>NW_027361694.1:11355000-11727500 GCF_039654945.1 Dendrobates tinctorius
AATCTATGGAGCATTTTATGGGGGCATAATCTATGGAGCATTATATGGGGCATATTATTCTATGGAGCATCTTGTGGGGGCATTATTAACCTTTGTGCAGCATTATATGGGGTGTATTTTGTATGGAGCATCTTATGGGGCCATCATGAACTGTATGGAGCATTATATGGGGCTCCTGATTCAATATGGATATTCAAAAACCTTTAACCTACTGATGTCTCAATTAATTTTACTTTTATTGGTATCTATTTTTATCTTAGAAATTTACCAGTAGCTGCTGCATTTTCCACCCTAGGCTTATACAATAAGTTTTCCCAGTTTTTTGTGGAAAAATTACGGGGGTCGGTTTATACTGGGGTCGGCCTATACACGAGTATATACGGTATATAATTTTTTCTTTTTTTACAAAAATTCACATGCCTTTTTCTTGAAATTGCTGACAAGTAGTAAAATGACTGATGTAATCTGCAGCCCCATTTAGTCAGGCATTTAAGTATGCCATATTTGTCAATCACATAGCTGGTACTTGACAGGAGCAGTCATCCCTGTTGGATAGTTGCATAATGAAGCACTGAAAACAAGGATTTCAATGCTTGTACAGTAGTTTTAAGTGGTCATGTCAAGCGAAATGTGCATTTAATGAATGAGCAGGATGGCCTGCCTCTAATTTTAGTTTTGTTTGCTGAGTGTCTAACCTTAATTACATTACTCTCCACATGCTCTCTTTAAAGGGTCCTCTGAAGTGTGAAACCACAGATAACACTTAATGTTTCTTTAGTAAACATAAAACCTTTATTGTCTCCACAGGCAGCAGAAAGCGTCACCTTTATTGGACCCAACACACATGCAATCCAAGCTATGGGAGACAAGATTGAAAGCAAGCTTTTAGCCAAGAAGGCAAAGGTCAACACCATCCCTGGCTTTGATGGGGTGGTCAAGGTGAGGAGTGACTTGCGGCACCGCTATTACATTTTTTGGGTGTTACAACCTGCTTTATTGTGTTAGTTGCTCTTAGGACCCTCTCAAGTCTTTTATAGAATTTACATTTTTCGTCTAGACCTAAATATCTGGCATGTTTCCTTCTCTGCAAAAACAATCATAAGGAAATGCAAAAATTCATGGACATGACCTTACAGGAAAGCAATTCTGTAGCCAAGGACATATAATAATCTTTATAATAATCTTTATTTTTATATAGCGCTAACATATTCTGCAGCGCTTTACAGTTTGCATACATTTTCATCACTGTCCCCGATGGGGCTCACAATCTAAATTCCCTATCAGTATGTCTTTGGAGTGTGGGAGGAAACCCACGCAAACACGGGGAGAACATACAAACTCCTTGCAGATGTTGTCCTTGGTGGGATTCGAACCCAGGACTGCAAGGCTGCAGCACTAACCACTGAGCCACCGTGCTGCCCATATAAGATGTCCCCTGCGTACTAGTAGCCGTTTCTCAGTCTACATCAATGCTACATCTGCAAGAGTCTCTTTAGGAGACCAGAATTGCGACTTTATCTGTGACTCAGCCTGTAATATCAGGGGCTTAGTGGGAAGCTGCATATGACTGTAGCTTGCACAATTACTCCCTTTAAGGGTTCATACATAACACAGTTAAAAAAGGAAATTGGCCCAATGTTGTTCCTGAAAAGTCGAACGATTGTCATACAAGTGGCTTGTGATTTTCATATGAGTACAATGCAATTTTTATCACCTAACATCCAAATGACATGCGAATACAAGCAGTATGCAAAGTGATTTTCAACTTTAGCTTTTACATACAGTAATCTGTCATAAAAAGATTTCAAAAGAAATATTCTTAAATACTTATATACATCTCTATAGATGGAGATATATATTTAACCCCTTTACCCCCAAGGGTGGTTTGCACGTTCATGACCGGGCCAATTTTTACAATTCTGACCACTGTCCCTTTATGAGGTAATAACTCTGAAACGCTTCCATGGATCCTGGTGATTCTGACATTGTTTTCTCGTGACATATTGTACTTCATGTTAGTGGTAAAATTTCATTCAAATAACTTGCGTTTGTAAAAAAAACGGAAATTTGGCGAAAATTTTGAAAATTTCGCAATTTTCCAACTTTGAATTTTTATGCCCTTAAATCACAGATATAGCACACAAAAAAACTTTAGTAACATTTTCCACATGTTTACTTTACATCAGCACAATTTTGGAACCAAAATTTTTTTTTTTGTTAGGAAGTTATAAGGGTTAAAAGTTAACCAGCGATTTCTCATTTTTGCAACACCATTTTATTTTTACGGACCACATCACATTTGAAATCTCTTTGAGGGGTCTATATGATAGATGATAGAAAATCCCCAAAAGTGACACCATTCTAAAAACTGCACCCCTCAAGATGCTCAAAACCACATTCAAGAAGTTTATTAACCCTTCATGTGCTTCACAGGAATTTTTGGAATGTGTAAAAAAATGAACATTTAACTTTTTTTCACAAAAAAATTACTTCAGGTCCAATTTTTTTTATTTTACCAAGGGTAACAGGAGACATTAGACTGCAAAAGTTATTGTGCAATTTGTCCTGAGTACGCTGATACCTGATGGGGGGGAACCACATACCTGGGGGGGAACCACTGTTTCGCGTCATGGCAGAGCTCAGAAGGGAAGGAGCGCCGTTTGACTTTTTCAATGCAAAATTGGCTGGAATTCAGATCGGACGCCATGTCACGTTTGGAGAGCCCCTGATGTACCTAAACAGTGGAAACCCCCCACAAGTGACCCCATTTTGGAAACTAGACCCCCAAGGAACTTATCTAGATATGTGGTGAGAACTTTGAACTCACAAGGGCCTCACAGAAGTTTATAACGTACAGTGGTACAATTAAAAAATCATATTTTTTCCACAAAAATGATCTTTTCACCCCCAATTTTTATTTTCCTAAGGGTAACAGGACCATAAAAGTTATTGTGCAATTTGTGCTGATACCCCATATGTGGATGTAAATGACTATTTAGGCGCATGGCAGAGCTCGGAAGGGAAGCACCGCCATTTGACTTTTTTGGCTGGAATTGAGATCGGACACCATGTCGCGTTTGGAAAGCCCCTGATGTACCAAAACAGTGGAAACCCCCCACAAATGACACCATTTTGGAAACTAGACCCCCTAAGGAACTTATCTAGATGTGTGGTGAGCACTTTTAACCCCCCAGTGCTTCATAGAAGCTTATAACGCCCAGGCATGAAAATAAAAAAATCATATTTTTTCCACACACATGATCTTTTAGTCCCCAATTTTTTTATTTTCCCAAGGGTAACAGGAGAAATTTGACCCCAAAAGTTGTCCAATTTGTCCTGAGTAGGCTGATACCCCATATGTGGGAGAAAACTACTGTATGGGGACACGTCGGGGATCGGAAGGGAAGTAGTGACGTTTTGGAATGCAGACTTTGATGGAATGGTTTGCGGGTGTCATGTCGCGTTTGGAGAGCCTCTGATGTGCCTAAACTGTTGAAACTCCCCACAAGTGACCCCATTTTGGAAACTAGACCCCCCACGGAACTTATCTAGATGTGTGGTGAGCACTTTGAACCCCCAAGTGCTTCACAGAAGTTTGTAACGTCCGGGCGTGAAAATAAAAAAAATCATAATTTTTCTACAAAAATTATATTTTTGCCCCCAATTTTTTTATTTTCCTAAGGGTAACAGGAGAAATTGTACCCCAAAAGTTGTTTTGCAATTTGTCCTGAGTAGGCTGATACCCCATATGGGGTAAACCACTGTTTGGGCGCATGGCAGAGGTTGGAAGGGAAGGACTTTTTCAACGCAGAATTGGCTGGAATTGAGATCAGACGCCATGTTGCATTTGGAGAGCACCTGATGTGCCCAAACAGTGAAAACCCCCCAATTCTAACTCCAACCCCAACACACCCCTAGCCCTAACCCTAATGGGAAAATGGAAATAAATACATTTTTTTTTTTTTTTAAATTTTATTATTTTTCCCTAACTAAGGGGGGTGATAATGGGGGGTTTGATTTTACTATTTATGGCTGGTTTTTATTTTTGGCAGCTGTCAAACGCTAAAAGACGCTTTTTATTGTAAAATTAGTTTTTGCATCACCACATTTTGAGACCTATAAGTTTTCCGTATTTTGACCCACAGAGTCATGTGAAGTCTTATTTTTTGTGAGATGAGTTGACGTTTTTATTGGTACCATTTTCGGGCGCGTGACATTTTTTGATAGTTTTTTATTCCTATTTTTGGGACGCAGAATGAACAAAAACCAGCATTTTAAGAATTTCTTTTGGGGGGTATGTTTTCACCGTTCCGCGTGCGGTAAAATTGATAAGGCGGTTTTATTCTTCTGGTCAGTACGGTTACAGCGATACCTCATTTATGTCTTTTTTTTATGTTTTGGTGCTTTTATGCAATAAAAACTTTTATATAAAAAAATAATAATTATGTTTGAATCGCTTTATTCTGCGAGCTATAACTTTTTAACTTTTTTGCTGATGACGCTGTATGGCGGCTCGTTTTTTGCGGGACAAGATGACGTTTTGAGCAGTACCATGGATATTTATATGCGTATTTTTGATCGCGCGTTATTGCACTTTTTGTTCGGCGGTATGATAAATCATTATTTTTTCCTTCGTTTTTATTCTTATTTTTAAGGGGTTCGCTAAAGGGGTTAAATAATGGGACAGTTTTATAGGGCGGGTCGTGACGGACGCGGCGAAGCCAAATATGTGCACTTTTATTGTTTGTTTATTTTTTATTTCCAAAAAATGAATTTATTAGGGAATATTTTTTTTTTTAATTTATTTAGCGATTTTTTTTTTTTATTTATTATTATTTTTACACTTCTTTTTAACTTTATTACATTGTCCCAGGGGGGACATAGCTGTCATGTGACAGATCGCTGATCTGTCACATCACAGATCACTGTGACAGATCAGCGATCTGTCACAGGCATAGAATTAGACTTCCTCATGCCTGCGCTTTGCAGGCACTGAGGAAGCCAGCTCCCTGCAGGCCCCCGAAGGTCCCCATCGCCATCTTGGATGCGGGGACCTGCAGGGGAGGAGACCCCCGCAGCAGCGCTGCACATTGTGCAGCTGTGAGGGGCTCAGGGAAGCACGGAGGGAGCCCCCTCCCTGTCGATGCTTCTCTCTGACCCCCGGTACACCGCGATCGTATTTGATCGCGGTGTGCAAGGGGTTAACGTGTCGGGGCGGTCTGTGACCTCCCCTGACACATTATCACAGCTGACACCCGGCCGCGGTCAGCGGCGCTCCCCCCGTGAGCGCAGCTGATTGCGCTAGACGTACTATCCCGTCCATGGGCATAGGGGCCCGGGTCCCATGGACGGGATAGTACGTCTGATGTCAGAAAGGGGTTAAAGAGGGCTGGCCCACCAGCAATTGTTTGTCTCCTGACTCTCCCCTGGCAGCAATGCATTTCTTATCCTTTTGTTCTCATCTCTTAGGGCCCCGTCCCACATATCGTTGTCGGGATCGCTGGTGAGTCGCTATCAACTTGTCAGGATCGCTGGTGTGTCACTACATGATCGCTGGTGGGCTGTCAAACAGGCAGCTTCACCAGCGATCAGAACCAGCGACGCCGAGCGGGCGCGTCGCTGTGTACGTTGGTTACCAGCGCGCTGAAGCAGGGAGCTGGTAACTAAGGTACACATCGGGTTTCTAAGCAGCGCGCGTCACTTAGAAACCCGATGTGTACCTTGGTTACCATCTCCCTGCATCAGCGCGCTTGTAACTAAGGTACACAGAGGGTTTCTAAGCACCATGCGCTGCTTAGAAACCCTGCATTTACCTTAGTTACCAGCGCGCTGATCGCTGGTCTCCCGCCTGTCACACGCAGCGATGCGTGCTTGCCAGCGGGAGACCAGCAATCAAAAAAATGTCCAGGGCTTTCCAACAACGATCAGCGATACCGGCAGGGGGGCTGGTCGCTGATAGGTGTCATACACAGCGATCTCGCTGGTGAGATCGCTGTTGCGTCACAAAACTTGTGCCTCAGCAGCGATCTCGCTAGCGAGATCGCTATCTGTGACGGGGGCTTTAGGAAGCCGCTAACTTCCCACTAACTACTGAGGGCTCTTTCCTAGCAGTGAGGTCTTTAGGCTGGGATTCCATTTTTCCTGATGTCAAAACAGAATTAGTTGTCTGGCTTTTTCTACCAGTTTTTGCTGCATAACTGTTGAGCTGGATCAAAAAATGCAATAAGTAACATTTTCTTATTCAGCTGGTCTGGTGCAACAACTGATGTGAGCCGGATTAATTAATTTATTTATTATGCATTGCTTATACACCTGGTCAAAATTGTTGGTACCACTCGTTTAATGACTGAAAAACCCACAATGGTGACAGAAATAACTTGAATCTGTCAAAAGTAATAATAAATCAAAAATCTATGAAAATTAACAAATGGAAGTCAGACATTGCTTTTCAACCATGCTTCCACAGTATTTTTAAAAAGTAAAACTCATGAAAAATGCCTGGATAGAAATGATGATAACCTTAACTTAATATTTTGTTGCACAACCTTTTGAGGCAATCAAATGATTCCTGTAACTGTCAATGAGACTTGTGCACCTCTCGACAGGTATTTTGGCCCACTCCTCAAGAACAAACTGCTCCAGTTGTCTCGTGTTTGAAGGTTGCCTTTTCCAGATGGCATTTTTCAGCTCTTTCCAAAGATGCTCAATAGGTTTTAGGTCAGGGCTCATAGAAGGCCACTTCAGAATAGTCCAATGTTTTCCTCTTAGCCATTCTTGGGTGTTTTTAGCTCTGTGTTTTGGGTCATTATCCTGTTGCAAGACCCATGACCTGCGACTGAGACCAAGCCTTCTGACAAAGCAGCCCCAGAGCATAACAGAGCCGCCTCCATGTTTCACAGTAGGGACAGTGTTCTTTTCTTGATAGAAGTATATTTAGAATTGAGTCCTCAGTGGTTGATACCTTTTAATGGCTAACTTGATATGCTTCATTTTTTCGTCTGTGAACATAGAACTGATATGCTTTGCCAAAAAGTTCAACTTTTGTCTTGTCTATCCATAGGACATTCTCCCAGAAGCTTTGTAGCTTGTCAACGTTTGGCAAATTCCAGTCTGGCTTTTTTATGATTTTTTTTTTTTTTCCCCCCAACAATGGTGTCCTCCTTGGTCGTTTCCCATGAAGTCCATTTTGGCTCATACAACGATGGATGGTGCGATCTGACACTGATGTTCCTTGAGCTTGAAGTTCAACTTTAATCTGTTTAGAAGTTTTTCTGGGCTCTTTTGTTACCATTTGTATTATCCGTTTCTTTGATTTATCATCAATTTTCCTACTGCAGGGAGGTTGGCTACAGTCCCATGGAGCTTAAATTTCTGAATAATATGGGCAACTATAGTCACAGGAACATCAATCTCCTTGGAGATGGTCTTGTAACTTTTACCTCTAACATCTAATATATAAAGCTCAAAGTGTGTGTGTGTGTGTCCGGGATAGGCATCTGCACCGTCGCAGCTACAGCCACAAAATTTGGCACAGTCACACGTCTGGACCCCGAGAGCGTCCTAAGCTATGTGGTGAGGCGAAATTTTAACCCCGCGTGTTCCAATTCACCAAACAATTTTGCCCCTATCTACATACTGGGGAAAAAGTGTGTGTGCGTCAAGCCCCGCCCCTCATTATGATGTCATAATGCCCCTATCTACATAATGGGGAAACAGTGTGTGCATATCAAGCCCCGCCCCTCATTATGATGTCACAATGGTTGCCATGGCGACGCTGATGTCATCAAGCCCCGCCCCTCATTATGATGTCATAATGGTTGACTATGGGATGGAGGATGTGTGGTTGGTATATGGGCACTGGACTATAGGATGGCGGATATGTATGATGGGTATATGGGCATGGGACTATGGGATGGAGGATGTGTGATGGGTATATGGGCACTCGACTATGGGATGGAGGATATGTATGATGGGTATATGGGCACGGGCCTATGGGATGGAGGATGTATGATGGGTATATGGGCATGGGACTATGAGATGAAGGATGTGTGCTGGGTATATGGGCACTCGACTATGGGATGGCGAATATGTATGATGGGTATATGGGCATGGGACTATGGGATGGAGGATTTGTGATGGGTATATGGGCACGGGCCTATGGGATGGAGTATGTGATGGGTATATGGGCACAGGCCTATGGGATGGTGGATATGTATGATGGGTATATGGGCACGGGACTATGGGATGGAGGATAATTATAATTTGTTGTAACTAACCACAGTTACCGTAGTTACTATGCCCGGGCAGCGCCGGGCTCTTCAGCTAGTTTGTCTATAATTTTCTTTCTAATCTCCTGAGACAATTTTCCTTTGCTTCCTCTGGTCCATGTTGAGTGTGATTACACACCATGTCACCAAACAGCACAGTGAGTAACTGTAGCCCTCTATACAGGCCCACTCACTGATTCCAAGATTGTAGACACCTGTGATGCTAATTAGTGGACACACCTTGATTTAACATGTAGCTTTTTTCACATTATTTTCAAGGGTACCATCATTTCTGTCCAGGCCTATTTTATGAATTTTATTTATTTTTTTTTAATTCTGTGGAAGCATGGTTGAAAAGCAATGTCTGACTATCATTTGATCATTTTCATAGATTTTTGTTTTATTTATTACTTTTGTCAGATTCAAGTTATTTCTGTCACCATTGTGGGTTTTTCTGTCCTTAAGCGAGGGGTACCAACAATTTTGGACATGTGCATATATAGCGCTATCATATTCTGCAGCACTGCTTTACAGACTTGATCATCGCTGTCCCCAATGGGATCACAATCTATATTCCCTATAAGTATGTCTGGAGTGTGGGAGGAAACCGGAGAACCCCAAAGAGAGACACACAGACACGGGGAGAACATACAAACACTTTGCAGATGTTGTCCTTCTATAGAACACTATAGGATCAGTTGTCATGTCAGTTTAACGCTTCTGCATTTGTAGTTTGCTGGTGGGGAAAAATGCCAGATCAGTGGAAATGGAGATTGGTGGATGAGGAAAAATCCAATATGCTAAATGACTTTTGTGAAGAAACCAGATTGTATCTTAATTTCCCAGACAACCATGTTTTTGTAAACCCACAAGAATTGACTTTTTATCTGTATATTGGTTTGTGGATTTAAGTGTTTGTCTGGTGGGTCAAGAAGACAGACTTGCATATCATTTAACATACCGTGTAAAGGCCCCGTCTCACATAACGAGATCGTTAGGGAGATCGCTAAAACGTTATAAGTTTTATGACGCAACAGCGACCTCGCCAGCGATCTCGCTACATGTGACACATAGCAGCGACTGGCAATATCGTGGATCGTGCTCGAATGCCCTAGGCCATTTTTTGATCGTTGGCGTCCCGCTGGCCAGCATGCATTGCTCTGTTTGACGCCGACGAGCGACCTTGTTGGCGACGCAGAACTCAGGGACGCAGGTGTGAGTCGTCAGTATAGCTGCTGTGTGACAAGGTTCCAATGACCGCCGAGGTCGTTATACAGATCGCCGTATCGTTGCTGCGTCATTGAATAGATCTACCTGTTTGACAACTTACTAGCGACCATGTAGTGACGTATCAGCGATCCTTATCAGGTCGTATCGTTGTCAGGATCACTGGAGCGTTGCTGTGTGTAACTGGACCCTAAGTCTGTAATAGTACTTGTAGATGGACTTCGAAGGTAGATGGGGAAAGGCTGTGAGGATGAAGTGAAGCACACTGGGTAACTTTAAATATAGCTTACATGTCACAAGACACAGAGAGAGCATTGGGAATCTCATCTCATGACACAGAGAGCTACCAGTCGGGCATTCTGCACAACACTCAACGGATGAGAAGACTGCAGCCAATTCATCATGGTACCATCACGAGGGACACGGATCTATGATTCTAAGGGTAACAACCTAGCAGTTTTCGGCTCCGGTTGGAAGAACACCGATCTGATCAAGTGACCATCTTGGGACCATGGATATGTTTGGAGAAAGCCAGGTTTTGGGACCCGCTGGTTGCCTGGCTCCATGGAGATGGTCGGTTAAGCCAGGTGGTGACTCTCGTGTCTACTGGCTTTCGACCTTGTATGGACTGTCACCTCCCTACGCTTGTCGTTATTTCTTCTCTGTGTGTATATCACAGGTGGAATAGCAACCCTTGGAGCTGTGATGTTGTGTCATCTGGCTTTGGACCTTCTACGGACTCTATGGACTGTTCTCGGTCATCTCCCTACGGTTCTCAATATCTCTTCTGTGTCTATATCACAGGTGGAATAGCTCTGACGTAACATCTACTTTTATCCAGGCGAGTCAGCGGAAGGGTTAGGCCCTGTAATGTGCACCATGTTGGGGGTAATTGCTGAGAGTGTTCTGTTTGCTATTGGGTGTTGTGGTTCAATAAAGTATTGCCACACTGTTGTACCCTAACCCTGTGTTGTCTGTGTAGTAGGTTGCCCACAGGGAGATAGAGCGGGCGTTCAGTGGTATGAGCCCTGGTCCATGCATCTTGCTAAAGACAGCCGGGCCAGCGGACGTGAGCACCCACTGACCCCATTTCTCCACAACTTTTTTTCAACAGTATTTACACAAGAAAATCCCATGACGTATAACATGATGAATGATAAAAAAATTCTCCATTAAATGTCACCTGCCTAACCCAGCACGAAATTCGGCGGCGTCTAAAAATCACTAAAATTGAGAACTCCCTGGGCCTGGATGGGATACACGCCCGAGTACTGCAGGATTAAGTACAGTCATAGACCATTATTTTTAATCTTTAAAGATTCCATAATAGGGTCTGTACCATAGGACTGGCGTATAGCAAATGTGGTGCCAATATTCAAAAAGGGGACAAAAGCTGAATTTGGAAATTATAGTCCAGTGAGCTTAACCTCTACTGTGGGTAAAATTATGGAGCGTTTTCTAAGACATACTATACTGGAGTATCTGAAGAATAGCCTCATGACCCAATATCAATATGGGTTTATGAGGGACCGTTCCTGTCAGATTAATCTGATAAGCTTTTATGAAAAGGTAAGTTCCGGACTGGACCAAGAAAATGCTGTGACGTGGTGTACATGTACTTTTCAAAAGCTTTTGAGACGGTGCCACATAAAAGGTTGATACACATATTTTCCCCTATCCCCATTTTTCTCATTTTATGTAAGTGGGTTAAGAGTTGGCTCAGGGATAGGAAACAGAGGGTGGTTATTAATGGAGCACACTCGGACTGGGTCACGGTTAGCAGTGGGGTACCACTGGGGTCAATATTGGGTCCGCTTCTTTTTAACATATTAATGACCTTGTAGGGGGCATATAGAGTAGAATTTCAATATTTGCAAATGACAATAAACACTGCAAGGTAATCAATACAGGGGAGGATAATTTTATATTACAGGATGATTTAAACTAGAAGCTTGGGCTGATAAATAGCAAATGAGCTTTAATGGGCATAAATGTAAGGTCATGCACTTGGGTAGAACTAACAAGATGTATAATTATGTGCTTAATTGTAAAACACTGGGCAAAACTGTCACTGAAAAAGTTAGTGGCCAGTGTCAGGCAGCTGCTGCAAAGGCAAATAAAATAATGGGATGCGTTAAAAGAGGCATAGATGCTTATGAGAACATAATTTTACCTCTATATAAGTCACTAGTGCGACCACACTTAGAATACTGTGTACAATTCCGGTGTATAAGAAAGACATAGCTGAACTGGAGCGGGTGCAGAGAAGAGCGACTAAAGGGGGTTTTACACATAGCGATATCGCTATAACGTCACCGATTTTGTGACGTTATAGCGATATCGCTATGTGTGATACTTACCTCCGACCGGCTCCCTTGCTGTCCATCGCTGATCGCGCGAGAATGTCCAGCTCCATTTCTCGTCGTCAGCTTCCTGCTGGGGCTTCCTGCTGTGACGACGAGCGACGCGTGGAGGCGGGCGGGAGGACGTCAGGATCGCTGTGTGTGAAAGGTGAGTATCGTGCGCTGCGTCGCTGCTGCATCGCTGTGAGATCTTTCTGTGTGAAAGCTCACTAGCGATCATTTAGCAATGCACCAGCAATCCTGACCGGGTTGGATCGCTGGTGCATCGCTAAATGTAAAAGGGCCTTAAGGTTATTAGAGAACTGGGGGGTCTACAATACCAAGACAGGATATTACACTTGGAGTTATTTAGTTTGGAAAAACGAAGGATTAGGGGTGATCTTATTACAATGTATAAATATATGCGCTGACAGTACAACAACCTTTCTAATGATCTTTTTACTCTTTGACCTGTGACGGGGACAAGGGGCATCCTCTATGTCTGGAGGAAAGAATGTTTAATCACAGACGCAGATTCTTTACTGTAAGAGCAGTGAGACTATGGAACTCTGTCATATGATGTTGTAATGAGTGATTCCCTACTAAAATTTAAGAAGGGACTGGATGCCTTTCTTGAAAAGTGTAATATTACATGTTATAAACACTTGTTTCCTTGATATTGCGTTGATCCAGGGAGCTAGTCTGATTGCTGTATGTGGATTTGGGAAGGAATTTTTTCCCTTCACCCATGACAGCACCACCTGAGAGAGGGATCCGCCCCGCCAGGACAGGAACCTACTGAGACATAAGGGGCGGCACCTCTCCCCCGCTTCAGTTGGGTTCCTGTCCTGGAAGGAATCCCACTGTGGCGGTGCCTGTCATGGGCGAAGAAAAAGATAAAAGACCCAGGCCCGTCCCGGCGCGGGAAGAACAGGTAGCTTACCTGTAGCGCCGGCCGTCGGGTCCTGGAAGCGCAGTCCCCGGGGTCCCTGGGGCTCCGGGTTCCTGCGGGCGTGGATGGGATCCCGGTGGCTCCGGGAAGCCCCCACCGCGCCGCCCTCCCCTCGCGCACGCTGCATCTCGATCCCTGTGGTAGGGGAGAGACGCTGGCGTCTTCCGGCCGCTGACGTCAGCGGCGCTTGGAATGCTGGGTGCGCCGGCTGACGTCAGCAGAAGGCGACGGTGTAATGGCCGAGGGAAAATCCATGGGCAGTGGACTCGTTGCACATCCAGTGGAACTTCAGACTGGCTTACGCGTTCCCCCCAGTAGCTCTGATCCCAACTGTGGTAAGAAAAATCAGAAACGATCAAGCCAGGGTGATTCTAATAGCTCCATTCTGGCCAAAAAGGCCCTGGTTCGCTCTGCTACGGAAGATGTCCCTCTCCGATCCATGGGTTTTGCCAGAAATCCCGGACCTACTAGCTCAGGGTCCAATATTGCACGCTCAGGTCAAAGGATTCCATCTGACGGCGTGGAATTTGAAAGGTCGCTTTTAATGGATAGGGGGTTCTCCCCTGGGCTGGTGGCCACTCTGCTAAAAAGCAGGAAACCGGTGACTACTAACATCTACGGCAGAACATGGGATAAGTTCCTACAGTTCTTGGGTAAGCCGTTAGGAAAAGAACCCCCGATTAGGGCCATCCTAGAGTTCTTACAATCTGGGTTGCAGATGGGGTTAGCAGTAAACACACTTAAGGTTCAGGTGTCGGCGCTAGGGGCGCTCTACAATTGCAAACTGGCATCAGAAAGGTGGATAGCCAGATTTATTAAATCCTGCCATAGAGCTAAGCCTATTCCAATACCCAGAATAGCCCCCTGGGATTTAAACCTGGTGTTAGAAGCCCTTACAAAAGATCCGTATGAGCCATTACATCAGCTACCCCTAAAGTTCTTGACCCTAAAAACAATCCTGTTAGTAGCCCTCACATCAGCCCGCAGGATAAGCGACTTACAGGCTCTCTCAGTAAATCCTCCTTATACGCAAGTCTTTCAGGATAGGGTAGTATTAAGAACAGACCCCAGTTATCTGCCCAAGGTAGTATCAGATTTCCATCGGGGTCAGGAAATTGTCCTTCCATCCTTTTGCGAAAATCCAAAAAATCTGGGGGAGGAAAAATTCCATAGTCTGGATGTTAAAAGGGCTCTCGTAGAATATATATCTGCCACTAGCCAGTGGAGGAGGTCACAGTCCCTATTCGTAGCTTTTCAGGGTGCCAGGAAGGGCTATGGGGTTTCAAAAGGGACTATTGCTAGATGGATTAGGGAAGCCATTAGTGTAGCCTATTCAGCTAGTGGTATCCCGATTCCTGACGGCATCAAGGCTCATTCCACCAGAGCCGTGGCGACCTCCTGGGCTGAAAAGGCAGAGGTATCAATCGAACAGATTTGTAAGGCCGCTACCTGGGCCTCACCTTCAACCTTCTTTAAGCACTATAGATTAAATCTATCCTCCTCTGCTGACTTAACCTTTGGTAGAAGGGTGCTGCAAGCGGTGGTCCCTCCCTAAGGTGTTTCGAAGTCTCCAAAAATCTCTCAGGTGGTGCTGTCATGGGTGAAGGGAAAACCACCATGGTTACTTACCGGTAGCCGGTTTTTCCGGAACCCATGACAGCACCCGTACATTCCCCCCCTTTTTCACTGTATGGGTGTGCACAACTAGTAGGGTGTTTTGAGTGTTGTGGTGTTGGATTAAACATGTAACTAACCGGGAAGTCCTTTCAATGCTCTGTAACCCAACTGAAGCGGGGGAGAGGTGCCGCCCCTTATGTCTCAGTAGGTTCCTGTCCTGGCGGGGCGGATCCCTCTCTCAGGTGGTGCTGTCATGGGTTCCGGAAAAACCGGCTACCGGTAAGTAACCATGGTGGTTTTTCCCCAATGTGATGCTTACTGTTTGCCACATGGGTTTTTTTTGCCTTCCTCTGGATCAACATGTTAGGGAAGGTTAGGATAGGATATAGGTTGAACTAGATGGACTAAAGGCCCTGTTGCACATAACGATGTCCCAGCGATCCCACCAACGATTCAACATGATGGGATCGCTGGGACATCGTTAGGCTGATCGCTGGTGAGCTGTCACAAGACAGCCCCTCCAGCGATCAGGACCAGCGTCACTGGATGCTGGTTTCTAATGTAAACATCGGGTATCTAAGAGCCGTGCGACTCCCTGGATACCCGATGTTTACATTAGAAACCAGCGTCGCTGATCGTTGATGCGTGCTGGCCAGCGGGAGACCAGTGATCGAAAAATGGCCCAGGCCGATAGAGCACAATCAGCGATAACCGGCAGGGGGTCGGTCGCTGATCCCAGTCACACACAGCGATCTCGCCGGCGAGATCGCTGTGTGTGACGGGGCCTTCAGTCTTTCTTCAAACTTAATAACTGTTACTATGTCTTATCTGTAAGGGGGATTCTGGAGAGATGTCTTTTGGACACCCACAGTCTTAGGGCTCATACTCGCTTGCGAGAGACTCGCATGATTCTCACGCAAGTCTCTCGCATGAAAACCCGGCACTGGGACCGGAGCGTGCGGCTGCATAGAAATACATGCAACCGCATGCTGCGGTCCCAGTGCCAGCGGCATTGCCAGGTTTTTGTGCGAGTGTCGCAACTGAGTATGAGCCCTTAAGAGCAGAGCCACTCTGAGATTGGCCATACACATTAGATGGCTGTTGGCCGAAAAATGCTTTGGCTGATCATTTGGCTGCCACCCATCTCAACTGACCCTCACTTACACAGGAGCACACTCTCCCGAATGCTCCTGTTTTCTCTTTGAGAAATCCGCTTTTTAACACATCTGCCGTTGGCTTATCTCAGAGAGAACATAGCGATTGGCAGTCTGAAATCAGAAAAACACAATCAGCATCTTTCCTGACCATCAGTCACCGTCGGTGGGTTCAGCTAACTTTGTCCTAATGTGTGAAGGGTCTCTTAGTTTCTTGTGCTTTGGGCAAACCTTTATGAAGAAACCAGTTTCATGTATTTTGCCTGTATGTATATGTGGTTTTAAGGAAAAGTAAAGCAGTAAATGCTATAATTGAGCAGAACTAAGCCAAGTTTAAATCTGCACACCTATCATTATATAAAAGATTTCAAATGAAGAAAAATGATTGTAATTAAATACACATCCTGAAAGCTTAAATTGACTTGGTGATTATCAGTGGTAATGGGGAATTTTCTTGTGGAATGTTTAACTACTTATTTTGTTTGCCTAAGCCATGATAATATTTGCCATGCAACGCTCATTTTGAATTTTTGTCTAATTTCCATGCCTGATTAATTTTGCACATCACTAAGAAATGAGCAGCTAATTGCAAATTAGGATTGTGTGTATATGATAATTCCTGTTTAATGTGGTTGTACTATTGCTAACTGTGTCAGGATTTGTGACATTTCCATCCTGTTTAACTGCTGTAATTATCTTTTGGGCATCTGCCATAACTAAAGGTAAAAAAGGAACGTCCTTGAATTATTTTTGTATGCTCCTTTTATTGTTTCTGAAAACAAGTGTTCAACTAGGATTCTCCATACACTTGGTTAATCTTTTTAAATATTTACAATTATTTACATATTGGATCTATTCTGGATTTTTTTAAAGGCCTTTCTATTGTCTTTTTGATGAATCAAGCTGCTTTTAGCTGTGCTTGCAGTGCTGCTGCAGATCATCCTATAAATCTTATTAATGAGACAAAGGAAATGAGGAAAAAACCATAACACTCACCTGATTCGTTTTGCACCTCTGTACGCAAGAGGGCTGCTTTCCTTGATGAACATCCAGAGGGGTCATCACATGAGCGATGAACCTGCAGGTGATCGGCTTCCTCATTCACACTTTGTTAGACTGGTCTCAAACTAAATGCGGATGCTGCAGCCAATCAACTGTCACTGAGCGGCTGCAGTGCTCACACAACCGCTGGACGTTGATACCAGGAGGATTCAGAAATGAGAGCATGGAGGAGCGTAAATATTGTGTTTTTTTTTTTTTTTGTTTATTTTTGGACCCAGTAGTAAATGCTTGAAAATTTTTGTATGACCACTTGCTATATTAAAAGCTTAGTTCCTAATAGAGATAGATAGATATATATATATATATATATATATATATATATATATATATATATATACACACACACATCCTTATTTATGACGTATTAAAGAAATTACACAATGTATACATTGCAATTTTAATCTATTTGCAATAAGATGTGATACTTGGGAGAGAAAACAGTAAGATGTGATACTTGGGAGAGAAAACAGTATTATCGAATAGCTTGAGGCGATAACTATATAAAACTCTATTCAGACATCTATTTTTCAGATATTTGTTCTTTCCGTGTTTTCCATGATTGGAAAATATACCTATTGAAGTCCATGGGGGCTGTTCACATGTCTTTGACATGTCTGTTTTTGATCTGAGTCACAGATCGAAGTCATCCACACAAGTGTATGAATGTATGAAAATCACAGACTGCACACGGATGTAATCTGTGTGCAATACAGGTGCTGTCTGTGATTAAAATTGTAAGGCTGCGTTCACACGTCGCTTTTTTTTTGCGTTTCGCGGCGTTTTTAATGCGCGATGTTGCCGTGAAAACGCACAAAAAAGGCATCCCATGCAATCCTATGGGATTCCGCAATGCTGTGCTAATGCTGCGGATTTTACCGCGGCGGAATCGCTTCGCGGAAAAATACGCAGCATGCTCATTATTTTGCGGAATCGCGGCGATCCCGCACCCAAAGGATTGCATTGTTGACGTCGCGGTCTCGCAATAATGTAGCCGTCCCTATTCCTCGCGAGACCGCTACATTATCGCGAGACCGCGGCGTCTTCAAAGGTCTCTCAAGGCATTACTGGGAACGATAGCATCGCTGAGGCCCGGGAAGCCTGCGCGTGACGCCGGAAGGTGAAAACACCATTTTTTATTTTTTGATTTTTTTTGCATTTTAACATTATATCTTTTACTATTGATGCCGCATAGGCAGCCTCAATAGTAAAAAGTTGGTCACACTCGTCAAACACTATGTTTGACGAGTGTGACCAACCTGTCAATCAGTTCTCCAAGCGATGCTACAAATCGCTTGGAAAACGCTAGCTTTCTGCAAGCTACAAACGCTTGCAAATCGCTAGTTTTTCCGTGGGAAAATCGCGGGAATTTAAAATGCGATTTTCCCGCTGAATGGAATTCCGGAATTCTCGCGGTAACTTCCGCGAGAGTTCCGCTACGTGTGCACATAGCCTAATGGGTAGAAGTGAAGCAGGTTTTTTTTTTTTTTTCTAATTTGGACATATGAGAAAATCATTGGTAAAAATGTGGTCCAGCCCACTGATGGTAAAACTGGGATCCAGCAAATGGATGGAAATGTGTTTTTTTTTGTGTGCGTGAAAAAAATCTGATTTTTAAATGAGGTTTATAGTAGAAAAACCCCCAAGGAAAAGGCAAAGAATACAGTTTTACCTATTCGGCATTTATTGGTGTCTGATGGACAGCCATGCCTGACTATTAGTTGCTTGATGTAATGAAACAAGACAATGAAAATAAAGCTTGTATAGTATTTTTGTGTGATTTTCTCAAAATGTCTCTTTATTTTCTATTATTAGACAATTTCCTCACCTAACTATAAATTGGCTTGCTAATTGCGTTTTCCCAGCACAATCAAATTTGCAAGCAAAAAGAAATTCAGAAAGTTCTCAACTTGTGCTCTAATCACGCCTCTTCATCAGTCATTGCTGCATATTGCTGGAGAGGGTCTAATTGTCTGCATTTGGAAGCTTTAACACTTCCTGACAGAGAGGCTATTAAGGGGAAGTATTCTCGCATAACTGTCACAGGCAAGAACAAAGGTCCTTGCTACTCAATGTGTACAAACCACTAACTTTCTTAAATGACCCCCTATTCATGAATCTCATTCCTTTAAGCCAACATCCCATAGAAAGAAACAAGGTGTAATAAAACAGTAAACCTATACATTCTTGTAAGGGAATTTATCTATGGTTTAAAAACAATTGTTATTTTGTGGACAAAAAAAAAATCTCATTAGCAGATGTGAGCGCTCAGAGTAAAAGGACTTAAAGCTAAGGTTGCTCTTAAGACTGCTTTGAACTTAACAAGCACAGATTGTGGAGCAGACTAGTTAATGAAAGGAAATTAAATTTTTTGCCAACTTCCCCTGCAAGGGTCCTTTTACTTCAGGAGCCTAACACAGTAGTGAAACTTTTTTTTTCTCTTGAGACATTTTTATATCATCTAAGGAGGAAAAAAATGTACATTAATAAGCTTATTTCTTGAAAAAAGTCTGAAAAAATTTCCTAGTGTATTAATATAAAATATGTGCATTTAATTAGGATCTCTTAGACGTGTATGCATGTGTGTGTTTAATAAATATATATAATTGTGTGTATGTATCTGTTTTTTTTTTTAAGTATATCATTATGAATATATACATATTGATTTAGACTGAATATAATTTTATTTTCAGTTTTTCTAAAAAATTTTTTACACATGCCATTTATTTGATTTCCATACTTTTATGGCGGATGGTATCACCAATCAACCTGCTTCTTGTATATTTGCGCTCTTTTACTTACTTTTACCAGCTACTGATTGCTGGACAGAACAAACAGCATCTGAAACAATAGAGAATCGTCTCCCCCTGCTGACAGCTTCATGGAAAGCATGACAGGCAACCAGGAGAGGAGACCGAAACAAGCTTTCCCCGACAAGGATTAATGCCCTGATTTATGGCCCATTATGGATTGTAAACTCTGAAATTTAATCACTTCATTTCGGCCACTGCAGAAGGCCATTTCTCAGTGGCAGCATGGCTTCCTGTCAGCTGATTGGATGGCGCTCTGAGTTTTCCTCTGCCACTAAAATAATGATGAGGTAGAATTTACATTCCACTTATGGTATTAATTTTACATTCCTCTGAATGAACAAGGTCACAAGGTTGTAAAATCAAACATTAAATGAATCGGAGGAGACAGTAGTGCAATATATGACTGCCCTTAGGACACAGTGCAATGGCTGATGGGATTAACGGGAGTCTCATTTCCTGCTTTTACAGGATGCAGATGAAGCTGTCAGAATTGCAAGGGAAATTGGTAAGTTCTTAAATTAGCTATGGTGGGATTTGTATGCCTCTTAGCAGACATGCTTGACTAAATTAAATGTGTAATAGGTAATCCCTATAGAACAAATAATATTTTAATAGTTTAAGATCTCATTTGCCCATGGCTTTTGAACTACCTAAGTAATGGCTCCTTATTTTTCTTCTAACACCCACATGCTATATTTGCAAATCATACAGAAAAGTTTTAGAGGTTTTTCTGTAGGTCATTTAAGAATGGTTTACTTTTGGTGCCATGTCATAAAATATTGATCTCTAATCATAGAGTAGTAGAAATATAAATAATATATATATATATATATATATATATATATATATATATATATATTAGAGATTGTCATCAGATAATGCTTTAGTCTAATGCTATTTGTCTACATTTCTTCAAAACACTCAGTGAAGTGAAAACAGCTCCATCAAAAGGCATTCCAAAAACAAGATAAAGAGAAAAAAAACACCTGTTAAAATTTCCTCTGGTCCCACTGTTTGACAGCAGCAGCCAATCATTGATTCTAGCATTAATGCACCGTGCTTACTGGCATCACCAGTATGGGCAATGATTGGCAACATCACCGCTGGTATGTAAACAAAAGCCAGCATGGGACCAATTGAGTGTCAATACTAGAGCGGTGGCTTTATAGGGTTCAGAATGTGATTTTTTTTTTTTTTTTTTCTTGTGTTCCTGTTACAGTTAACATTGTAGTACACCACAATGCAGAAGTATTGCAGTGCTGTACCTGCAGTCAAGCCAATGTTGGATCCAGTCTTTTAGGAGAGAAATACATAGAAATGTATAAGTAAAAAAAAAAGTTAATTTTTTGTCACCCTTCACCCCTTTCCCACCCCGAAAAACAGTAGCATTTTTTTTTTCAATACAATATATTTTAAATTTATGGTGCTATTAAAAAAAAGTGTCATTAAAAAAAATATCTTTTGCATAGATCAGCAATATAAGATAAGTAGGGGTCCGGCACCCATCCAAACAGATGTTATCACATCTGCACAGCTCTGTACAGTTTAGTTAACGCTGACGGCCCCTGCAGGTCATCTTCTAGTCTCTTCAATAGAGGCCGATCCTCAGTACCTGGCCGCAGTCACTAAACTTTATGGATTTGTGCTGTTTTGCTATGTACATCCAACCACTGCAGATGGTGAGAACAGCTGATTGGTGAGAAAGAAGTACAGATGAGCCAACCCGAACTGTAAAGAGAGACTCTTGCGATCTAGCAGGATAAGGTCAGTTCTCTGTGAGAAACAGCTGGGGAGCCTTATGAGAAGTCAGGAGTGGTTTATTATACTTCTCTCATCCTGTCCTATAGCACTCTCTGAGCATTATATACTGAATAGAAACAACTGCACCACTAACGTTTCTTTATGATCTGACAATCATATGATCGCTTGTTCTCTCACATATCAGAGCTTCTGGGTCCTAGTATACCCTGATCAACCCTACCGAGGACTTCGGTCACTGTAGTGGGCTGTTTTCTCTCCCTGTGACTTGGGATACTATGGATGTTCCTTTTACAGTGGGAAAAATTAGTAAAGAAAAAAGTGTATAATGCATATTTTTATTTAAAAAAACATTTTTACTGTATTTTTTTTACAATAAAAAATAAACCTTTAGCCTTTTTTGCTATAATTGTGATGCAAAGAAACTAAAAAATCTAAATTGCATGGTGATTTATATGCATCTCAAACAGAGGCAAAAATAATACAATTAGTGAAAAAAATAAAGTTAGGGCTGCAGATCAGCAGAGAAGCAAAAATTAAAAAGAAAAACAAAAATCATTTGGTCTTGGTCATTTAGGGTTTAATAAGGCCATGAATCCGGTTGTCCATACAAATACTCAGACAAGCCAGTTCCTCCAAAATAGTTTTATTCACATTATTTTAAAAGGGACTGAAGACCAAGTCCTGTGCTTTGCTGTTCTGATTCTGCACCATTTGAATAGTTCAGTAAATCAGCAATCCATACAAACCACCTGGAGTTTCTGGCCATACCACACTGGATGCATGATGCCATTGTTTCCAGTTGATAAATATACGTTTGCACTATCCTTATATTAATGTGCACTTGTACTGAAGCTTCTCATACCAGACCAGTGGTGGTTCCTGCTGGCTCTTCTGCACATGTTCTGAACAAGCCTTTCCAAGACTACGACATAAAACCTGCTTGAGACTGGAGGACACAGTCAAGGGGGATGGGTTACAGATAAGACACAATCTTAACATAGGTATGATTCTACTAAAATACCAGTACGGTATATAAATTGAATAGAAACAGAGCATTTATTGTGTATACATTCTTGGACACAGCAGATAAACATGGAAATTCTAATAACTATAAACCCCTCGGCCCTGTCATGGAGGCTGATAAAACATTCAGAACTCCGGAAACTACGCGAGTTCTGAAGTTGGAGGGAAGCAGCCATGGATGCTGGTAAGTATAGAGGTTCAGCACATTGCTCCTGGACACTGACCTAGTGTGGAGTGGGGCTGACAGAGAATAGCCGAAATAACAGTGCTACGAGACCGTGCATGGAGCCATCTCATTTAAATTCCCAATTTCGGAAGAACACTGTTCTGTTACATTGTCTTTTCAATATATTAGAGCCTACAAAACGTTGCTACAAATAGATGATCTAAGGTTATTTATAATTGAGACAAGTGGAATTTATTTTGGGGTCACCTGTAGTGTTGGGGTATGTGCACACATTTTGTTTTTGCTGCAGACAAATCTGCTGCAATACTCGAGTGTTGGCAGGAATAATGCTGTTTAAAATCTGCTTATTGTTTTACTCATTTTTCTGAGCATTTTTATGCCATCTCATCTGTGTTATTTTTCCAATTCATGGTATGTGAATTGTTGAAAACAATTGACATGCCTGAAGATTTGAAAAACCACTTTGGTTCAAGGAAAAAAAAAAAGCAGATTTCAGAAATCTCATTCACTTTGCTGGTACTGTAAGAAGCTACATTTTTTTTCTTGGCAAGGACACAGCATGTGAACAAACCTTTTCTTTGCAATGTGCTCATTGGATTGCTGGTATTATTGCACATACTCTGGTTGCATCTGAAACTATATTTATTTTAGGACCAAGGGATTTTGATCTAGTCCCACCAATAGGTTCCTCCTCCTGCAATTTGCTGTAAGAGAACATACTGTTGAATGATCCTGCTCGTTCAAGTCATTTTGAAAGGAGATGCCTGACGTGACTAAATACATGGTTTCAAGTAGTAATAAGTTGTGGTCATGGTTATTTGCATATACCAGTGCTGGGGCATAAACTGTCCATCATGGGTCAGTATTTGGTATTAAAAACCAGGCAAACCCATTGATCACACCGCCCACTCCCCCCAAAAAAAAAGAAAAGGCAAAAGCATCAAAAGGTTTGTAGATGTGCGTTATGAGAACAGAGTTCTTCCACTACACAGTCGTACTAGTCAGACCACACATGGAAACTACACTGGTGTCCAAACGTACAGTTTTGGACACCAGTTCGTGAGAGACTTAGTAGATCTTAAGCAAGTTCAAAGTCAAGTAACGAGTAATGGTTAACCCATTACCAGTAATGGTTAACCCCAAAAACCAAGCCCCCATACAAGTTGTATTTTTTAAAGGTGCTATTTTGGGGTATATCTTATATAAGCCGTTTTTGAGGAATGGATGTGAAACAGAACAGCAATTCTGCATTTTTTTTTTGTGGTTTGTATTTTAGATATTGTTTTTATTGCATTCACCACACAGAATGACATTATTCTGCGGAACTAGGGAAATGCCAAATTCTTATATTTTTTATATACCGGTACTTTTACTGTTGAAAAATAAAAACACACTTTGTTTACAGCTTTGTGAGGGCTTGCATTTTTTATAAATTTACGGTATATTCATCAGAATTTTCAGTTTTATAATACAGTCGAAAGGCACAAATATTCCACAGTAGAACAGTAGTAACAACAAATAGAGAAATACATCCATAAAAATGGATATACAGAGCACAAAGAACTGCTTGAACTTCTAAAAACATGAATCCATATATAACAGTCAATCCAAATGTGCATTGTAGTACCGAATAAACTATTTTCTAATAATTCAAAATGAGTAAAGGGGGGAAAGAGAAAATATATGAAAAAAGGGGAGGTATTCAGACTGTTTTTAGATCCAAAGGATCTGCTTTCTCCGATCAGGGCCGTTATTAATCAGAGGTTTTAATTTCCATCCAGTAAAACCACTAACTGTAGAGGCGAGTTCCTCCATCAGCATTAGTGAGGGCTTGCTTTTTACTTTTTTGTGGGACAAGTTGAAGTTTTTATTACGGTAACTTAATTTTTTAGCTAAATGACATTTTGATTGTATTTTATTCCATTTCTTATGAGATGAAATGAACAAAAAACAGTAGTTGAGTAATTGTACTGATTAAAATACATGATTACCACAGTTTAAAGTCTAACATAGGAAGTAGTGTACGTCATCTGTTACTCATATTGTTTTGAAATATTCTTGACAATATTTTGGCTTGATTTCCTTTGTTAGGGCCCTGCACGGACGGGATTCTTATGTTTCTTGTAAATGTCTGTTTGTTATGTGAGAAAATTCAATAAAAACGATTGAACAAACTACCATAGTTTAAAGTCTGAATCATCACCGACCAATCTTTGAGTTTCCTATTATTTACCCTTATTACTTTTCTGTATCAATTTGTGTTTGGGAAAATAGTATGTTAACTTTTTAATTTTCTCACACTCCTCAACATTAAAATTACAACACCAAAAAGCAAAAGTTTTGGTATTATGAAAGTCGGCCAATAGTCATGTTAACCACTGCTTTCTTCCTTTACTTGCTTTTTTTTTTTTCCCCTCCTCTTTAACCATGCTCACATTTGCCATCACCGTTTTTGCTCCACTAATCTTCACTCTCCTTCGCTATCCCCAAACCCCTGCACCCTCAAACCAAATAACTATCTCCCCCTCCCTCTTACCCCCCACCTCACTTTATCTGCAGACATACTCATTAACCTCAGACCTCTCCTACTAACATACAATACAAGACGATCACTCTCCTTCACCCACCTGCTTTCCCTTTCTCTGCTTCTTCTCACTGCTGGTGACATATCCCCCAATCCTGGTCCCCCCGCCTCATACATCCCACTAATTCTCACCCCTATCTTTCTCACAATAAGGGAAACTACCGCATTCCCTAGCACTTAAAACCCGTGCCACTGACCCCCCTCCCTCCCGCACCCTCTTTCTGGAGCACTTTGGAATGATCGCTCCATCTGCAACAAGCTCCACGTGATCCACGACCTCTTTACCTCCCGCAACCTTTCCTTCCTGGCCCTCACTGAGACCTGGCTGACACCCCCTGACACGGCCTCCCCGGCCGCACTGCGTTATGGAGGCCTCCACTTAACCCACACTCCTCGCCCTGGCAACAGACATGGTGGAGGAGTGGGTTTCCTCCTTTCTAAAAACTGCTCCTTCTACCCTATCCAACCCCCACCCTCCCTTATCCTCCCTTCTTTCGAGGTTCACTCTGTCCGTATCTACTCTCCCTCTAATCTCCAAATGGCTGTCATATACCGACCACCGGGCTCAGCCACTACCTTCATTGACCAATTTTCCACCTGGCTCCTCCACTTTCTCTCTGCTGACATCCCCACCATGATCATGGGGGACTTCAACATCCCCATTGACACCCACCAACCAGCAGCCTCCAAACTCCTGTAACTTACCTCATCCTTTGGACTTACTCAGTGGTCCTCCACAGCCACCCACACAGATGGACATACATTAGACCTCATCTTCACCCGCCTCTGTTCCCTATCTAATCTCACGACCTCTCCCTTCCCCCTATCTGACCACCATCTATTCACCTTCTCATCCTTGTCCTTCTCACCTGCCCCGCATGTCCAGCCACTAGCACATCCTCGCAGAAACCTCGCACACCTAGACATTCACAGACTCTCAGTCTCTCTTCTACCTCTGTCCTCCATATCTTCACTCCACAACACGGACAGTGCCACCGCTTTCTACAACGCCACCCTCACATCAGCCATAGACTCAGTCGCTCCTCTCATGCCTGGCAAAGTGTGACAAACCAATAGGCAGCCCTGGCACAACAGCCTCACCAAAAAACTTCGATAAGCATCCAGGGTCGCAGAGCGGCGTTGGAAGAAAACACGCCTGCCAGACGACTTCACTGCTTTCAAACAAGCTACACTTGCCTTTAAATCATCCCTCACCTCTGCTATACAGACCTATTTCACAAACCTTGTACCTTCACTATCCCACAACCCAAAACAACTGTTCAGCACATTCAACTCTCTCCTCCGCCCACCTCTGCCACCTCCAACTCCCCTAATCTCTGCTGAGGACTTTGCCACCTACTTCAAAAACAAGATTGACCAAACAAGGCAAACCTTTACAGTTCCACCACCCCAACTGCTCCACATACCAGACCTCTGCCCTTCCCTAATAACCTCCCCTCTCCAACATCACTGAAGGAGAGCTTACTCCTTTCCAAATCACGCCTCACCACCTGTGCACTTGACCCCATCCCTTCCCACCTGCTCCCCAACCTCACTAACATGATCATTTCAGCCCTTACCCATCTCTTAAACCTATCCCTAACTTCTGGTACCTTCCCCTGTGCCTTCAAACATGACACCATAACACCCATTCTCAAAAAAATCAAACCTTGACCCAACTGCTATGCCCATCTATCGCCCCATATCACTGCTCCCGTTTGCTTCCAAACTCCTTGAACAGCATGTCCATGCTCAACTTTCCTCCCATCTCTCATCTAACTCCCTCCTTGACATCCTGAAATCTGGCTTCCGCCCCCACCACTCCACTGAAACTGCCCTGACCAAAATTACTAATGACTTACAGCCAAAGCTAACAGACAATTCTCCATCCTCCTCTTTCTTGACCTGTCCTCTGCCTTTGACACAGTTGACCACTGCCTACTGCTACAGATTCTTTCTTCCCTTGGCATCAAAGACCTTGCCCTATCCTGGATTTCCTCATACCTTTCTAACCGCACATTCAGAATTTCCCACACTACCTCCTCATCCCGCCCCCTCTCTTTTGGAGTCCCCCAAGGCTCTGTCCTGGGGCCCCTACTTTTCTCCATCTATACTCTTGGCCTAGGACAACTCAAAGTCCCATGGCTTCCAGTAACACCTGTATGCAGATGACACTCAGATCTACCTCTCTGGCCCAGATGTCATCTCTCTGCTGTCCAGAATCCCAGAGTGTCTATCAGCCATATCCTCCTTTTTCACCTCTCGCTTCCTAAAACTCAACGTAGACAAAGCTGAAGTCATTATCTTTCCTCCATCTCGCGTATCTTCCCTACCCGATCTATCTTTTATGGTAAATGGCATCATGCTCTCTCCTGCACCTGAAATCCGCTGCCTTAGAGTGTTAGGCGTCAGGTTTCTGCGTCTGCTCTGCAGGAATCCAGAGCCTCATATTCTGCGGTCTCCTGCTGTCTTTCTACTGCAGAGGAGATTACTTTGCAGAAGACCGCTCCAGAGACTTAAGTCCCTCTGTGCTCTTACTGGGCATGCTCACGAGACGAGCTCCCATTGGAGATCGGGAGTCATGTGTCCAGGTCCTGTTACAGATCTCATTGGTCCATCTCGGAGATCTGGAAGGTCCCGCACGGCTATAAAAAGTGCGCATGGCCGTTCCGCCATGCGCTAGTATAGACTATACTGCTATGTGTGAATGGTGACAGATGTATGATTCTGGTGACTGACTTATGAAACCCCTTCCCTATGATATTACGCATGTGGTTAGGGAATTAGTTCAGTAGTCTGCGCCAGTCTGTGGCAAGCCTTAGGCCACTGTGCACAGCGCACCTCTGCGCTAGCGTCCGACATAGCGTCTGCTTTGTAGCTGTGTCGTCCAGCGGCAGTGTCCTGCGCCGCGCTGCAGTTGCAGCCCTTCATGGCGTTCGCAGTAGCGACGCCGCACACACGGTAGGTCTAGACGGACGCAGCCCCTCTGTCTTAGTTCCTGCTCCTGTGACCTTATACCGTGTGTGCATTTACCTGAGGCCTGTGACTCTAACAGGCTCAGCCTTTTGTATGTTTTTGTTGCGGCGCCTCTGTGTGTGAACAGAGCCCGCTCTGCGCACTTCGGGTGAAGTTGAACCCGTGCACATTATATCGCCATATTGCTCAGCTGCCATTACTCAGCAGCGGTTGTAACACCTACTGCACGGTGGACCCCGAGTGGCGAACGCACTTTATTATTTTTATTTAGTGCGTTCCACCGTTCCTAACATAGAATAACTCTCGACTCTGCCCTGTCCTTCAAACTGCACGTCCAATCTCTTGCCACCTCCTGTCACCTCCAACTCAAAAATATTTCCAGAATCCGTCCCTTCCTCAGTCCTCAATCTACTAATACTCTTGTACATGCCCTCATCATCTCCCGCCTTGACTGCTGCAACACCCTCCTCTGTGGCCTCACTGCTATCTCTCTTGCACCACTCCAGTCTGTCCTCAATTCTGTCTCTCCCCTCTGCAGATCCCTCCATTGGCTCCCAATTCCCCAACGAATCCAGTTCAAACTACTACACTGACCTACAAAGCCATCCACAACCTTTCCCCTCCCTATATATCTCTGAACTAATCTCCCAATATCTTCCCTCACATACTCTTCGATCCTCCCAAGACCTCCTACTCTCCTCCACACTTATTCGTTCCTCACACAACCGCCTCTAAGATTTCTCCCGAATATCCCCTATCCTCTGGAATGCCATGTCTCAACACGTCCGATTATCGACCACCCTCGGATCCTTCAAACGGAACCTGAAAACCCATCTTTTCAGGAAAGCTTACAGACTGCAATAACCATTCTTCCGCCTCACCACCGTCTGAGCTGCCGCCTCATCACCACCAGAGCTGCTGCACCCCCGACCTTCTGTCTTTTCCCCGCTATCCCGTAGAATGTAAGTCCGCAAGGACAGGGTCCTCTCCCCTCTGTACCAGTTTGTCATTGTAAATTTGTTGTGAAAACTTGTTTACTTTTAACAATATCTATAACTTTGTATGTAACCCCCTTCTCATGTACAGCACCATGGAATTAATGGCGCTACATAAATAAATAGTAGGTTTTCTAATGATATGCATAAGATGAAAAAATAGGAAGCAATTTTTTCAAAACCTCTTAATTTTAGTCCGCATTGAGTATGAGCACTGCTTGGTAAATAAATGCACTTACATGTGTTGATATGCTATCAATTACATTATTAATGGTTGTCTGAGGACTCTTCTGCCACACTGAATGCCCTCAGGTGCTTAAATCACTAATATTCGCTGCTGCAATTGCTAATCAATGACATCTCCGATGTGCTCAACAGAAGTCAACTAGCTCACGTTAGCACAATCAACATGTAGCCTGGCATTGTGTTGAAAAAAGCTACTGGGATGCTTTGGAGAAGTTGGCTTTCTACTGTTTCCACGACTAAAACAATGTGTATCTGGATTGAAGACTAAATGGGTCTGGCTACCACACAATATGTGAAAAGTAGAGGTCACATACCAAACCTAAAGTATCAGACCGTTTCTACAAAAACCACCAGAATGGGTATGCAGGACATTGGCCGGCATGGTACTAATTCAGGAACGTGTCTCGGACTGTGGAGCCCCTCGGAACAAAAAGCTAGAGAGAATATAGTTCAGTGCCCAATTCCCCCCTCCCACTACTCCCCCAGGTGATGTATTAAGTGGGACGCCCAACTGACCAATGTGGTTAAAGGGGAAGGGGCATCCAGCCACACCTACATGGGTTAAATCCAAGTGTCAAGGGTCAGTTCCTTCTCTTTCCTCCTCTGGCTGACCATTGGAAGCTGTTGTTCCAGAGGACCCCGGGACTCCCCTTGCAGCCATGTCCGAATCCATGATTGAGACCCTGTGGCAGAGAGCGGCACAGGAAGGTGATGTATGGCTACAAACACTTATTAATGGCCTGGGCATTCACCTCCCTGTGCCCTCTCAGGCTTCCTCGACTCCCCCCGGGGCTCCATCCTCCCCTGTAAATCCTGAATTCTCCCCAGGCCTTACCTCACGTGCCCCCATGGCCTCCCCTCCGCTGATGCGGCCCCCCCGCCAGCTCACCTCCCAGTGTGTCGGACCTGTGCCCTGTTGCTCCCTCCTCCGGCAATGCTGTTGGGGACGGATCCGGGCTTGCCGCTGGTTTCCCTGTCGGGGCTCCAGAGGAGTGGTTCTGCAGGTGGTGACCACAGACCATTGTTCTGTACTCATCCTTTTTGGCTGTTGTTTTGGTCACTTTTGCATTTTGTCATTACTCTCATCTCTAGAGGTGCAGTAGCATGAGGCGGTGTCTACAACCCACAGAAGTTGCTCAGGTAGTGCAGCTCATCCAGGATAACACATCAATGTGAACTGTGGCAAGAAGAGTACCTATGTCTATCAGTACAGTGTCCAGAGCATGGAGCCGATACCAGTGAGAGAGATCAGTACACCAGGGGATGTGGAGATTGCCATAGCAGGGAAACAACCCAGCAGCAGGACCACTACCTCCTCCTTGTGCAAGGAGGAACTGGAGGAGCATTGCCAGAGCCCAGCAAAATGACCTCTAGCTGACAACTAACATCCGTGTGTCTGCTCAAACTATCCGAACAGACTCCATGAGGGTGGTATGAGGGCCCAATCTCCACAAGTGAGTGCTGTGCTTACAGCCCCACACTGTGCAGGGCAATTGACATTTGCCAAAGAACACCAACATTGGCAGATTCAACATTGACGCCTTGTGCTCTTTGTCACATGTGCTCAGTGTGAACCTGCTCTCATTTGTAAATGTGACAGTCTGAAGATGCTGTGGAGAGCGTTCTGCTTGAATCATCCAGCATGACTGATTTGGTAGTGGGTCAGTAATGGTGTGGGGAGGCATTTCTTTGGAAGGCCGCACAGCCCTCCATGTGCTATCCATAGGTACCCTGACTGCCATTAGGTACTGGGATAGAATCGTAGAGTTGGAAGGGATCTCCTGGGCCATCTGGTCCAACCCCCTGCTCAAAGCAGGATTCGCTAAATCATCCCAGACAGATGTCTGTCCAGCCTCTGTTTGAAGACTTCCATTGAAGGAGAACTCACCACTTCTCGTGGCAGTCTGTTCCACTCATTGATCACTCTAACTGTCAAAAAGTTTTATCTAATATCTAATCTGTGTCTCCTCCCATTCAGTTTCATCCCATTGCTTCTAGTCTTTCCTCGTGCAAATGAGAATAAAGATGATCCTTCTACAATGTGACAGCCCTTGAGATATTTGTAGACAGCTATTAGGCCTGTTTCACACTTCCGTTTTTTCAAATCCGTCAAAATCCGTTGGTTTCCGTAAAAAAACGGATCCGCCATTTTTTTGCAGGATCCGTTTTTTTTGTCCCATAGACTTACATTAGTGGTTACCGCGGATCCGTCAAAAAAAGGATCCGTTTTTTTAAAAACGGATCCGTCTGCATCAGTTTCCGTCAAAAAACGGAAACGGATCCGTTTGGCGGACACAAAAACGGAAGTGTGAAACAGGCCTTAAGTCTTCTCTCAGTCTTTTCTTTTGCAACCTAAACATTCCCAAATCATGCAACCTTTCCTCATAAGACAGGGTTTGCACACCGGTCACCATTCTGGTCGCGCTTTTCTGAACTTGCTCCAGTTTGTTGATGTCTTTTTTAAAATGTGGTGCCCAAAACTGGACACAATATTCCAGATGAGGTCTGACCAAAGAGGAGTAGAGGGCAAGAATGACTTCACGTGATCTAGATTGTATGCTTCACAATGGGTCTGAGGATCCGATCCCCAGACCTAAATCCTATTGAGCACATCTGAGACATCATGTCTCGTTCCATCCACCAATGCCACCTTGAAGCCACAGACTTTCCAGGAGTTGACTGATGCTTTAATCCAGGTCTGGGAGGAGATCCCTGAGAAGAACATTTTCCGCCTCATTAGGACCATGCCTAGTCATTGTAGGGAGGTCATACAGGCAGGTGGAGGCCACACACACTACTGAGCGTCATATCCTTGTCTTGAGGCATTTCCACTGAAGTTGGATCAGCCTGTAATTTGATTTTTTACTATGATTTTGAATATCATTCCAAATCCAAGCCACCATTGGATTTTAATTTTGATTTACAGTGATCATTTTTATGTTTTACTGTTCTCAACGCATTCCACTATGTAATGAATAAAGATTTGCAACTGTAATAATTCAGTGAAATCTAGGATGTGGTGTTTGTGTTCCCTTTATTTTTTTTTGAGGACTGTGTATATCAATAATGCTTCATAATAAAAAATCCAGAGTAAATACGATTCAAAACCTCAACAACCTGGGAGGGTGAAGAATAAAACCCAATGCAGCGTTTTGCTCTTCCGAGGATATATTATACCCCAGAAAGAAGTTAACGCGATACGCTCAGAACTCCTGAGTGTATGGTTTTCTCTTCTTCCACTCTAGACAAAGAGAAAAAGACATTTTCTCCTCTCCACACACACAGAAATCATATTTAATTTTTTTAATATTTATTATTAAAACTATATATATATATATATATATATATATATATATATATATATATATATATATATATATATATATATATATATATATATATAAAATATACCGGGTGAGTCATAAAGGACGGACGTTTTTAAACTAATCATAAAATCGTAAAATATTTATTAAATATAAATGTATTCACAGATTTGGTTACGTATACTGTGTTGAAACCACACACTAGAGATGGGGATATGTTGCCGTCGTAACTCAGGAACAAAGAAGTTATTTATCATGGCGATATAACGTTGTGAGTTCACGGTAACAGTATTGCCATTATCGCCTTCGAAAAAGTACGGACCGATCATGCCATATTTGCCCATAGCGCACCACACCGTTACCTTAGGGCTGTGCAGCGGTCGTTCATGTAATTCTTTCGGATTTTCATAGGCCCAATAACGGCAGTTCTGCTGATTAACCATGCCATTGACATGGAAATGAGCTTCATCACTCATGAATAAAATAAGGTTGTCGTTTTGCTCAATAATTGCTTCCATCTCATGTGCGAACTTCAGTCGCGCTGCGTAATCCCCGCGCTCCAACTGTTGCACAATGGCCAATTTATAGGGGTGGAAATGCAGGTCTAAATGCAAAATACGCCTTACTGTACGATTACTGAGGGCAAGTTCTAAAGAATGTTTCCGAGCAGATCGACTCGGACTACGCAGCATGGCTTGCCTGACGCGTTCCACATTTTCAGGGGTACGTGCCGTTCGTGGAGCCCCCGGTGGTCGTTTGTTCATTAGTGTACCTCGTGCACGGAGTGCTTCAACCCAACGTAGGAATAAAAACAATGCTTTCACCTCACAAACATAACCCCGCCTCCCGCACATCTCTACCTCCACCTGGTAGTGAGTTATAGCCACTTCAAATACATCCGTCCTTTATGACTCACCCGGTATATATATATATATATATATATATATATATATATATATATATATATATATATATATATATATATATATATATATTTTTTTTTTTTTTTTTGCTACACATTTTTTTCCTATTACTGCAGTGAAACCTAACTTAACAATATTAAATTACTCATATTCATTATGTCTATTTGGGGCTAAATCAGACATGCCACACTTTTAGTAGTAAAAAAAAAAAAATATTGTTTACTGTAACATGGGGTATGTGGCAAACTGTCATGTTCATATGACCAAATGATCAAAGCCTGAACTTGTGTTTAATTGCTCCCTGCTGTTAGGTTACCCTGTTATGATCAAGGCCTCAGCGGGTGGCGGTGGCAAAGGCATGAGGATTGCTTGGGATGATGAAGAGACCAGGTGAGCTGTTGTCCACACTGCTAACTTTGATTAATGCTCCCAAATTCTATATCTTTGTGTTGACGATATGTGCTGGACTATAACTACAAAGTTATCTGAAGTCTATAATAGCCAGGCTCCATACTTATAATTATTTCTCTTTTCTCTGTGTATTTAAGCTTTTATTGTCTTTGTGATTGAAACAATATATATATATATATATATATATATATATATATATATATATATATATATATATATATATATTTGCGTTTTCATCCTGATTTTTTTTTTTTTTTTTTAAGCTTTTACATGTACAAATCAAATGACCTAGCATATAATATTGTTTCCAATTGATTTTATGAAGAGCTGTTATTATTTATTAGTGCACGTCACTGGTATGAAACCAGAACAGAAGCTCTCCAAAGATGGATACATAAACCTTACCAATATAAACATTGATTTCTTAGAATGTTTTGTAATAAGTCCATAATCTACTAAACATTTCACTTGGATCCCAGTGTATCTAGAGTTTCTTTTTAATACTTGACAAGCTTTTTAAATGTCCATTTTTTTCCTAAACAAGATGCATAGCAAACAATACCTCATTATCAGTTTCAATCTTAACCGCTTCGTGACTGCCGACGCTCCTTTCCAAGTTATGCCATGCGCCGAAACAGTATTATTCTCCCATGTATGGGGTATCGACGTGCTCAGGAGAAATTGCACAACAAATTGTATGGAGCAATTTCTCCTGTTAACCCTTGTGAAAATGCAAAATATGGAGCTAAAAAGATTTTTCTGTGACGCACCGGTGGGTTCAGGGTGCTCAACACACATCTAGATAAGTTCCCTAAGGGGTCTAGTTTCCAAAATGGGGTCACTTGTTGGGGGTTTCCACTGTTTAGGCACATCTGGGACTCCCCAAACACAACATGGCATCCGCTACTGATTGCAGCCAATATTGCATTCCAAAAGTCAAATGGCGCCCCTTCCCTTCCAAGCCCTGCCGTGCGCATAAACAGTAGTATTCTCCCACATATTGGGTATCGGCGTGCTCAGGAGAAATTTCAAAATAAAATGTATAGTCCGTTTTCTCCTGTTACCCTTGCGAAAGCAAAAAAAAAATTACGTCTAAAGGAAAATTTTTGTGAAAGAAAAGTAAATGTTTTTCCTTCTACATTCCATTCATGTGAAGCACCTGAAGGGTTAATAAACTTCTTGAATGTGGTTTTGAGTTCCTTGAGGGGTGCAGTTTTTAAAATGGTGTCACTTTTGGGTATTTTCTGTCATGTTGACCCCCCGAAACTCACTTCAAATGTGAGGTGGTCCCTAAAAAAAAAATGGTTTTGGTAATTTTGTTGTAAAAATGAGAAATCGCTGGTCAACTTCTAACCCCTAACTTCCTAACAAAAAAAAATTGTTTCCAGCATTGTGCAGATGTAAAGTAGACATATAAGAAATGTTGTTAATTATTTTGTGCGATATGACTCTGATTTAAGGGCATAAAAATTAAACGTTTGAAAATTGCGAAATTTTCAACATTTTCAGCAAATTTCCATTTTATTAACAAACGCAAGTCATATCAAAGAAATTTTACCACTATCATGAAGTACAATATGGCAAAAGAAAACAATGTCAATCACCGTGATCCATTGAAGCGTTCTAGAGTTATGATTTCCTAAAGTGACACTGGTCAGAATTGAAAAAATTGGCCCGGTCACAAAGGCAAAAACAGGCTCTGGCATGAAAGGGTTAGGCTACATTCACATTTGCATTTTTTTGCGCTGCGTTTTTTTGCGCACACAAACGCATTAAAAAAAGCATACAAACGCTGCGTTTTTTTGCGCATGAAGCAAAAAACGCAGGGTTTGTATGCATTTGCACGCGTTTTCAATGTGTTTGCGTTTTTTTTGCACATTGTCTTCACCAAAAAAAAAAAATAGATAACAATCTTGCAACACACACCACCAATGGGACATGAGTGGCAGTGTGGTATGGTAATATATAGACCCTGTCTACAGCTGTATTCACATTTGCTTGATTTTTCTCATGTCAAAATGGATCTGCGCTGGAAGAGTTTTCACTTCAACTTGGATTTGGACATCGCGATGGCTAGGGTATATGCAGTTGCTTGCCATGAACAAAGGAAGAGAGAGAGACAGCGAAGACTGCAGCGGCGGCGTTTGTGGATACATCCGATTGTTGAACTCCGGGAAAGCCGTGGGGCGTACCACACCTTCTACAGCGAGCTACAGGCAAACCCTGATAAATTTACAGATTATATCTGGATGTCCCAAGAAAGCTTCAGGGATTTGATTGCTCATGTCCCAAGAATCCATCCTCAGACAGGGGACACAGCCCCGTCGTGCGAATCCTCCTGAGGAACGGCTCCTGGTGACATTACCGTACGTAATATTTAAAAACCAAGGGGGGGTGTCTCCTTTTTTTTTTTTTTTGGGGTGACATGTACTATTCAAAACCTGGCCTAATTATTTTTCGTGAATGTACTAATTTTTTTATTTTATTGTTTTAAAAAACCATATACAGAAATATTAATTTTACTTCTTTCTCTGTTTCGCAGATTCCTGGCGACTGGAGAGACCCTATCTTCACTACACTTCCAGTACCGTATCGGAATCTCCAATTGTTACGAACACCTGCCGGGCTCTCTAGAACATTCTTTGTCTAGAATTTATGCCCCTGCCCACCGCTGAAAAGTGGATGGAAATTGCTGACAAATTCTGGACATTCTGCAATTTCCCCTACTGTTTGGGAGCTGTTGATGGTAAACACATACGGATCATCAAACCCGAAAGAACTGGATTCAACAGTACTCATTGCCATTGCGGATGCCGGATGTATGTTTGTAGCAGTGGACATTGGAGCAATTGGCCGTGGTAATGACTCCCAGGCATTTAAAATCTCAGACATGGGCCAGAGGTTGTATGGCGACCAATTTAATTTCCCTATGCCACGGCCTCTTCCCCACACCGAAGCTTCGCCACTGCCCTTTGTAATGGTTGGGGATGAGGCTTTTCAAATGTGCGCAAACCTACTGAAACCCTACTCCAGCCGTGACTTGGACCTCACCAAAAAAATCTTTAATTACAGGCTGACCAGGGCCAGAAGAACTGTAGAGTTTGCTTTTGGGATTTTTGTCTCCAGACGGCAAATTCTTGGCACAGCCATTAATCTTAAACTGGAAACAGTGGATGAGGTGGTGAAGGCATGTGTGGTTCGTCATAATTTTGTGATGGCTAAAGAGCACCCGACCTTTGAACTCGATGATGCTGCTCCTAACCCATTGCCTGAATTCACTCAGCACCCTCTCAGATCATCCGTTGAAGTTGGCAAAATGAGGGACCAATTTGCGGCCTACTTTATCTCTGATGTAGGACGGGTGCACTGGCAAGATGAAATGGTGTAAAAATGTTTTCATGTGTGTATGTTAATAAAAAACCTGTTTTGATACCTGTACCGAGTGCACTATGTCTTTTTACACGCCAATAAAATAAACAACTTCCCATGTATACCTGTGAATTCATGATGTTCTCACACCTGGACAGGTAAATACACATACGAGTTAAACTGCAGCATCACTATTCTGCGTGAAATATATTGATACGTTAGCGACGCTGCAGGTTAAACATCATGTGTATTCACCTGCCCATGATTGATAAATAGTTATGATACTAGGCCTGGGTATTGGCCATAGGCCTGGGTATTGGCTTTATGACGTTTATTTTACCCATCAGTTGATTCAACACACAGTAAGAGTATGTTGTTAATTACAAGGTATATCTATAATCCCCCTAGCCTAGTATCACAATAAGTGAAATGAGGATGGTAAAAACAGCCCATCCTCAAAACACTTTTTATGACACCTTGCAAAGTTAAAGGCGTATTGTGTGTACGGCGCAGTGTGTGTAGATGGCGCAAAAAATATTAATCAAACTTTATGTTAAACCAGAAATTTAAATTTATTTTTAACCAAAAAAATTATAAAAAACTTTATTTTTTTCTGCGTTTGGTGGCAGATGGTTGCAAGTTGGGGGTGTGCAGTGAAGATGAACAGCTTATAGTGGATGAAGGTGTTCTAGGGGAAGGGGCAACAAAACTTGTGGGGGAAGGGAGGGCAGTGATGGGAATGGAGCTAGACACACTAGGAGGAGAGCACAGAGGTTCAGCGACAGTGGTCCTAACTGTTTTTTGTCTCCTTAAACTGGCCTGCCTGGACCTCCTTGGGCCCAATGCCCACCTGGATTGTTGGCCCCGCCTGGAACTTGGGGCAAATAAGGAATGTGGGTCCCCCCGTCTGCTGCTGTGACTGCTGCTGCTGTTGCTGTGGCTGCTGCTGATGCTCTGTGGTGGCGGTGGCAGTGCTCGTCCTTGCAGGAGGACTGGTGGTGGCAGTGATGGTCCAGGTTTGCGGAGTGGTGGTGGCAGGGCTAGTACTTGTTATAGTGTTGGCGGCAGGGCTGGTCCACTTTGAGGATTGGTCACGGTGGCTGTGCTCCAAGCATGCATGGAGGTGGTGGTGGTGCTCCAGGCAGGAGCAGCGCTTGCCATGGTGGTGTCGGTGAAGTGACCAGCAGCACTCAGACTTGTGGTGGTGAAACGGTGGGTGTCCTGGCTTTGAATAGAGGTGTCCGTGCAGTGGTATGCAGCACAAGTCGGTAGTGAAGTGAAGCGAGTCAATGGTGGCACATTTGGAAATGACACCACTGACTGCTGCCCGTACCGATTCTGCTGCATAGCCTGCAAGAAAGCATTGTTGCAGGCCTGCAGCACACTCAGCTGTTGCTTACGACTAAGGTGTTCCGCCATGCCCTCTTCAATTTTACTAAAAAAAAAATGGTGCGCTGGTCTGTTGAGGTCGGCCTCCAGACGGTCAAGGCGCTGTTCGACAGAGTGGAAGCGGTGTTCCATGTGGTTAAAACCACGTTCCATGAGTGAAAAACTGCTTTCCACTCTGTGTGACAGCGACTTGAGGCTGGCATTAAAGGCCTCGTTCAAGTGCATAAACTCGGGCAAGACATTCCTGTGCAAGGCCCTCTGCCGCTGGCGGGTAGTGCCCGCATAACCAGTGGCAGAGACCTGGGACAGGGAAACACCTCATTGACCAGCTTCCTGGTCAGCAGCTGTCCGTGTTGCAGACGTGCAAGGTGCTTCCTGGCTGTCGGATGGCTGAGACGGGTCCGAGGTTGTCCGATGAAGGACCGCTCCAGGGCCAGGTTGCAGGGTGCTGCTCCAGGTTCTGTGGAAGAAAGGAAAAACATTACTATCATGCATTTACAAGAAGCATCAGCTGTGGAATAGAAAAACACAGATTAATAAAAATAAAAACCAAAAAATTATAATACTTACGCTCTGGTGGCAAGGACCGGTCTTAGGAACTGCAAAGCTTGATAGTACCGGTTTTTTGTTCTGGTCCTTGCCGCTGAACCACTGCGAACCTGCCCCTCAGCACGAACATCACTATTGAAGCGGTCCTTGATCGAGCGCCAACGTGTTCGGACTTTGTCCACTGTTGGAAAAACAAACAACATTTAACAATTGTGTATGATGCACGATATATGCTATCATTAAACCCAACAGAGCCATCACGAGCAAGAGTCAATGCAGCACAATACAGCAATACAATACCCAAAGCAGTCACTGTTGAGGCAGATGACACTGTTGGGTTTCCTGCTAGAGTATATCTAATATCTAGCAGGAAACCCAACAATGCCATCACGAACAAAAGTCAATGCGGCACAATACAGCAATACAATACCCAAAGCAGTCACTGTTGAGCCAGATGACACTGTTGGGTTTCCTGCTAGAATTTATCTAGGTTGCAGGGGCGCTGTCCCAGCCATCCATCAATGCTGCGGCCACCTCATTCCATAGCTGCCGGGTCACCACATTGTCCTTGTACAGCTGGTCACAGCTGTCCCACAATGGGGCACGCTCCTGGAACAGGTGGATAAGGTGCTCATTATCCAGGTAGACGTCTTCTTCCCTGTCATGAACTCATTTTCTGCTCAACCAGTTGAGAGTTCCCCTTCCGTTCTCCCTCTGGTGGTGACAGGATGTAGTGCTGTTGGTTTAAGTGGTAGTGATCTGCCACCTGATGAGGAAGATAACGATTGGATCTCTGGAGTATCAGCCTGGATATAAAACAGCCAACGCCCTATCCGGGTGCTGGTGATTCAGTCTGCTTCTCAGGTCCTGGACTTCAGCTCTCTTCCAGTCTTCTCAAGTTAAGTTTGTTTTTGCTAATGTTCACACTTGCGCTTGTTGGTCAATTCAGTTTTTTGTGTAATCAGCTTGCCCCTGCTGGGGCTATGCTGAATTTCCACTCCTATTAATCAGTATTTGCCAATCTGCTTTTTGTTCCTTATTAGATTGGCCTCTTTTTTGCTCTGTCTCAGAATATTTCAGAGTGCTGATATAGGTTTAGAAGTCTAGTGACTTCAGGGTCAGAAGTGTTGGACAATATTTTTGTAGGTTTTTTTGGCAGATTGCAGACAGTGTCTTTCCTTTCCTTTCCTTTTTAGTTAGCTGGGTCCCATCGTTTGCTCAGCCTATTTTCCTGCCTTTGTTTGTAATTTCATCTTGTTTCACCGTCAATACATGTGGGGGGTTGTCTTTCCTTTGGGGTCTGCTCTGGGGCAGTTAGTTTTCCTCTTTTCCTGCTTTAGGCTTATATAGCTCTCCGGTTGTGACGAGGCATCTAGGACCACCGTAGGAACGCTCCACGACTGCTGCTAGTTGTGCGGTTAAGATCAGGGACCTGCAATCTGCATAGTTACCAACTTCTCTGGTTTTCTGAGACTTAGCTTGTTGTCTTTTTTTTTCTCCTCGGTGACCCATTCATAACACTTCCCGTTGTGGAACCTAGAGAAAAAACATTCATTAGAATATTTGAATTTTGTGTGAATAAAAAGTTAAAAAAAGATCCAGAAAAGAGGAAAGATAGAAGATAAAAAAATAAATGACATTACAAATCATTTGTTACTTACATTCCGTATAACCACCGGGACTTGGCTTGGCTGCTCATGCTGTTCGCCCTCACTAGTCGCGTCCGCTGAAGATGACGATGTCTGAAAAAAAAAAATGTTAGATATTTTGAGGAGCAGCAGATATACTTACCAAACGCACGAAAATAATCACCTTACGGTCTGCTTGTGCCAGTTCCTGCCGGGATGGTGAATATTCAGATTCCGAAGACATACTGCATGTAAAAATAATACAAAGCATTAGTATACAATTTAAAAGGACAGGCATACATTAGATGTAATAATACTCACATTCTTGCTGCTGAAGCTGGAATTGAAAATGGTGTCTTCTTTTGCAGTCTGTCTGTTCTCCAGGCTGTCTCTATAGTTGTGGTACAGTTCTGGCAGACACCTACTTTTATATAGACATGTTTTTTTTGGAGGGGGGGTTTATCATGTGTCTTGACAATGTTGACTTAAAAAACGCATGCGCAAAAAAAAGGCATACCTGCGCATGCCAATGTGCACGTATGCGCACCCATAGACTATAGTGTTAATTTTTTTGTGCAAAACGTGCACATACGTGCGCATGCGTTTTTTTAAAGCGGTTGGGCGGGCCAAAAATGCAACATGTAGTGTCTGGAAATTATGGACGCACACCGGAAAAAAACGCAGTGCACGAAAAGCGCATACAAATGCATACCAATGCGCACCCATGTTAAATATAGGAAAAAAAATGTATGCACAAAAACGCGGCGCAAAAGCAAGTGTGAAACCAGCCTTAAAGAGGACTTGTCACCCGGTCTAAAATGTCTAGTTTTTGTTATGTTATTCCCATGAGTATTCTGCTTGTTCTATTTTATATTTTTTTAATCCACCAAACAGTTCCAGAGATGGGGCTTTTTTTAATTACTGTTAACTTTAAGGCTGTGTGACCTTGATGAGTTTTTGTTGAGTTTTTGACACTGCATTTCCACTGCAGCGCTGGCCGTCTGTCTCCTGGAAGCGCAGTCCCCGGGGTCCTCCTGCAGGCTCCGGGTTCGTGCGGGTGCGGCTAGGCGGCCTCTGTGATCCGGGGCGCTCCTCCATGTGTCCCTCCCTTCGCGCGTGCCCCGAACCTTCTCCCTCACGACATGGCGAGGAGAGCCGGGGGCGGTTTCCGGCCACTGACGTCAGCATCGCAGGGCATCCTGGGAGCGCGCCGGCTGACGTCAGAGGCGACGGCAAGATGGCGCCTGGTGCGTCGCCAGCTGCATAAAGAAGAATAGCGCTCAGCCGGCGGTCGCAGGGGGGAGGGGAGAAAGGAAAAAGATTGGAAGCGCTCACCGGGCCGGACCTATTTAAAGGAGGAAGGACATCAGTGCGGCCAGGTAAAACCATGGGGTCGGAGCAGGAACGATCACCGTCTCCACCATCTCTGCCCCATCACAAACCTCTGCTCGCAAGCATGGTAGCCGTTCAAGTGGCAAGAGCAGCAGTCGCCCGAGCCACAGGTCAGGAGACTCCTCGATGTCCAGAGAGCACAGGCCATGTTCTCCACCACAGCCTCCGAGTCCGGTACCCGACTTTATGGGTGGTGAGTGATCTCCGTGAATGTTAGTATGTTGTTCATAGGGTCCTTCTTGTGTATTAATTTCCTTAGGAAAAGGCCAAAAAAGCAGGGAGCAAGAGAAACAATAGAGATTGTGCCATATGTAGGAGCCCCCTAGCGAGAGATTGGCAGAAGGACCTTTGCGCCAGCTGTATCCAACGAACCATGGTGGAGGAGGCACCGAGCTTTGCAGCTAACTTCAGATCGGTCGTCAGGTCCGAGGTGGAAGGCTCACTTAAAGTGTTGTAAAAGAAAAAGAGTAGGAAAGACTCCCCTAGTTCTTCCTCAGACTCCTCCTCGGCTGTATCTCAGGCCGAACACCTGTCCTCCTCCTCCTCGGATAGTGACACGGGTGGCAAGCCGTGTTTTCCGGTAGAGGATACGGATGCTCTCCTCAAAGCCATTATGGTAACCATGGGCCTACAGGAGGTAAAAACAGCCAAGTCTCTGGAAGACGTCATGTTCGGGGGTCTACAGGAAAGAGAGAAACGCACCTATCCAGTCAATGAGAAAGTCCAGGCACTCATTGAAAGAGAATGGAAGAAACCTGAAAGATCAGGAGCACTTCCCTCCTCTAACAGGAGATACCCCTTTGAACATAAAGACACGGAGATATGGGACAAAGTCCCAAAGTTTAACGCAGCAGTGTCCAGGTCATCTAAAAAATCGGCCCTGCCCCTGGAAGACTCAGGTGTGCTTAGAGACCCGCTAGATAAAAGAGCGGATTCCTACTTAAGACATACGTAGGAAGCAGCAGCAGGAGGACTAAAACCGGCAATAGCCAGCACCTGCCCTAATTATTTTGGCTTCAGCAGCTGGAAGAGAAACAAAAAATTCTGGCGGATATGTATCTTCTACACGGAGCAGCAGCTTTTTTGGCCGACACTTCCGCCGATTCCATGAGAGTGACAGCGAGAGCAGCAGGGTTATCAAATGCTGCAAGGTGCGCATTATGGCTTATAGGTTGTCCAGGAGACCTACAGTCTAAAGCCAAGTTGTGCTCTCTTCCGTGTGATGGTCAATTTTTGTTTGGAAAAAATCTAGACGACATCTTGGAAAAAGCAAGTGATAGAAAGAAGAGCTTCCCCAGGTTTCCAGGAAATCAAAGAAGGCCATCCTTTCAGAGAGGAAAATTCAACAGGGGCCGTCCTCCGGGGGATAGGAAAAGAAGGGAGGACAAAAGGAAGGAGGAGTCTGGATTCATGTTCGGAGGAGCCACCTCATCCTCAAAAAAAATCCCCACAATGACGCCGACATCCCGGTAGGGGGGAGACTGATGCTTTTTTTCCCAGGCCTGGGAAGGTATCTCTTCCAATGCCTGGATCTTAAACATCATAAGAAAAGGCCTCAAAATCCCATTTTCTCAGCGGACGAGAGCATCATTTGTGGTGACCACCATCAGGAAGGGGATAGAGGAACAATTGGCCCTGGAGTCAGAAATCTTAAGTCTGCTAGACAAGCGCGTTCTGACCGAAGTCCCAAGTGGACAAGAGAGAACGGGTTTCTACTCACCCCACTTCCTGATAAAAAAAAAAAAACCGGACCAGTCATTCAGAACAATTATAAACCTCCGAGGCCTCAATCAGTGGATAGAAAATCAAACCTTCAAAATGGAATCGGTAACTTCGGCAATAAAACTACTACACCACAATTGTTTTATGGCCGTAGTCGATCTAAAGGATGCCTACTATCACGTCCTGATCCACTCAGGTTATCCAAGGTAGTTGAGAGTAGCTACATCCAGGGCAATCTCAGGCATTTTCAATTCAGAGCCCGTCCATTCGGCATATCTATAGCCCTGAGAGTGTTTAAGAAAGTCGTAGTGGAGATGACAGCCTTCCTCCGAATCCACAACACAATTATAATACCCTATTTGGACGATTTCCTAATAGTGGGCAACTCAGAACACCACTGCACTGAGCAGGTAGAAAGGGTAACAAATACCCTACAGAAATTCGGGTGGATGGTAAACATCAAAAAATCAAAACTACAACCCCTAAAGAGACAGATTTTTCTAGGATTCATCCTGGACTCAGAACAACAAACTTGTCTGTTACCAGAGGCCAAGATGGAAAAGGTGAGGAATATGACTTGGGCGGCCCTAGACCAACCTCACATGACCCTGAGAGGCGCGATATCCTTGCTAGGCACCCTGAAAGCGTGTATCCCAACGGTCAGGTGAGCACAATTTCATACCCGTCAACTCCAGGCAGAGATTCTATCAGCACAGAAATTGCTAAGAGGGCGTTTGGAAGGAAGGCTGGAGCTTTCCTTAAAGGTCAAAAACTCTCTCCGATGGTGGTTAGACAGGACAAACCTGATGTCAGGAATGTTATGGCACAGACCAGTATCCGACATAATTCTGATAGACGCGAGTTCCTCGGGGTGGGGGGCGCACCTAAGGGGACAGGCGGCCCAGGGACCCTGGGGGCCTCAAGCGCAAAACGCATCCTCCAACTTACGAGAACTACGGGCAGTAAACAAAGCCTTAAAAATCTTTATTCCCCGTCTAAAAGGCCGCAATGTCCGGATCATGTCGGACAACAAAGTGACAGTGGCGTATATCAATCACCAGGGGGGAACAAGGTCGCACTCCTTAATGAACGCGACCAACGAGATTTCTCACAGAGCAGAGCGACATCTACTCTCCCTGACGGCACTACTTATAAGAGTGGTAGAAAACATAGAAGCCGACTTCCTGAGCCGCAATATACTAAGGCAAGGAGAAGGGACCCTAAATCAGTTAGTGTTTCAGAAGATAGTACAACTTTGGGGAGAACCAGTAGTAGACCTCTTTGCCAACAAAAGCAACAGACAGGTAGAGCGGTTTTGTTCGTTAAACCCCCCAAAAAAATCATGGGTGGTGGATGCATTGCAAATTCCGTGGAATTTCAAACTAGGTTACGCAATTCCTCCAGTAGCTCTGATCGCAACAGTTGTGAGGAAAATAAGGGAAGGTCAAGCCAGAGTGATCTTAATAGACCTATTCTGGCCGAAAAGGCCCTGGTTCTCGCTGCTGCAGATGATGACCCTCTCGGATCCATGGGTACTACCAGAGATCCCAGACCTGCTGGCTCAGGGTCCAATATTCCACATGCAAGTCAAGGGATTCCATCTGACGGTGTGGAATTTGAAAGGTCACTTTTAAGGGATAGAGGTTTTTCTCCGGGGTTGGTGGCTACGCTGTTGAAAAGTAGGAAGCCAGTAACAACTAACATATATGGTAGAACATGGAATAAGTTTCTACAGTTCCTGGGGAAGCCATTAGACCAAAAGCCCCCGATTAAGGCCATCTTGGAATTCTTACAGGCAGGATTACAACTGGGACTAGCGGTAAATACCCTTAAAGTTCAGGTGTCTGCACTGGGCGCACTATATAACTGCAACATAGCGGCAAACAGATGGGTAGCTAGATTCATTAAATCCTGCCATAGGTCCAGACTGATCCCATTACCAAGAATAGCCCCGTGGGATTTAAACCTGGTGTTAGAAGCCCTTACGAAAGAGCCATTTGAACCAATTCAACAACTGCCGGTAAAAGACCATTATTTTATTGGCCCTTTCATCGGCCCATAGAGTAAGTGACTTGCAGGCCCTCTCAGTGAATCCACCTTATACCCAGGTGTACCAGGACAGGGTCGTCCTAAAAACAGACCCTGCTTATCTACCTAAATTGGTATCAGATTTCCACCGTAGCCAGGAGATTGTCCTCCCCTCCTTCTGTGAGAATCCAAAAAACCCAGGGGAGGAGAAATTCCACAAATTGGATGTAAAAAGGGCCCTGCTAGAATATATATCAGTGACTAGCCAGTGGAGGAGGTCCCAGTCCCTATTTGTAGCCTTCCAGGGTACCAGGAAAGGTTACGGAGTATCAAAAGGGACCATAGCCAGATGGATTAGGGAGGCCATTAGTGTAGCCTAATCAGCTAGTGGCATTCCGATTCCTGACTGCATCAAGACTCAATCCACCAGAGCCGTGGCGACCTCCTGGGCCGAAAAGGCAGAGGTATCATTAGACCAAATTTGCAAGGCCTCACCATCAACCTTCTTTAGACACTATAGATTAAATTTGTCCTCCTCTGCTGACTTAACCTTTGGTAGAAGGGTGCTGCAAGCGGTGGTCCCTCCCTAAGGTGTTTCGAAGTCTCCAAAAATCTCTCAGGTGTGCTGTCATGGGTGAAGGGAAAACCACCATGGTTACTTACCGGTAGCCATTTTCTCCGTAACCCATGACAGCACCCGTATATTCCCCCCCCCCTTTTCACCATATGGGTGTGCACGTTAGTAGAGTGTGTTTGTGTGATGCGGTGTTGGCTAAACATGTAACTAACCGGGAAGTCGTCTCAATGCTCTGTAACCAACTGAAGCGGGGGAGAGGTGCCGCCCCTTATATTTCAGTAGGGTCCTGGCGGGGCGGATCCCTCTCTCTCACGTGTGCTGTCATGGGTTCCGGAAAAAAACGGCTACCTGTAAGTACCCATGGTGATATCTGAAGCATTCTATAATGCTGTAGATATGCCCCCGATGTAACCTGAAATATAAGAAAAAAAGAGTTAGGTTATACTCACCGGGGGGGGGGGGCGGTCCGATGGGTGTTGCGGTCTGGTCCACAGGAAGGTAAGAAGAGGATGTCATCACTAGAAGATGGGAGGCGTCGGCCTGGACCCCCCCCCCCCCCTGGTGAGTATAATCAAACTTTTTTTCTTATCTTTCAGGTTACATCGGGGGCTTATCTACAGCATTACAGAATGCTGTAGCTAAGCCCCTGAAGTCGGTGCTGGGAGCTCATAATCGAAGAAAAAAGGGGTGACAGATTCCCTTTAAACGTAATGCCTTAAGGCCCCATCTCGGTAGCGAGATCGCTGCTGAGTCACAACTTTTGTGACAACTTTTTGTGCCCCCCTGCCGGTATCGCTGATCGCTGGAAGAAACCTCTGGACATTTCTTTGGTCGCTGGTCTCCCGCTGGCCAGCACGCATCGCTGTGTGTGACAGGCGGGAGACCAGCGATCAGGTGTAAAAATTAAAAAAAAATATAGTTATTCTCACCTTCCGACGTCCCGTTCAGCCATCCTGCCTCTCTCCACACTCCGGTCCCAGTGATCCTTTGCATGAATGACAGCGAGACTTTGTTATCCCTCGAGACCGTGACATCTCGCGGTTATTCGTGCAAAGGATCACTGGGACTAGAGCGTGGAGAGAGGCAGGATGGCTGAACGGGACGTCGGAAGGTGAGAATAACTATATTTTTTATTTTGATTCTATTTTTTACAGCGATGGCCAGCGATGCCGGGCGCTCGGCATCGCTGTGCTGATCGCTGGTGAAGCTGTCTGTGTGACAGCTCACCAGCGATCACATAGCGACTTACCAGCGATCCTGACACCTTGATATCGGTGTCGGGATTGCAGGTAAGTCGCTTAGTGTGACGGGGCCTTTACAGTTCTAGCAAAGTGGATGGGATTTATTTTTTTGCTCCATGTAAACTGTACTGTGGTGCGTGTTTTTAAAACGGCAAGATATAATTTCCTCTTGAGTTTACGCTGAGTTTTATGTGCAGGTTTTCCCCATAGACTGTGATGGAAATATACTGAAAACGCATTTAATCCGCACATGAAGTTTTGTTAGCAATAAATACCTGGAAGTATAAAAACAAAGCAGTATTATTTAAAATATGGCATATCAACAAGAGACAAGAAAAACTGAGTCAAAATCTTAACGCATAAGAAAAGCTCAAACACAATAACATAAAGGCACGTAACATAATTTACATAATGGGAGCAGAAATGCTTAAGAAAATCTGCAGTATCAAAAATTTACGAAAAGCTCATTGTGAGAACGTATTCTTACAATCTTTTTACCATTGTGGCGTTTCTAACATGATTCTCTGGGTGCTGTGGGGAGGGGCTAGGGGGCGCTGTGTGGAGGTTCCAAGGGAGAGGATGGGTGGCAGAATCCTGAAGGATGGTTGTGTATCTCAAAAGGGGTGGCTTTGAGATGGAGACTTAGTTATGCATATTGATAAGCAATGGTATTGCTGAGGTGTTATTTCAAGGTGTAAGGGAGAAGTCTCTAGGTAACTTGTGAGTTGAATGGGCCAGTTACCTACAAATCCACCCAGGGGTGTGTCTGAAAATGCATGTTGTAAAAGGCTATGTGAGTGTGTGAAGGACCTGTGATGAGGTCATAGTCATGTGACCCGGTGGGCGTGGCTATGGACCATATAATGTGGCCAGGGTAGGTCACAGGTGGTGAATGCTGGGACTTGGTTGGTCCAGTGTGGAAGGTCCTGCAGAGATGGAGCTTCCTCCCAGACAGCACGGGTGAAGTGGCTGGGAGCAATGGCAATGTGTGCCTGAGAGATCTCTGGAGGGAACGAACGTGTGCGGAATGCAGCAGCCGCATGAGGAACCCTGACGTGGGTGAGATAATTGTGAGGCTAAGTGAGCCTGTGTCCTGGACATTGATAATAAGAGTGAAGCATTACAATGAATGCTATGCTGGTAATGCTATTAAGTGAACTTTCTGTTGCTGCTGTGGTTTATGAGGCGTGAATAAACCGCAAGGACTGTATGATTTGATGGAAAATCCGTGCCGGAACTGGTTTTTGTTCGCTGCAAGCGAGAATCCCCTAAGTAAATGACAGCGCTACCTCACAGTGCGTGCATTTAAGCATCTCTGCAGATTTACCCTGTGAGTAACAACCCCTCAATAACGACCATACAATTAGCATAAAATAAAAAGATCCGTATTTCTGGAACCGTATGGTGAATTAATAAAAAAAAAAAAAAACTAAATTGAATACAAAGGAATACCTAAGAATAAACTGACTATTTTATATGGCAACAGATCCTATTTAACCACTTGATGACCACTAATGCGTCTTTTTACTGACCTGCGATCTAAGAGACTCACATGCCTCGACGGGTGACAATCGAGCAGCTGTCAGCTGTACAGTATAGCTGATAACTTGCTGCATCAGCCACGATCAGTGTTTTCACTGACTATGGCTATCTGAATTAAAGGAGTAAACATTCAGGCTATGTGCCCACGTAGCGTTTTTTAAATGCTCAGGAAACTGGTTCTCCTTCCCAGAAAACGCGCGTTTTTGCAGCGATTTTTGCGTAAAAAACGCACGTTTTTGATGCGCTTTTTTCCGCGCGTCTTTTGGACTATAGTTAATAGCCAAAAACGCGGACCTAAACGGAAGTTAATGAACATGCTGCGTTTTTTTACCGCTAAGCATTTCCTTAGCGGCAAAAAATGCATCCATTGGCACAAAAATGCCAAAATGCATTAAAATGAATGGGATGATTTTAAGCGTTTTTTATGCGGTTTGACCCCGAAAAACGCATCAAAAACGCTTAAAAAAAGCTACGAGTGCACACAGCCTCAAAGTTTAAAAATTGCCATTTTATTTTGTCAAATTTCTGATATTTTATAAATAAACGCAAAACCAATCAACTTAAATGTACCATTGTCATGAAGGATAATGTGTCATTAAAAAACTTCTCAATCAATGGGATATGTTGAAACATTCCAAGGTTATTCATAAATTGACACGTCAGATTTTAAAAATTTGCCTGGTCACTACGGTGTTAAATAGAAACAGAATCGTAGAGTTGGAAGGGACCTCCTGGGCCATCTGGTCCAACCCCCTGCTCAAAGTAGGATTCGCTAAATCATCCCAGACAGACGTCTGTCCAACCTCTGTTTGAAGACTTCTATTAATGGAGAACTCACCACCTCTTGTGGCAGCCTGTTCCACTTATTGATCACTCTGTCAAAAAGTTTTTTCTAATATCTGATCTGTGTCTCCTCCCATTCAGTTTCATCCCATTACTTCTAGTTTTTCCTTGTGCAAATGAGAATAAAGATGATCCTTCTACAATGTGACAGCCCTTGAGATATTTGTAGACAGCTATTAAGTCTCCTCTCAGTCTTCTCTTCTGCAAGCTAAACATTCCCAAATCCTGCAAGCTTTCCTAATAAGACAGGGTTTGCAGACCGGTCACCATTCTGGTCGCTCTTTTCTGAACTTGCTCCAGTTTGTTGATGTCTTTTTTAAAATGTAGCGCCCAAAACTGGACACAGTATTCCAGATGAGGTCTGACCAAAGAGGAGTATAGGGCAATAATGACTTTGTGTGATCTAGACTGTATGCTTCTGTTTATGCATCCTAGAATTGCATTTGCCTTTTTTGCTGCTGCATCATACTGTTGACTCATATTCAGTCTGTGATCAATTAGTATAGCCAAGTCTTTTTCACATGTGCTGTTGCTTAGCCATATTCCTCCCATTTTGTAAAAGCTTTTTTCATTTTTATTGCCAAGATGTAGTACTTTGCATTTTTCCTTGTTAAAAACCACTCTGTTAGTTGCTGCCCACTGCTCCAGTTTATTTATATCTTTTTGAATCCTCTCTCTCTCCTCTCTAGTATTAGCTATCCCTCCTAGCTTTGTGTCATCAGCAAATTTAATCAGTTTACCCTCAATTCCTTCACCTAAATCGTTGATAAAGATGTTGAACAATACAGGGCCCAGGACAGAGCCCTGTGGTACCCCACTTGAGACATTCTTCCAACTGGATGTGCAGCGATTTACGACGACTCTTTGGGTCTGATCACTAAGCCATTTATGAATCCACCTAACAGTTGCCTTGTCCATTCCATACTTAGCCGGTTTTTCAATAAGGATTGTGTGAGATACTTTGTCAAATGCTTTGCTGAAGTCAAGATATACTATATCTACAGCATTTCCCTGATGCATCAGTGATTCTGTCATAGAAGGAAATTAAGTTAGTCTGACATGACTTATTAGTTACAAACCCATGCTGACTCTGTTTTATCACTTCATTCTTGTCCAGGTACTTACATACATGTTGTTTAATAATTTGCTCAAAGATCTTTCCTGGTATTGAAGTCAGACTCACTGGCGTATAGTTGCCTGGGTCCACCTTCTTTCCCTTTTTGAAGATAGGAACAGCATTTGCTCTTCTCCAGTCTTCTGGGACGTCTCCTGTTCTCCAAGAATTTTCAAGATTATGTAGAGGGGTTCAAAAATTTCTTCTGCTATCTCCTTCAGAACTCTGGGGTGTAATTCATCTGGACCTGGAGACTTGAATTCATTTAGGTTAGCTAAGTGTTTCCTCACTAACTTTCTGTTTATAGATTTCCTGGATTCTTCTATTGCCTTAATAGGACAGTGAAGAACCGTTGATGTTACATTTCCTTTCTGAGAGAAAGCAGATGCAAAATAGGAATTTAAAAGTTCGGCCTTCTCAACATCCTGTCTTACCATTTCATCATTTTCATCCTGTAAAAATCCTATAGCATCTTTGACTTTTCTTTTACTTTTGACATATCCCCAAAATCCTTTATTATTGCTTTTGACATCTCTTGCAAGCCTCAATTCATTGTCAGCTTTAGATAATCTGATTTGTGCCCTGCAAGTTCTGCAGACAGCATTATATTCTTCTTTAGATATGCCTCCCTCTTTCCATTTTATAAACATTTCTTTCTTCCTTTTTAGCATGTGATTAAGTTCTGTGTTCATCCATCCTGGTTTCCTTAAATGCTTCCTATTCTTCCCTCTTTTCGGAATTGTTAACAATTGTGCTTTGAGAATTTCATTTTTCAAGATTTCCCATCCTTCCTGGACATTTTTGTCCTTAAGGATATCCAGACATTGGATCCCTCCAATTCTCTTTCTGAATCCCTTAAAATCTGCCTTTCTGAAATCTAACCTTGACGTCTGAGTCTTCACAGGTCTTCCTCCTCTAGTTATCCAAAATTCTAAACTAGCATGGTCGCTTCCTCCTATGGTCCCAGCCACTTTTACCTCCTCAACCATTTCCTCCCTGTTTATAAGGATTAGATCCAAGGTATCAGTTCCCCTTGTTTTCTCCCCTACCTTTTGGAAGATAAAGTTGTCAGCAAGAGAGGATAAGAATTTCCTTGACCTGTTAGTTTTTGCCTGAGAGAGATTCCCAACAAATGTCAGGATAGTTGAAATCTCCCATGACAACTGTCATATTTTTTGCAGAACTTGGCCATTTGATGCATAAAGAGTTCATCCATATCTTTAGCTTGCACAGGCGGCCTGTAGTAAATGCCTACAATGGTGTCCTTTCCATTGTTCTGTCCTTGTATTCTTACCCAAACGGTTTCCACAGAACTCCCAGTCTCTGAAGCTTCAATCTCTGTGCAGATATACGCGTTTCTAACATACAATGCGACACCTCCTCCTCTTTTATCAAGTTTGTTTCTAGCAAATAAGTTGTATTCTAGCCTTGTATTCCAATCATGTGTATTGTCCCACCAAGTTTCTGATTCCAATGACATCATATTTCTTTTCCTGCGTTAGTAGTTCCAATTCTCCTTGTTGCCCATGCTTTGTGCATTAGTATAGAAACATTTTAGTTTGTGATTTGATTCTCTTTCTCCAATATTTTTGTTTAGATTCTTTTGTCTTTGTTCTTCCTTTCCACTTCTAATAGCGGAGTTCTCAATAGCATTTGTCAGGTGTATGACTTTTTCTGGCCTTTTGCTTCCCTTCCCACATTGTTCTAGTTTAAAGGGAATCTGTCACCCTTTTTTTGGCTTTGCAGCTGCTGGCATAGACATCGGGGGCTTATCTACAGCATTCTGTAATGCTTTAGATAAGCCCCCGATGTAACCTGAAAGAGAAGAAAAACACGTTCTATTATACTTACCAAGGTGGGCGGTCCGGTCCGATGGGTGTTGCGGTCCGGTCTGGCGCCTCCCTTCTTCATGCGATGACGTCCTCTTCTCCCATCCTGTAATGGCTCTGGCGCAGGCGCACTGCTTTGCCCTGTTGACGGCAGAGCAGAGTCCTGCAGTGCGCAGGCGTCGGGAGAGATCTGGCGCCTGCGCACTGCAGAATTCTGCTCTGCCCTCAACAGGGCAGAACAATGCGCCGGAGCCATTTCAGGACGGGAGAAGAGGACGTCATCGCATGAAGAAGGGAGGCGCCGGACCGGACCGCAACACCCATCGGACTGGACCGCCCACCTCGGTGAGTATAATATAACGTGTTTTTCTTCTCTTTCAGGTTACATCAGGGGCTTATCTACAGCATTACAGAATGCTGTAGATAAGCCCCCGATGTCTATGCCGGCAGCTAATCTAATATATAAAGCTCAAGTGTGTGTGTGTGTGTGTGTGTGTGTGTGTATATATATGTCCGGGATTGGCATCCGCACCGCCGCAGCTACAGCCACAAAATTTGGCACAGTCACACGTCTGGACCCCGATAGTGTCCTAGGCTATATTGTGAGGCGAAATTTTAACCCTGCGTGTTCCAATTCACCAAACAATTTTGGCACATAATGGGGAAAAAGTGTGTATGTGTATCAAGCCCCGCCCCTCATAATGATGTCATAATGGTTGCCATGGCGACGCTCATTCATAATAGGTTGCAAGCCCCGCCGCTCATTATGATGTCAAAATGGTTGACTATGGCAGGGTTTCCCAACTCCAGTCCTCAAAGCACACCAATAGATCATGTTTTCAGGATTTCCTTAGTATTGCTCAGGTGATAATTGCTTCACCTGTGCAATACAAAGGAAATCCTGAAAACATGATCTGTTGGTGTGCCTTGAGGACTGGAGTTGGGAAACCCTGGACTATGGGATGGAGGATGTGTGATGGATATATGGGCACTGGACTATGGGATGGAGGATATGTATGACGGGTATATGGGCACGGGACTATGGGATGGAGGATGTGTGATGGGTATTATTATTATTATTATTATTATTATTATTATTATTATTATTATTATTATTATTATTATTCATTTATATAGCGCCATTTATTCCGTGGCGCTTTACGTGTCAATAGGGGAATTATAGACAAGTGTAATATATACAAGAATAATAAGTGTAAGACAAGGGACGCACAAGTACATAAGGAGAGGGGACCCTGCCCGCGAGGGCTCAGTCTACAGGGATGGGTGAGGATACAGTAGGAGGGGGTAGAGCAGGTCGTGCGGTGGTTCAGTAGACCGAGGATCATTGCAGGCTGTAGGCTTGTTGGAACAGGTGGGTCTTCAGGTTCTTCTTGAAGGTTTCCGTTGATGGTGAGAGTCTGATGTGTTGCGGCAGGGAGTTCCAGAGTATGGGGGAAGCACGGGAGAAGTCTTGTATGCGGTTGTGGGAAGAGGAGATAAGGGGGGAGTAGAGAAGGAGATCTTGAGATGATCGAAGGTTGCGTGCGGGTAGGTACCTAGAGACCATTTCACAGATGTATGGAGGAGACAGGTTGTGGATGGCTTTGTATGTCATGGTTAGGGTTTTGAATTGGATCCTCTGGGCGATAGGAAGCCAGTGAAGGGCCTGGCATAGGGGGAGGCTGGGGAGTAGCGGGGAGACAGGTGGATTAGTCGGGCAGCAGAGTGTAAGATGGACTGGAGCGGTACCAGAGTGCTAGAGGGGAGACCAGAGAGTAGGAGGTTGCAGTAGACGAAACAGGAGATAAGAGCGTGCATTAGTGTTTTTGTCGTTTCGTGGTTGAGGAATGAACAGATCCGGGAAATATTTTTGAGTTTGAGGCGGCAGGAGGAGGCGAGGGCTTGGTTATGTGGTTTGAAAGAGAGCGCAGAGTCGAGGATCACCCCAAGGCACCGAGCGTGCGGGACTGGGGAAAGAGAGCAGCCGTTGACATTGATGGATAGGTCTGGTGGAGGGGTAGAGTGAGATGGGGTAAAGATGATAAATTCTGTTTTGACCATGTTCAGTTTGAGAAAGCGAGCAGAGAAGAAGGCTGAGATAGGAGACAGACATTGTTGGATTTCAGTCAGCAAGGAGGCGAGGTCGGGTCCAGATGGGTAGATCTGCGTGTCATCGGCGTAGAGGTGATACTGCGAACCGTGGGATTCTATGAGCTGTCCCAATCCGAAGTTATAGACGGAGAATAGTAGGTGTCCTAGGACAGAGCCTTGGGGAACACCGACAGACAGGGGGCGAGGTGAGGAGGTGGTGTGTGAGAGGGAGACAGTGAATGTTCGGTCCGTTAGGTATGATGAGATCCAGAATAGGGCCAAGTCTGTGATGCCAAGAGATGAGAGAATCTGTAGCAGGAGGGAATGGTCTACGGTGTCGAAGGCAGAGGACAGGTCCAGGAGAAGGAGGACAGAGTAGTGTCGCTTGCTCTTAGCGGTTAGTAAGTCGTTAGTGACTTTAGTTAGGGCAGTTTCAGTTGAGTGATGCGGTCAGAAGCCAGATTGTAACCGGTCAAAGAGGGAACAGGAGGAGAGGTGGGAGGACAGTTCCAGATATACATGGGTATATGGGCACTGAACTATGGGATGGAGGATATGTATGACGGGTATATGGGCACGGGACTATGTGATGGCGGATATGTATGATGGGTATATGGGCACGGGACTATGGGATGGAGGAAATGTATGATGCGTATATGGGCATGGGACTATGAGAAGAAGGATGTGTGATGGGTATATGGGCATGGGACTATGGGATGGAGGATGTGTGATGGGTATATGGGCACTCGACTGTGGGATGGAGGATATGTATGATGGGTATATGGGCACGGGCCTATGGGATCGTGGATATGTATGATGGGTAAATGGGCACGGGACTATGGGATGGAGGATAATTATAATTTGCTATAACTAACCACAGTTACTTACTATGCCCTGGCAGCGCCGGGCTCTTAAGCTAGTAGGGGATAAAAAGGGTGACAGATCCCCCCTTTAAAGCTCTCCTGATGAGTGTAGCAAGGCCACTTCCAAATACATCTTTTCCAGTCTTTGTAAGGTGCACCCCATCTCTAGCAAGTAGTCCATCATATAGGTAATTCACTCCGTGATCTAGAAATCCAAATCCTTGCTGACGGCACCATCGACATAGCCAGTTGTTCACCTGCAGAATCTTAAATAACCATGTGTCCCACAAAAAAAGTTGAAAAATCTTAAAGCCGCATTTCAAAAAGATGAGCTTTTGCTTTAGTGTTCAAAACACAAAACTTATTAAAACTTGAATGATTTCTTAAACCATAATCAGAAGCCCAAAACGATTGCGCTCCCAAGAATGGAGGGATTTGTAATTTGTTGTGGTCGTTGTCTGGGTTACTGGTCACTGCTGCCAGTCTGTCAGCATTTCTGAGCATATGCAGCACTTGCAAGATCTTTTCCATAGAAACCTGATGTAAATCTGACTGCATTGCTGAAGCTCCCGATCCAGACAGTTTAATGTGCCTGTGCTTCTCTGATATTAATGCAGCATCACAGACCTGTCCGAACTGTAAATCTTATATAGTGCTTATACATAGCCATTAACCCCTTCATGACTGGAGGTATTTTTGGTTTTGCGTTTTCGTTTTTTGCTCCTCTTCTTCCCAGAGCCATAACTTTATTTTTCCATCAATATGGCCATGTGAAGGCTTGTTTTTTTTTTTGTGGGACGAGTTGTACTTTTGAACAACACCGTTGGTTTTACCATGTCTTGTATTTGAAAATGGGCAAAAAATTCCAAGTGCTGTGAAATTGCAAAAAAGTGCAATCAAACAGTTTGTTTTGTTTTATTTACTAGGTTCCCTAAATGCTAAAACTGACCTGCCAGTATGATTCTCCATGGCATTTTGATTTCATAGACACCAAACATGTCTAGGTTCTTTTTTGGCATTCTTCAATAGTCTCCATGGGAGACTTAAGAGCTGCCAAAAACCCGATCGGCTTTGCTATATGCAGGCGATGATCAGCTCACTTGATATGAGCGTCTCCAATTTTCATGATCTGTGGCTGGGTGAGGGCTTATTTTTTGTGCGCCGAGCTGACGTTTTTAATGGCACCATTTTGGAGCAGATATGACTTTTTGATCGCGTCTTATTGCATTTTAATGCAGTATTGCAGCGACCAAAAAAATGTAATTCTGGGGTTTTTACTTTTTTTTTTTTTTCTCACTACGCCGTTTACTGATCGAACTACTACTTTTTATATCTTGATAGATTGTCGATTCTGAACGCGGCGATACCAAATATGTGGTTTTTTAAAATTTTTTTAATTGTTTTATTTTGAATGGGGCGAAAGGGGGGTAATGTGAATTTTTATACTTTATTTTTTTAATGTTTTCAAAAACATTTTTTTTTTCTTTGCACTTGCTTCAATAGTCTCCATGGGAGACTAAAAGCTGTGATCTTCTCATCGCCTCTGCTGTACACAGACGTTGATCAGATCGTCTGTGTGTAGCAGAAATGCTCACTTGTTAGGAGTCCCGACCGCTGGGCCGGTGCTCATAGCAATCTGGCAATGAAGATCACAGGGGTCTGCTGCAGTCCCTGGGTTGTCATGCCAACCCATCGGCGACCCACGGTCATGTGACACGGGCACCAATGGGCGGGATTAGTGGCGTGCTTCTGGTGCAATAACATTAAATGCCGCTGCCAGAGATTGACAGCTGCATTTAACAGGTTAACAGCCGCGGATGGATCGCGATTCCACCCGCGGCTATTAGGGGCACACATCTGTTCATAACAGCTGACATGTGCCGGAAAAGATGTGGGCTTAGCTCCGAAGCCCACATCAAAGGGAGAGACACGACATGAACTGTACATGTATGGCGCATGTCGTGAAGGGGTTGAGGTGGTACTTGATGTGAGTGTATGGCCGGGTAGAGACTGCCGTATTTTATACAGAACACCACACCAGGATTGACCACAGAGCACATGCTGCAAACTCCACTGCCTTTGCCCTTTGAGGCTGGTGAGTCATGAAATACAGCGGTTGAATTCAAATAAGTTGCTTTTATAAGCTTGAAGGGATTCTACCACAAACAAGTTCATTTTAATCAATATATCTTATAATAACAATAAAATCCACAATTGGATGTGTTTATATAAAATATTCCTGTGCTGAGATAATCTTATAAATTTTCCCCTGCTATGTACTGTGTAAATGGCTGTGTCTGACCCTGCAGGAACATTGTCTGATCATACCACAGCTGCTGGGCAAGGAAGGAAAAGAGTATACAGACATTACAGCATGCGATCACAGCTGATTCTTTCTTTGCGGTAACATTGTGTCAAAACAGTCGGGGGGGGGGGGGGGGGGGAAGAATCCGCTGTGATCCTGTGCTTTCCTTTCTGTATACTCTTCTTTTGTTTTGTTTTTCTTTTTGTTTCTTCCCCTGCCCAGGAGCTGTGGTATGATCATTCCATGTTCCTGCATGGTCAGACACGGCCATTACACAGAAGAGAGAAGGGGGGTGGAAAAAGATCCACTAATATACGACCACAGATCCAGTATAAAAATAGAATATCTTTATTAGACAGGTATGCAGAACAAGACAAAAACAGTGTGGTAATACACATAGATTAACCACGTAGCATGGAAAACGTAGCAGACCCCACCCAAAGACTCATAAATTAGTATTACAAATCAGATGAAATATAAATGTATACATGTACAGTACTTATCAAGGCACCAAAATAACTCATACTTATTGTAAACCGCATTAATGGCCGGTCTAGTAGGCCCTGCAGGTATATCATGGCATCCCAGTGAGCAAATAAATCGCTATATTTTAAAGATCAAATAACTGCCATCCAAGGGAGACTATAACAAAAATATATAAGTGCCACCATCATCTTTCTCATACCACAATCGGCAAAAAGTGAACACTGGCTAATGTACCAGTCAAAAATATGTTGCATCACCATATAGCTGGTGTGATGTATGAAATCATGTTCACCCAAACCGGGCAGCATAACGCCAGAGGTCGATGTGGTGGCATCTTACCAACGTATGACGGTGGTGTGCAGAGGTCCTGGGGGGTCCGCGCGTCTGCCCCGACGCGCGTTTCGGATGCTCGTCCTTCGTCAGGGGGCGTGGTAAACATCAGGGCCGGGGAGTTTAAAAAGGCCGCGGACCGGAAGTCCTGACCGGAAGTGACGCATCCGCAGTCATGACGACCAGGGATGCGAGGCGGCGCCAACGTCAGTCAGTGCGCTCCAGGGCATCAAAGGATGCCATGGAAACACATCAACTAGAGACGCCGGAAGCCGTATCGCAGCCCCAGACCATGACACGCATGCGTACTGGTCAGGACAAACCAAAATAAACCGATCCATACTCCATTTGAATTAATACAGCATATTACCTATCACAAAACGGCCATAATACTTAGAGTAAGCTACAAAACAATCACCATCTACAACTCAAATGCAAGGTGATATTAAATGGGCATAATGGGTACATTTAATAACAATATACAGCATCTAGGACATTATCAATAAAAATATATATACTTAAGAAAATATTGGCCACATGGGCCGCATAAAGCACATCAATATAGATGCCATTAGATGATAACCCGGGTCACCAATGATTAACAATAATATATCATTAATAGGGATCAGACAGCTAGCTATAGAAAATATAATGTAAGTAGACCTCATAAAATACATCAATGCACATGTCGAACATTTAACGGCCATTACACAGTAAACAGGAGGGGCACATTTATAAGATTATGTCAGCACAAGAACGTTTTATATAAATACATCCAATTGTGGAACTTATGATTATTCTAAGATCTGTTGATTTAAAATACACTTTTGTTCATGGCACAACCCCTGTAAGGCTACGTTCACACGTTGTGATATTGGTTTACAAATTCTGATGTAAAATATAAAATACTGACCAAATACTGAACATGTGAATGTGGCCTCATGGTGACGTGAAAATGGAGAGTCATCCGCTAAAAGTTGAATAGGCTTGTGGTTGAGTTTAGAGGTGCGAGATGGAAGAAAGACCAGCAAAACCAGTGCACCAAGTACAAAGCATCAGATGGAGCTCCATATTTGAATGTAACATGAACACTTGGCTGTTGAACTTCCGTTTTTGGTGTAATTGGTAATTAATGGTATTCTGATTGCACATATGCTTTATCCACAATTGTTGCTGCTTGATGCTCCTAAAAGTGAACGCTTTTGATATCGTGCTGTATAGCAATATATGTTTCTCCTACAGTAGAAAAGGTTCACATTTGTGATATATCTAGTTTATTTACTGTGAAAATGTATGTTCTCAGTAAATCTGCTTGTGGCTAAGTACTTTCAGTGCTATTCACCACCATTGCCATGTGTTGCTAGAACGTGCTTCTCCCCAGGGTTCTTCTGTTTAAATTGCGTATATAAATGGTTAAATGTGGTAACATATGTCTAAAGTTTATATATTTTCTTTAGATTGTAGATCTTAGATTTTAACTAACTGTATAATATAGTCCTTGTATTGGCCTTAATCCCTTCCTTCCACAGGCAGTTTTGTTTGTTTGCGATTTTTGTTTTTTTCTTCTACCTTTTATTTCAAAAGCCATAACTTAAAAAAAAAAAATTCCAAGTGCAATGAAATGTTTAAAAAACATATCCCAAAATCCCATGGTGAAATTATTTTTCTGCATTTTATGTGTGGTAAAAATGGCCTAGCAACATGATTCTTCAGGTCAGTAGGATTATGGCAGAACCAAACAGTTATTTTTTTTGCAATTACGGTGCTTCTAATTTTAATTTTTACAACTCTCACCGTATGGGTTAGCATTTTGACGTTTGCACAAACTGCAATACTGTGACTATTTATTTTTTAATGGCTGAAAAATGGGGGTTAGTCAATTTTTTTTTTCAATACTTTGAGACCTGTGTGTCTGTTCTCCTGTTCTCAACTGTATTGTAGTACATAGAGAAAACCACAGTCTTTGTATTACAAAGTCCAGTCTGACCTGCGAGCGTGTCGTGGGTGGGGAGATGTGTGCATCAAATCACTGCAGTTAGACATATGCTGGCTGTGCAACACTGCATCTGCTTACTGTGGTGTGGGCTTTGCTCCAAAGACCCTTCCATACTCCTGTACCCAACATGTGCTGTACATTTACGATGAATGTCTGTAAGGGTTTAATGTCTTCTGGTAAACATTTTCTATGCAACTATTTTTTGGGCTCATTATGCTAAATTTTGATTTCCTAAAACTCAATTTTGTTTACACTCTACAGTTAACTCCAGTGCAAATGTGATTATATTAAAGCATCAAAGTTTTTATATATGGCACGGTTGTATTTTCACCCTTTCGTGATTCCATTATTTTTGCAGTGTCACCATGTTTGCTCCAAGTAAAATAACGTATATACTCACCTCCAATGCCAGTGGCGTTCCAATGGTGTCGGCATTTGCTCTCCCAGGGCTCGCATCACATTGTCATGCAAACTTTGCAGCCAGTTAGAGCTGTCTTCACTCTCCCATTCTTCAGACGAATCAAACATCAAGCAAAACTGATCGGTCACCCGCACCTCCGACTTCCTCTTGAGGTCTTATTCTTCCTATGATGGGGAGAGTCAATCCAGCAGTGATTGGCTGGAGAGCTCGCACGACGTAGCACTGTGACTTGAGCCCCGGGAGAGCGAGTGCTGACACCACTGGAACGGCGCCATCAGTGGAGGTGAGTATAACTGTTATTTTACTCAGGACACACTTGCTATATTAGACAGGGTTGTCCAAGTAGAAGACAACCCATTTTATTCTTGAGGAGGGTGTATGCCATTCAGGCCCTGTGATTTGACAATTTTAATATTTTTGAGACTGCGCTGTACTTTTTGCTGGGTTAAAGATTATGTCCAGGCAGGAGATTACCATTAGAGGACTAGTTGTCTCATTCCACATAATCCACCTTTTCTGTGTAACCTTGTGGTCCCCACTGATTAGCAGTTTTCCATGCAATTTACTGTGTACACAGATAGTTGCCAGTGTGGTCGTCCAGGATTGTCCAGAGCTCACTATTCCGGAAACTACTAGAACTACTTTGCAGCAGAGAAAACGGTGATGTTATTAGAACTACACCAAAAGGCCCATCCCTATCTTTCTGAGGTTACTACCTTTTTAGAACCTTCCTTCATTGTCATTCGTGCCAATGTGTACCATGACTGCCGAGTCTTCCCAAGCCCCTTCTAGTAATCTGTCAACTGAATCCGCATTGAGCTGAACTCAAGTGCCAAGAAAGCAACAAACCAATTGCTGATCTAGCTGGACCCTGTTGGTTCCCCTAATTTAATCACCCGCTACTAGCACCTGTCTGGCCTGCTCTGAACTCTTATATCCCTCCTACTGGAGCAAACACTCCACTGGCTTTCAGAGGACATGCCTTGTTGCATCAGAGCTACTACCAGAGTGACATCCACATCATCTGCCAACTTAGCTAACTTTTTGGGGAGTGCTAGATAAGGACTAGCCTCCCTACCGGTCATTCCTCTACCTTGCCTTCTATTTGTCTCCAATTTAGCTGCCTCATTATCTTGCATCTCGATGCTTTGATTCTCCCCAACATGTAACCCAGCAAGCATCTTCTCAGTTAGCAGCAATCTCCTTTTCATATTGTCAGTGGATCTCGGTGTTGCAAGTTCCACATTTAGATCCAGTATTTGGGCTTTCACATACTAAAAATACAAATGTAGCACAGCAGTATGTTTGATGATTGCATACTTGTGAAGTTGTGAGAAGATGTACTCTGAATGGCATTATAAATAATGGAGCACATTTTACTAATAATGTTTGCAGAAATATATGCAAACAGTAAATTAATACAAATTGTTCTATTTTAAACTCTTTGAATTCAAAGTCACTGATCTCAAGTCACACACTTAGCTCAAACCACATTTTTAGACGCTTTTAAATCTTCATCAAATGTTTTATGTTGAACTGGACACAAGATGTAATACACTGCAGAGCAGAATAAAACGTTTTTATAATTTTGTCAAACCATGAACTACCAGAGAAATTTCACTGGGGGCATTTATTACTTCCTCTGTCAAGCGCCGGCCAATCATAAGCAAGCAGTAACACACTGGAGAAAGAACACACCCCCACAATAGCATTGACAAATAGTCTGCTCTCGTTATTGCAGAGTGATGGCATGTGCTGGAGTACAGCAGTCCCGAGTGTGACAGCTTTCATCTCTAGCTTTCGGTGCTAAGGGAGGGCAAAGGAAGTGCTGCAGAAGTTGAGCCTCATTACAAACACTTCTAGTAGCTGTCCTCTCAAATTCAAGTGAGCCTCATTGGCAGTACTAAATGCATGCTGGCATTGCCAAAGCAAGTGCAGTGCTACAAGCTCTGCTGTACTGCTCCAGCCTAACACTGAATGCTGTGTCTTTAAATTCTGTTTTAATCTGTAGTAGGGGCATGTTCTTTTTCCCCCTGCGGATGCCTGCATTTATTTGGTAGAGCTGACAGCCAGGTCCTTTGAGTCAGTAAGCCAAACCACCGACTCAGACTCTTCAATTTCACTGACTTCCATCTTCGACTCCACAGCACTGCTTTAGGCGCAATAGCCTGATGTCAGTTCCCGGGCAGCGCGCACTGCGCATGCCCGAGAACTGTTGCCAGTGGGCGCCTGCGCTGTGCCATGTAACGGCGACAGCAAGGCAGGAGGAGGTGGTGCAGGGTGGGCATGATTGACGGCGGGGAGGTGGCTGCTACAGGGGGACACACCATACCTATGGGACGTATTACAGGTATGGGACCTATTTATAAAAGTTAATAATTCTGCGTTCCTGGGGATCAGAAACAGAAGAGCCACCTTCACAGAATGCAGCCTTAGTGCTGCTGAAGGTGGCTCTTTTACTTAAAAATGCCCTGGGGGGGGTGACAGTTTCCCTTTAAATACTTTGCTAATATCTTTGCAATGGAGAGATAAAATAATTAAAAAAAAAAAACTATTATTGTGCTCAGCAACGCATGTTACATTGTGTGTCTAGATTAACATGAAAAATTTGATGAAAGGTCCTTTTTACCTTCAATACTGCCTGTAATTCACTGCACTGTTTGGGTAATTAGGTAGTTTGTGGGATTTTTTTTTTTTTTGGGGGGGTTATCTTTTAATGAAACTAATAGAAATAAGTATATATTCTAACAATTTTATTTAGCATTTTGTGGCATTTCAGTGAAAAACAAAGCATAAAAAGGGCAAAGCAATACTCGTAAGCTTGTACATTAGGGTATCTAGGTATGAAAACAATGGGATTTCAAAAGTTTATTCATCATGATATGGTCTAAAAAATAATGTCCGGTAATATGCAAGTTTTTATAAGTGTTTCCCTCTTAAACATGAAACATATCCTTGTATTTCATATCTTATACTAGCCTAAAAAATGTCAAGCATGATTCATATATGGAATCAGTGAAAATACTGTAATAAATTTAGAGGTATAAAAAAGTTTGTTTTTTAATTTAAAAAATATTGCACATGAAAATGAAAAAAAACTTTTTCCTCATGTTTGTGAGTCATTTTTGTACGATTTGTGGGGAAAAAAAGAAAGCAATATCTAAAATGTATATTACCAGAACAAAGCCCTGTTTCTTCTGCAAAAAATAAATCCAATTTATAGATACATACAGTTGCAAAAAAGTTGTGCTTGAGAAAAGGGGTTAACGTGTGCTGCTGCATAATATAGCAAACCATATAGTCAAGGATGATGATATTTACCTCTCTAGGTACAAAAATGAAATATCTTTGTAGGCTTAACCTAGAAAAATATGCTTGACGGTATGGACTTCTTTACGGCAAGTGATTATTACATAGACCTCTTGCTGGCTACTAAATAAAAACTGCTTTTAAATCTGGTACTTGTAGAGCCTGGGGTAAAAATACATTGTGTTCTTTTAATGTGTTGGCAAATAGTTAGTACTAATAATGCCTTGGAATAATCAGATCTCTAGCTGATGGAAAGATTACCTAATTAGGCAGATTGATTTTTGTAAAATCAGGAATCCCTTTGTGGGTTATCAATAGGCACATGCTTCAGTGCAGAAACCACTATGTGTACGGTACTAGTAAACCACTTGGGGGGAGGGGGGTGTCAGATGGGGGATAATTAAATATGGTTTTACAATAGATTTTTCCAGCGTGTTACTCATATCCTGATGTAAAGAAGTAAGCATGAATTAAAAGTATGACGGGTATTGGTTGAGCTTGAGCAACATCTCCTCTGCCTTTTTGACAAATAGCAACTTGCTTGAGGTGGTACAGTTGTAGATTTGCCGATTAACCTGTTGTATGATGTGCAGTGACTTGTGAAAGTATTTACCCCCTTGGCTTTTTACCCATTTTGTTACATTACAATCTGTGTTTATTTTTGTAATACAACTTGTGTGTGATGCATCAGCACTAAATAGTCTAAGTTGTCAAAGTGAGAAAAATATAGGCATAAATTAAATGTATGTAATTAAATTACTAAAAATTAGCATGTCCATATGTATTCACCTGTTTTGAGATGAAGCCCCTAACATTTTCTGGTACAAGCAATTACCTTCATAAGTCACTTGCTTAGTGACAGGAATTCCACCTGTGTTACATGGTCTGTCAGTATATATACACCTTTTCTGAAAAGCCACAGAGGCTGCAGCAACATCGAGCAAGAAGCATCACTAACCAATCACCTTGAAGACCAAGATCTCCAAGCAAGTCAGGGTCAAGGTTGTTATAAAAATAAATATCCCCATCTCTGATGACCCCCCCCCCCCCCCCCAGCAGTACTATCAAATCCATTACCAAATGGAGAGAACATGGTATCACTACAAAACTGAAAAGACCAAAACACTGAGCCCAGGTAAGGAGGGCATTATCAGAGAGGCAGTAGAGAGACTAATGTTAACCATGAAGGAGCTGCAGATTTCCCAAGCAAAGACTAGAATATATCTATCTATATGACCACAATAAGCCTTAAGCCCCCGTTACACACTGCGATATCGCTAGCAATATCGCTGTAAAGTCACCGATTTTGTGACGTTGCAGCGATATTGCTAGCGATATCGCTGCATGTAATACTTACCTCCGACCAGCTCCCCCGCTGGTTATCGCTGATCGCGCGAGAAGCTCCTGGATCATTCCCCGTCGGTCACTTCCTGCTGGGCTTCCTGTGGCGCCGACGAGCGAGGCGTGGAGCCGGGCGGGAGGACGCAGGATCGCCGCATCTGACAGGTAAGTAGCGACCCCCGACCCCAGCGATGTCGCTAGTGAGATCTGCCTGTTTGGCAGATCACTAGCGACCACCTAGCGATGCACCAGCGATCCTGACCGCGTCATATCGCTGGTCGGGATCGCTTGTGCATCGCTAGGTGTAACGGTACCCTTACACTCCATAGATATGGCCTTTATAGAAGATTGAGCAGAAAACATGTGTCTTTACTTAAACACAAAAATTCGTTTTGAGGTTGCCAAAAGACATGAGAGACTCCCCAAATGTATGGAGGAATGTTCTGTGGGCAGATGAGGCCAAAGTGAAGTTCAGCTTTTTGGCTACCAAGGTAAACACTGTCTGGTGCCAAAACAACACCACTCATTACTACAAGAACACCATCTCCACACTTTAAACATGGTGGTGGCAGCATTATGTTGTGGGGATGTTTTTCGGCAAAGGGCAGGAAAAATTATTCGAGTTGAGGGGAAGATTGATGGTTCGAAATACAGGGATATTCTTGAGCAAAACCTGTTTGTCAGTGACTTGAGACTGGGACGGAGGTTCAACTTCCAACAAGACAATGACCCAAAGCATACTGCTAAAGCAACACTCGAGTGGATAAGGGGAAATGTGTAAATATTTTGGAGAGGCCTAGTCAAAGCCGAGACCTTAATCCATTTGAGAATCTATGGACAGACTTGAAAGTTGCTGTTCACCAGAGAAAACCATCTAACTTGAAGAGTTGGAACAGTTTTGCCTTGAGGAATGGGCAAAAATCCTAGTGGCAAGATGTGGAAAGCTCATAGAGACTTGGATCCAAGGCAACTTGCAGCTGTAATTGCCACAAAAGGAGGCTCTACAAAGTACTGACTTTAGGGAGGTGAATAGTTATGCACACTGAAGTTTTCAATTATTTTTTCCTATTGTTTAATTCATAATAAAAAGACAAATGTTCACAGTTGTAGGCATGTTCTTTACATGAACTGATGCAAACCCTCAAAAAGAAAAAAAAAGTGAAATTCCAGGTTATGCGTTAGCAAAACATGAAAAATACCAAGGGGATGAATACTTTCACAAGCCACTGTAAATATACTATAGTGTGCCAACAGTATAAAATGCTTTTTAAGTGTAAGCTTTTTATATCTTTGCTATTCCTTGACTTGTTATATTTTAGTTTTCTGGCAGTCCTAATTTTCCTGGGCAGTTTATGTTCATAATCATGTGGAGAAGCCTCATCTAGCTTTTCTTCCTTTTTCTCATACAGCTTCATGGTATTGTTGTAAAGGGCATGCCACAACTTAGAATGACACTTAAAAGGGTTTCTTAAGATTTGGTAAAAATGGCCACAAAGCAGAGAATGGAATAAAATAGTTAAATACCCACCTGGTAAATCCTCTGCTGCTCTAGCATCCCTGAATGGTCTTACAGCAATGACATGCCAGGTATATGCACATGACTGCTGCACCCAATCACTGGTTTCACAGGTCATAGGGTAACTGTGCTGCCTTTAGTGCTGAGGACAAGGATTGGTTGCAGCTGTCATGTGCTTTTTTTGTTCAACAAATCATCACTGAAGGACAGTTCACAAAACTGAGTGGCCGAACGGAGAGGCACGCTGTAGTGGCAGGAGATTTACCAGGACAGAGTAGTATATTTGGATGTATTAAGCATTTTTCTTTTGAGGCACTTTTTCAAAATCTCTACATGTAGTCAAGAATTGACACATCATTTCTGTTTATCTAATGCTCCTTTGTGTGATGGCGGAAAGTCATGTAAATCCAGTTTTCTTTGAAATATGATGTAATTGTCAAAAAAATGTATAAATAGGTGATTGCATTTCTTTTCTCCATATATTTTTGTTTGACAACTTTTAGGGATGGGTTTAGATTTTCAACACAAGAGGCGGTGTCAAGCTTTGGAGATGATCGCCTACTTATAGAAAAATTCATTGACAACCCCCGGCATATAGAAATTCAGGTAAGTTCTTATATTAGTTGTTCAAAGATTGACCACCATAGCTTTCACTAGTTTACTCCTAAATGTTTTGTTTTGAACCCTTAACCCCTTAGTGACAAGCCAAATTTTTTAAATCTGACCAGTGTCAATTTATCTGGTAATCACTCTGGAACGCTTCAACAAATCCCAGTGATTTTGAGATTATTTTTTCGTGACACATTATACTCTATGATAATGGTAAATTTAGGTTGATATGTTTTGTTTATAAAAAAATATCAGAAATTTGAGAAAAATTTTAAAAAATTAGGAATTTTCAAATTTTGACTGATAATCCCTTTAATCCAGATAGTCATACCATAGCAAGACATTAATAAATAACATTTCCCACATGTCTGCTTTACATCAGCACCATTTGTAAAATGTTATTTTATTTTATTAGCCTTTTAGGAGGTTTAAAAATGTAGCAGTAATTTTTCATTTTTTCAAGGAAATTTACAAAATGTATTTTTTTAAGGGACCTATCCATGTTTTAAGTGACTTTCAGGGTCATATATATTGGAAAACTCCAAAAGTGATACCATTTTAAAAACAGCACCTCCTGACATATTGAAAACTGCAGTCAGGTAGTTTATTAACCCTTCTGGTGATTTTCAGGAATAATGTAAAGTGTTGTATTTCAGGAATGAAAATGTGTATTTTTACCACCTAAATGGCGCTAACTTCTGAACCGGTTACAACAGCCATCAGACTCTAAGGCCGCTATTTGGGCGTGAATTGCCATGGCAAACATTAGGACCACACAATCATGATCTCAGGGTGCCGATGGGGGATAAAGAGGGAGAAGCCACACTCTGTTAACCATTTATATGAGGTAGTCACTATTGACAGCAGCATCTAAGGGGTTAAACAGATTTGGATGGTGAAAACACTGATCGTGGCTAATGCAGCAAGTTGTCAGCTATAGTGTACAGCCAACAACAGCTGCTGGATTGTCACCTGTATGGGGATGCTATTCTCTTATAGCTCAGGTCAGTTAAAAGACGTATTGGCGGTCATTAAGGGGTTAAAAAAGAACTGCTTGCACTATAAGCCTTGTGACAAGAACATTCACTAAAATGATATCCTATCCACCTTCGATAATAAGCATACAGTTTGGCATCTAATTAATGGAGTCTCATCAAAATGTTTATTCCATAATCAGTCCTAATTATGTAATGGTGTTATGTAATGAAATGTCCCCATTTATTTGTTTTAGGTGCTAGCAGATAAACATGACAATGCACTCTGGCTTAATGAAAGAGAATGCTCTATTCAAAGACGGAACCAGAAAGTAGTTGAGGAGGCACCTAGGTGAGTTGTAAACTTCATCTTGACTTGACTTGTGCTGCTTGTTTCTGTGATGTCTTCCTGCGGGAATACAAGACTGAAGCTGATGTTTGTTTTTAGCCACGTCTGAGGAAGAGCTGAACATGTTTTTTTTTTTTTTTTCCTTTTTATTTGTGATACTGTTGCCAGGACAATCTGCACACTTTTTGATAAACACAAAATCTGATTTATAAAATTAAGTATAAAAATATTATTCTGCCATTCCCTTATATTTCCTGAAAGTAGACAACTGGTATATTTGTAAAAGTAGGGTTTAAAATCATGGCCTCCTTTTTAATTCAATTTTTCATCCAATGAAAATATTTACTTAAAAAACAAAAAAACAAACAAAAACAAAGCCCCCAAAAATATTTTTGGCCATAGTACCAGATTAGTAACTTTCTTACATGCTGCCTAGTCTTTTATTGACAAGCAAATATCTAAAAATATTCACCAAAACTAAATATGAAAAAAATCTATCTGATCCTGATTCAAATAAATCTCAGAATGGACCAATTAGGTGATTTTAGGTGCATTATTAGTAAGAAAACAGACTACAAATGGGAGCATGTATGCTTGCTTATACGTATTAGGATGTGTACCCACGATCAGTAATCAGACTGCACGTAACCTTGCAGACTGAACAATATGTAATAGATGATTTAAGGGGGATTTACACACAGCGATATCGCTAGCAATATCTCTAAAGAATCACCGATTTAGTGACGCAGCAGCGATATCGCTATGTGTGATACTTACCTCCGACTGGCTCCCCCGCTGTCTGTCGTTGATCGCACAGCTCCATTTCTCGTCGGGTGCTTCCTGCTGGCGCCGACGAGCGACGCGTAGACGCGGGCGGGAGGACGTCGGGATCGCTGCATCTGCAAGGTAAGTAACGACCACTGTATCGCTGCTGCATCGCTGTGAGATCTGCCTGTGTGGCAGCTCACTAGCGACCATTTAGCGATGCAACAGCGATCCTGACCAGGTCGTATTGTTGTCGGGATCGCTGGTGCATCGCTAAATGTAAAGGGGCCTTTAGTGCATATAAAGCCCCCGTTACACATAGCGATATCGCTGGCAATATCGCTGTAACATCACCGAATTTGTGACATTATAGCGATATTGCTAGCGATATCGCTACATGTGATACTTGCCTCCGACCGGCTCCCCCGCTGTCCATCACTGATCACACGAGAAGGTCCTGGATCATTTCTCGTCGGGCACTTCCTGCTGGGCTTCCTGTGGCGCCGACGAGTGACGCATGGAGGCGGGCGGAGGACGTCTGGATCGCCGCGTCTGACAGGTAAGTAGCAACCCCCGACCCCTGCGATGTCACTGGTGAGATCTGCCTGTGTGGCAGCTCACCAGCGACCACTTAGCGATGCACCAGCGATCCATATCGTTGTCGGGATCGCTGGTGCATCGCTAAGTGTAACGGTACCCTAAGTTACCAGTGTTCTCAGGTCCTGTTTACACAGGAGGATGTGCTGCTGAAAGCCACTTATTTTGCAGCACAAAAGATTTCATCTTTATGAAAGAGCGTTTTGGGCTGCCAGTTTACATTGCAAGATTGTGTTCCTAGGAACGCATGTTCACGATAATCTTTCAGTGGAAATGCTCAACAAACGTAATATACTATACTTCAATAGCTGAATGCTGAAAAACCAGCAGACAGCAACTGAAGGTAGAAGCACATTATTCTGTGTTTATCAAGCACTTTATTCTAGTGTGTGTAAAATAAGTTACAAGTTGTGCAAAAATTTTTTAGACAATAGTGTTAAAAGTGTAATTGTCAGAAAATATTGCAAATTTTGGTGCAAATCTCCAGCGGCAGGTGTTGATTTCATTTTTTTGCTTTAGGATTGTCTAAAAATGGACCAAATTTATTTGGTGCCATGTATCATTTAATATGTTTGGTACAATGTATTCCATTGATCTTTTTGACCTCCCTCTTTTAACTGGCGTATAAAACGTTAGAGGCTCTGCCGACAAAAATGTTGTCCTCTAAGCCAGTGGTCCCCAACCTTTTTTGCACCAGGGACCGGTTTCAAGCAAGACCATTCTTCCATGGCCCGGCAGGGCGGGGATGGCGGTGTGGCAGGGGCGGGGCTTTGGTCATAAGGGGGTGGGGCTATGGACACGGTTGTAGTGTAGCAGTGCATACTTATAATTAAATAACATTTATAATGTGACTCAACTCACCATAGGTTTTGAATAAGTGCTCCATCACCCCCTTCTCCCCATCATTGCCTTCACCCCATCACTCCCTTCTCCCCATCATTGCCTTCACCCCATCACTCCCTTCTCCCCATCACTCCCTTCTCCCCATCATTGCCTTCACCCCATCACTGCTGTCTCCCCATCATTGCCTTCACCCCATCACTCCCTTCTCCCCATCATTGCCTTCACCCCATCACTCCCTTCTCCCCATCATTGCCTTCACCCCATCACTGCTGTCTCTCCATCATTGCCTTCACCCCATCACTCCCTTCTCCCCATCATTGCCTTCACCCCATCACTCCCTTCTCCCCATCATTGCCTTCATCCCATCACTCCCTTCTCTCCATCACTGCCTTCACCCCATCACTCCCTTCACCCCATCACTCCCTTCTCCCCATCATTGCCTTCACCCCATCATTGCCTTCACCCCATCACTCCCTTCTCCCCATCATTGCCTTCACCCCATCACTCCCTTCTCTCCATCACTGCCTTCTCCCCATCACTCCCTTCTCCCCATCATTGCCTTCACCCCATCACTCCCTTCTCCCCATCATTGCCTTCACCCCATCACTCCCTTCTCTCCATCACTCCCTTCTCTCCATCACTGCCTTCACCCCATCACTCCCTTCTCCCCATCATTGCCTTCACCCCATCATTGCCGTCTCTCCATCATTGCCTTCACCCCATCACTGCCGTCTCTCCATCATTGCCTTCACCCCATCACTCCCTTCTCCCCATCATTGCCTTCACCCCATCACTGCTGTCTCCCCATCATTGCCTTCACCCCATCACTGCCGTCTCTCCATCATTGCCTTCACCCCATCACTCCCTTCTCCCCATCATTGCCTTCACCCCATCACTGCTGTCTCCCCATCATTGCCTTCACCCCATCACTGCTGTCTCTCCATCACTCCCCTCATGGCCTTCTCCTCATGTCCCCATCTCCTCCAGGGCCAGGCTACACAAACACACACACACACACACACACCTATACACACACACACACCTATACACACACGTACACATACATACATACATACATACATACATACATACATACACACACACACACACACACACACACACACCCACACCACCTCTCTCCTCTCACCTGTCGCAGCATCGCCCGCGCTTCCTCGCTCTGACACAGCAGCGGCGCTCTCCTCTCTGTGTCAGTCAGAGACAGGAAGCGCGGGCGGCGGGCAGGAAGCTGGACGGGTCCTTGCAGCTCCGCTCCTGCTATTCCCTCTTGCAGGCAGCGGAGCTGCTTGGATCGCTCCCTGGCCGCCGCTAAGAACTGCTGCGCGCCGCCCCAGCCCCCGCTACGCCACTGACTGCCCCTGGCTCCCCTTGTGTCCGCGGACCGGCAAGGGCACTGCAGCGGCCCGGTGCTGGGCCGCGGACCGGCGGTTGGGGACCCCTGCTCTAAGCCTTTTTTAAATGTCTGTAGTATTGTGTAGTTGCATTAGAATACTTAACATTCGCCGTCTTCCTCGGTTTCCAGCGCTACTTATGTCCTCTTCTGGGTCACATGACTTCTAATAAGACTCACCGGATTACACAGGGGGGATTTTGTATGGATCAGAAGACTTTTCCACAGTGTAAGTCTAAATGAGCTAATCCTGAAGCTCCATAGGATTATTATGGGAAGCGGATTATTTATGGAAGCGGCTCCACCCCACACAACGGTCCCTGTGTGACATGGCAAAAGGGGAGGACAGCCATCTCGACCCCGAAGAGGACTAAAGTGGCAGTGTTGGACACTGGTCGAGATGGCAAGCACTGTGTTTTGATACTACAACAATATAATATAGATCTGTTTAGAAAGGTTTAGGTGATACAATTTTTGTCAAGAATCTTTCTTCAATAAATGTGCCACAGTAGGGAGTAATGTACATGCATTCCACAATCTTTGCAACCATTGACTGTGAAGTTATTTGCATCCAAGCATTAATAATAATGCTATTTTTTTCATTGTTAGTTTGTAGTTAGTTTGTAATTTCTAAATGGTTAATGCAATGTTTTGTAAGACTTCTTGAAGTGAAGCTGGAAGACTACACTTCAATCATATCTTGATAGCTTTCTTTCAGACCTGTTTATTGGTATGTAGAGGCTATATTAAGGAATCTGTCAGTATCCAGATACTTAATAATGCATTTTTATGTGAAATGAGTAATTAGCGGTGAAAGTATGGGAGGGTCATATTATGTATACTTTGAAGGATGAGTTGTGCAGCTTATCTCACATTGGACTGAATTATTTAATATTTGCTTTATATTTATAAACATGTTCTAATGTAATGAAAGATTATTACAGAATAACAAAAAATGAAACTTCAACTTGGTCATAAAAATTAGAAAAACAAATAGAAAAATGTACCTTAGTCACCTAGACCAGCAAAAGCTAGAACTCTTTCCTCTGTTTCCACTTATTATTTTTTCCCTGTATACTCCTCATCATGTTGCAGCCACAGTGGGGCTAAAATACTGTGGGATACTAAGGTGTTGGGAGTCAATTGACACATGGTGTATTTAAGTGCTGCATAATTAGGAAGCGATGATTAAGGAGGTAGAAAGGATACAGAGATTAAGTGGTTGGGTGTTGGGCAATAATGTTCACTACAAAATGCATATGAAGTGTAAAGAGACAGAAAGGAATATGAAAACTTCAGTTAATTAACCTGTCTGATTGCTAAGATAATCCATTCATTTCAGAGTAGAAAGCCTAACTACATGGCAGAGATCAAGTTTATCAGTGTGACACCTCTGTTCCATTCTTCCGCTGCAGCAGGAGGTGAGCAGTGAGAGTGTGAAAGGCGATGCAGTGAGGGATTCTGCAAACCAGGGAAGACCTAACTCTAGAGCAGGGGAGTAGCTGTCCTTTCATCCATATTAGGAATAATGATGCTTGTTCTGCAATACAGCTGCAAGATGTAATTCTGTCTTTAAAATCCACAACCCCTCGTAAAATGTTCAAGCTGTGCTTTCAGTAATGTCTAATCAACACAATCCAGTCTGATTGAAATACGCATTTAGAGCTTTACTGAAGGAAATAAATAATTTTGTAGAAGAAAATCCTTGGTGTTTATGATGAATTTTGTGTGTTAAAACTTATTAGGATTTTTTTTATGGTGGTGTTAATATTCTCTTTTGTTACCAGTTATCATGTGTGCCTATAAAAATAATATATAAACTTTATAACATATTTAATACATGTTTAAAATCTCTAGTCCCTCTAAAAGGGTCAATCCCTTCAAATTCCTAGTATATTTTGATACTTTTCTGCTCATAATGTAAACTATAAAGTATTTATTAAGGAGTTATTACTGTCACAACTCTGTTGTCTGAATACCAGGGGCGCCTTCCCTGTCTCTAATACTGAGGGTGTTCTAGCTATCCCTGCTCACTGGATTACTTCTGATGGTGAATATTTTGGGGCCATGTACCTTGCTGAACTCCTGAATCAATCCTATATCTGTCCCCCTCCCCCACCCAGGAAAATGGGGAGAAATGGTTTATGTATATACACAAACCAGACTAACAAGGAAGGACATACAGAGATAAATGAAATATCAATCATACAAATATGAACTCACAGACAACAGTGCTCCTGGCTGGAAGCGTTTTATGCATAATGGAAGACAGCGACGGCAGCATCAACACCGGCAGAAGGAACGGGACAGGCGCGACAGCCGTTCAAACAGTCACTCCACAGAGCGCAGCAGGTTGGCTGCAAGGAGCAAGTCGCCATCTGGGGATCATCCTACTCAGCACTTGATTCCACCTTCCGAACTGGTACCTGCAACCGCATATATGGGTGAGTGATCTTCGAGAATGTCCACCTTTGTAAAAGACTTACCTTATTAGGGAATGAAGAAGGGGTTCAAGAAAACAGGGAATGCCTCACATGTAGCAGAGCCTTGGGATAAGAAGCTCTGCGAATCATGCATCCAGGAAGTGCTCTGTGAGGAAACCCCGGATTTCGCCTCTGACCTAAGAGCCGTAATCAGATCGGAGGTTCAGAATGCCCTTACAGCCCTGAAACATGGGGATAAACCAAAAAAGGACACTGTAGTGGGTTCCCAGTCGGATTCCTCGACATCAGGGGACATCCTTTCACATACGTCTGACTCAGACAAGGAAACAGTAGGGCGACTTCGTTTCCCCATAGAGGAGGTAGACAAATTAGTAAAAGCAGTAAGGTCTACCATGGGGGTGTTGGACCCTCGCCCCGATAGATCAGTCCAGGACATAATGTTTGGGGGTCGGGGCCAAAAGAAACGCAGGGTATTCCCATTAAACGAGAACGTCCAAGGACTGATTAAAAAAAGAATGGGAGAAGCCGGACAGGAAAAACTCTACAGTCCCTTCCCTTAAGAAAAAATACCCTTTCGACGAAGTGGCATCCACATCTTGGGACAAAGCACCAAAACTCGATGTAGCAGTCTCCAAGGCCTCGAAAAGGTTCGCCCTCCCCTTTGAGGACATGGGTATCTCAAAGACCCCCTAGATAAAAAAGCCAATACTTTTCTCAAGGGAGCTTGGGAATCGGCAGGAGGGAGTCTCAGGCCTACAATAGCGGCCACATGTACCTCCAGAGCCCTAATGGTGTGGGTGGACCAACTAGAAAAACAACTAAGAGCAGGCACACCGAGAGAAAAAATTCTGGAATCCATTCCAGTAATCAGGGGATTCATCGGCCGACTCAGTCCGACTGTCATCTAAAGCGGCAGCACTATCAAACGCAGCCCGGAGAACCTTGTGGCTCAAATGCTGGCCGGGGGACCTACAAACAAAAATGAAGCTCTGTTCCATCCCCTGTGAGGAAAAATTCCTATTCGGCGAGATGCTAGACGATATCCTCCAGAAAGCGGGGGATAAGAAAAAGGTGTTTCCAAACCTGGGGCCGGCAGCATTTAAGAGATTCTTTCGAAACAAAATTTTTTTCCAGAGAAGGCCCCCGAGGGAACAGAGATGGGACGAATGAAGAAAAAGAGAGAGAGGTTTCCTCTTTGGCAACTCTTCCTGGGACAAGAAGCCCTCCAAGTGACAGTTTGCCCAGGGTGGGAAGGAGATTAACCCTTTCTCTCTCACCCATGACAGCACCACGGAGAGAGGGGATCCGCCCTTCAGAGACAGGAACCTACAGATAAAAAGGGCGGTACCTCCTCCGCCTTCACTTGGGTTCCTGTCCCTGACGGGGGGGACCCACAGTACGGCGTACCTGTGTATCAAAGGAAGAGTCTGGATCCGGGGCCGGCCTGTCCGGTATTCAGCAGCGGGGAGGCCCCTGTTGCGGCAGGAACGGTGCCCGAAGCCACCACCGCTGGGGCCGATGCGGGCTGCCGGGTGAGCGGGGGGAGACGCCGGAGTCGCTGCTCCGGAAAGGAGATCGGGGCTCGTAGAAACCCGGTGGAAGCGCGGGCAGCGCCATGGTACAGAGAGTACCAAGATGGCCGCTGCCCCGGAAGTAGAGGAGCGGCTTCCGGGTCCCTGAATCAGGCACATGCGCAGGAGCGCGCTCCCCGACCAGCGCGATGCAGGATGGGAGCGGTGACGTCACGCGGGCGGCAACTTTAAAAATGGTGGGTACAGAAACTCCTGGCTGGAAGCGATCCTAATAATGGAGGATAGCGACCAGCAACAGGAGCAGCATGCCAGGCAGCAGCTCAGTCGGCAGCAGCACCACCAACACCACCACCGACAAAAGGAACGAAACAGAGAGGGCCGTTCCAGTAGTCACTCCACGCGGCGTAGTACGTCAGCGTCAAGGAGCAAATCGCCACCAGGAGATCAGCCTATACAGGACCTGACTCCATCTCCCGAACTGGTACCTGCAGCCGCACACCTTTTGGGGGGTAAGTATCTTCGTGAATGTTCACCCTTGTAATACAGTTCCTCTCCCTTATTAGGGATAGAAGGCAAAAAAGAACATGGAATGCCCCACTTGCACTAGACCCCTACCTGTATCATGGGAGAAAAAAAACCATGTGTGTCTTGCACAAAAGAAATTCTTTGGCAGGAGACTCCGGATTTCGCATCCGACCTAAGGGCCGCAATTAAATCAGAGGTTCAGCGTGCCCTCGTATCCCTTAAGCATAGGGATAAAACGAGGAAGAAAGACACAATAGAAACCTCCCAGTCAGACTCTTCCACGTCGGGAGAAATCGCATCTAAAACCTCGGAATCCTGCTCCTCATCCTCAGACGAGGAAACAGGAGGGCGTCACTGGTTTCCCCTAGAAGAGGTAGACAGACTAGTAAAAGCTGTAAGGTCTACCATGGGGGTATTGGACCCTAGGCCGGATAAAACAGTCCAGGACATAATGTTCGGCGGACTAGGCCAGAAAAAACGGAGAGTATTTCTGCTTAACAAAATTGTCAAGGGCCTAATCAAAAAAGAATGGGACAAGCCAGACAGGAAAAAGACTACAGTCCCTTCCCTTAAAAGAAAATATCCCTTTGAAGAGGAGGCATCTACGTCGTGGGATAAAGCCCCGAAACTCGATGTAGCAGTTGCTAAGGCCTCAAAGAAATTCGCCCTTCCCTTTGAGGACATGGGCACCCTCAGGGACCCCCTAGATAAAAAGGCGGATACCTTTCTAAAGGGGGCATGGGAGTCGGCAGGCGGTAACCTCAGGCCAGCAATAGCGGCGACATGTACCTCAAGAGCCCTAATGGTATGGGTGGACCAACTTGAGAAACAGCTGAGGGAAGGGACACCAAGAGATAAGATCTTAGATTCTATCCTAGTAATAAGGGGAGCAGCTGCATTCCTAGCGGACTCATCGGCCGATTCAGTCAGGCTATCGTCCAAAACAGCAGCACTTTCAAACGCGGCCCAAAGGACACTATGGCTTAAAAGTTGGCCAGGGGACCTACAGACCAAAATTAAATTATGTTCAATCCCCTGTGAATGGAAATTCCTTTTTTGGGAGACGTTAGATGACATCCTCCAGAAAGCAGGAGACCAGAAGAAAGGATTCCCAAATTTAGGGCCAGCAGCATTTAAGAGGCCCTTTCGAAATAGGAGGTTTTTTCAGAGGAGACGACCGATGGAACAAAAGTGGGATGACAAAAGAAGAGATAGGAGGGTTCTTCTTTAATAAATCTCCTCGAGACAAAAAGCCCTCCAAGTGACAGTACGCCCAGGGTGGGGGGAAGGTTAACCCTTTTTCTTCCAGCCTGGAGGAGAATTTCAAACATCCCATGGATAGTAAACCTAATCCAGGAGGGCCTAAGAATAGACTTTCTCTCTCCCACCTCAAAAGTATGTAACAACGCCGCTGAGATCCAGTACGCGAGAACAGGAAGCGCTAGAAAGTGAGGTCCTAGGCCTAGTAAAAAAAGGAGTCCTCCAGGAGGTTCCCCTGCAGGATATGGGCAGAGGGTTCTACTCCCCTCTTTTTCTAGTAACCAAACCGGACGGCACCTTTCGAACGATTATAAATCTGAAAAAGCTAAACGAATACGTCAGGAATCAGAGCTTCAAAATGGAGTTGATCAGGTCCACCACCAAAGTCCTGATCCCAAACTGCTACGTGATGGTGTTAGATCTCAGCGACGCCTATTATCACGTCCCTATCCACAAAGACTCCAGAAAATATCTCAGGTTAGCCGTTTCAATAAAGGGCAAGGTGTAAGAATTCCAGTACAGAGCCCTGCCGTTCGGAATATCGATAGCCCCGCGGGTATTCACCAAAATAATAGCAGAAATGATGGCGCATATAAGGGAACAAGACATAATAATAATCCCGTATCTAGACGATTTCCTAATAGGCAGCTCGGCTCAGAAATGCAGAGAACAGAGGGATAGGGTGATGGACACTTTACAAGGCCTAGGCTGGCTTCTAAATCTAAAAAATCAAGATTGGAGCCCAGCAGGGTACAAGAATTCTTGGGCCTAACACTAGACTCAAACATTCAGGAGTTTCGCCTCCCAGACCACAAAAAGGAGAAAATCGCTCAAATTACAGCGAGAGCAATCCAAAAACCCTCTGACACTAAGGAAGGCTGTGTCACTGCTGGGTTCCCTATCCGCCTGCCTGCCAGCAGTTCAATGGGCTCAGTTACACACGAGAGATCTCCAGTGGGACGTATTAGCCAACCAGGCAGCAATAGGGGGACACCTAGAGGGTCGTATTACCCTAAATTCAAAAACTATTCATTCCCTAGCTTGGTGGGGAAACCAGGAAAATCTGTCCAAAGGGATCCCCTGGGTACCAAAGATAACACACATAGTGACAACGGATGCCAGTCCCACGGGATGGGGAGCACACAAGAACAACGAGGTGACTCAGAACGTATGGGGAGATCAAGAACTAAAAGCCTCCTCAAATCAAAAAGAGCTTCTAGCAGTAGGCTATGCACTGACACACTTCCTACCCCTGCTCCAGAATCACCATGTCCGCATTCTTTCGGACAGTCGAGTCACAGTGGCCTATATAAATCATCAGGGGGGAACCAGGTCCCAAGCTCTAATGGACACATCCGCAAAAATCCTCAAACTGGCAGAGGCAAACCTGACAGCCCTACACATCCGGGGTACAGAGAATCAAAGGGCAGACTTTCTGAGCCGCACCCAATTACGACAGGGGGAATGGGTACTAAAGTGGTCCATTTTTCGGCGGATTGTAAAAATGTGGGGGACCCCAGACATAGATCTGTTTGCCGATTTCAAAAACAAAAAAGTAGACACCTTCTGCTCCCTAGATCCCAGGGGGAATCCTCTAACTCTGGACGCTTTTATGCTCCCATGGACACAGAGTCTAACATATGCCTTTCCCCCAATCATGCTCATTCCAGTGGTCCTAAAGAAAGTCAGGGAGGACGGGGAAAGAATGATACTGATAGCCCCTTTCTGGCCAAAAAGAACCTGGTTCCTACCGGATCTCCCGGACCTGCTATCTCAGGGCCCAGTGTTACATCCTCAGGCACCGAACCTCCATTTAACATCATGGAATTTGAGAGGGCACTGATGAGGGACAGGGGATTTTCAGAGAACCTGATAACTACACTACAAAAAAGTAGGAAACAGGTTACCATGAGAGCTTATGGCAGAACATGGAAAAAATTCCTATCCACTTCTAGGGCAAAGGTTCAGGACGGGGTTCAGATTGATAAGATCCTAGAATTTCTACAAAAGGGCCTAGAACAGGATCTGGCGGTCGACACATTAAAAGTACAAATAGCGGCGTTAGGCGCCCTCTATAACCATGATGTGGCAAGTGACCCCTGGGTAGCACGGTTTATTAAGGCCGCAACCAGATCTAGGCCAATAGATAGTCAAAGGTTACCGTCAAGGGACCTGAATCTTGTACTTCCAACACTGACAGGCCCTCCGTTCGAACCAATTTACTCTGCACCCCTAAAAATCCTATTCCTTTGGGGTCTGCTCTGGGGCAGTTAGTTGTCCCCTTTTCTTGCTTTAGGCTTATTTAGTCCTCCGGCTGTGACGAGGCGTCTAAATTCATCATAGGAACGCTCCACGGCTGCTGCTAGTTGTGTGGTTAGGATCAGGGGTCTGCAATCTGCATAGTTGCCAACCTCTCTGGTTTTCTGTGACTTAGCTTGTTTAGTTTTCCTCCTCGGTGACCCATTCATAACACCGTGGCTACTAAATTTGATCAAGTCTGGCCTGAGGATAGACTTTCTCTCTCTCCCACCCCAAAAATACGTGGTGACCCTGATAAGATCATCTACTCGAAAGCAAAAAGCTCTGGAATGCGAGGTCCTAAATTTAGTAAGGAAAGGAGTCCTCCAGGAGGTTCCCCTAAAGGAGATGGGCAAAGGGTTCTACTCGCCGCTGTTTCTGGTGACCAAACCAGATGGCACCTTCCGGACTATCATAAATTTAAAAAAATTAAACAGTTATGTCAAAAACCAAAAATTCTAACTGGAGTCGATCAAGTCCACAATCAAAATCCTGTTCCCGAACTGTTTCATGACAGTATTAGACGTCCCTATTCACAAAGACTCCTGGAAATACCTGAGACTGGCAGTCTCTATAGAGGGGGTGATAAGGGAATTTCAATACAAAGCCCTGCCGTTCGGAGTATCCATAGCCCCACGGGTATTTACAAAAATAGTGGCAGAAATGATGGCCCACCTAAGAGAGCAGGACATATTAATAATCCCATATCTGGCCGACTTTCTCATAGCGAGCGATTTGGCACAAAATTGCAAGGAACAAAGGGACAAGGTGATGCACACGCTGCAAAACCTTGGCTGGCTTTTAAATCTAAAAAAATCAGGATTGGGGCCCAGGAGGTTGCAGGAGTTCCTAGGACTCATGCTGGACTCAAACAGGCAAGAGTGTCGTCTCCCAGACCGCAAAAAATAGAAAATTGCGTAATTAGTGACGAGCAATAGCAAATCCCTCCATTACACTAAGGAAAGCGATGTCCCTACTGGAGTCTCTCTCAGCCTGCCTGCCGTTGGTCCAGTGGGCACAACTACATACCAGAGATCTCCTATGGGACGTCCTAGCCAACCAGTTAATGTTGGGGAGGCCACTTGGAGGGTCGCTTAACACTAAGTTCCAAAACTACTCATTCCCTAGCCTGGTGGGGAAACAACACCAACTTATCCAGAGGTATTCCTTGAGTAATAAAAATAGCACACATAATTACCGTGGAGGCAAGTCCCAAGGGTTAGGGAGCACATATGGACAGCAACATGGCTCAGGGGGCATGGGGAGACCTGGAAATAGAAGCCTCCTCAAACCAAAAAGAACTCTTGGCAGAAGGCTGTGCCCTGACTCACTTCTTACCTTTGCTGCGGGGTCATTATGTCCGCGTATTTTTGGACAATCAGGTGACTGTGGCCTATATAAATCATCAGGGGGCAACCAGGTCCCGAGCCCTAATGGACACATCCTCCAAAATCCTCAGTCTAGCGGAGGCCAACCTACTATCTCTCTCCGCATTACACATTCAGGGGACAGAAAACCAAAAGGCAGACTTTCTAAGCCACACCCGATTACAACAGGGAGAATGGGTCTTAAAACAATCCATTTTTTCCCGTCTCCCATGACTGCACATATGAGAGAGGGGATCCGCCCAGTCAGGACAGGAACCCTACTGAAGATAAAAGGGGCGGTACCTCTCCCTCGCTTCAGTTGGGTTTCCTGTCCTGACAGGGACCCGTGCACTGAAGATCACGTACCTACCCCTCTCTTGTGCCGGCGTGGAAGAAGAGGCGGGTTCTTGAGCGCTGTGTGTCGGGAGGGGGAAGCGCCGTCCGCGGGTCCCCCGGCGGGCTCAGCGTCCGAGCGGGCGCAGAATCAGCACGGCCTGGGGTCCTGGGGCTCTGCTGTGGCTGCCGCGCCGCCCTCTCCCCCTCTGCCGCATCCGGGAAGCACAGCGCAGCGTCAGGGAGCGGCCACTCCCGGGTCGCGCCCCTCTGACTTCACACGCAGGGCACGCTAGTAAGGGGCATGCCCGCATGATGTCGGGAGGCGGCGCCAGGATCCAAGATGGCGGCGCCCATAGGGAAAAACGGCGGCCGGCAAGATAAGATCCCGGCGGCGTGGCAGGGGGGGACGGGCTGTGGGGGTAACCGGAGGAGGCGGAGAGTGCAGTGGATCTCCCTTACATAAGGGAGATGACCACAGAAGACGCACTCATGCCAAAGCTTCATGATGGAAGTGGGGCAAGACGAGCAGCAGCAGAGGCAGCAGCAGCGACAACAGCGTCGGCAGCAGCAAGAGCTCTCGCCAGATGCCAGGCCGAGCCGCCAGCATACCAGGAGCAGCCGCTCCGGTGGTGGGAGCGGCAGTCGTAAACGCGACCGGCATGACTCTGAGACGTCCAGAAGAAACGTCACGAGTGCATCTGAGGAGCCTCAGAGATCGGTACCCCTGATTGACAGCGGTGGGGAGTGATCTACGTGAATGTCACCCTTATGGTAACGGGGTTCCATTTTTCTCTGTTTGATCACTAGGGGTCGAGGAAGGCCAGCAGCAAAGCCAAAAATAGAGAATGCGCCCTATGTAAACACCCGCTGGCAGATCAGTGGCAGAAAGACCTCTGCGCTGACTGTATAAGTAAAACTATACAGGAGGAAACCCCTGATTTTGTAACTACCCTTAAGGCGCTAATACAACATGAGGTGAAAGGTTCCCTAAAAGCAGCCCTTAAAAAGGATAAAAGAGGTCATAGAAGGGATTCTGATTCAGAGGCCTTCGCCAGGGCAGAAGGGGCGGGAAAGATCCTTGTCCCCGTCCACCTCCTCTTCCTCTACTCAGTCCTGAGAATCCTCGGACAGCGATATAGGCGTCCGTCCATGTTTCCCAATAGAGGATGTGGAAAAGCTGGTCAAAGCTATTAGGGCTACAATGGGCCTGAAGGAGGAAAAGACTCCTAAATCGTTGGAGGATGTGATGTTGGACTGGAGGAAAGGAAAAAACGCAGCTTCCCTGTAAATGAGAAAATAAAGGCCCTAATTGACAGGGAATGGAAAAAACCGGAGAGGTCAGGGAGCTTGCCTTCTACATCAAAAAGGAGGTACCCTTTTGAACAAAAGGATTCAGAGACCTGGGAAAAAGTCCCAATAATCGATGGGGCTGTAGCCAAATCCTCAAAAAAGGTATCTCTACCGTTAGAGGACTCTGGCATGTTGAAAGACCCGCTTGATAAAAAAGCAGATGGTTTCCTAAAGCACATCTGGGAAGCTTCGGCAGGTTGATTAAAGCCAGCGATAGCTGGTACCTGTACCTCTCGTGCCCTCATGGTCTGGATACAACAAATAGAAGACCAGATCAGGGATTGAGTTCCTAGGGACGAAATTCTGTCTAATCTGACACTGGTTCACGGAGCAGCGACTTTCCTAGCGGATTCCTCTGCAGACTCCGCAAGATTGACAGCTAGAGCAGCAAGCCTGTCAAATGTGGCAAGACGAGCACTGTGGCTTAAAGGGTGTCCCGAAGATTTACCATCAAAACATAGGTTATGTTCCATTCCATGTGATGGCCAATTCCTCTTCGGAAAAAAACTAGAAGAGATTTTGGAACATGCAGGGGATAGGAAGAAAAGCTTTCCCCGATTTCCGGGAGAACCTAAAAAGCAGCCCTTTCAGAGGAGGAGATTTAACAGGGGTCGTCCCCCGGGAGATAGAAAAAACTGGGACTTTAAAGAAAGAAGAGGATCGGGCTATATGTTTTAAAGGGCCCTCCACTTCCTCCAAAAAATCTCCCCAATGACATCAGGACGGAGGTTAGGGGTAAGGCTTTCTCTCTTCCTTTCCACCTGGGCGAATATCTCCCCCAGTACATGGGTCCTAAACATAATAAAGGACGGGTTAAAAATAAAATTCATCCGTCCGCCCAGACGTACCGTCATAATGACACCCCGAAGGAAAGCCCAAGAGCAACAGCTGGCCCTGGAGACGGAAGTCTTGGGACTAGTGGAAAAACAAGTCCTACAGGAAGTCCCAGTGCAAGAAGAAGGAAGGGGGTTCTACTCCCCCCTCTTCTTAATACAAAAACCAGACGGCTCTTGGAGAACCATTGTCAACCTGAGGAGACTCAATCAGTGGGTAGACAATTGCTCCTTCAAAATGGAGTCAATCAACACGGCCACAAAGATCCTGTTTCAGCATTGCCTCATGGCAGTGATAGACTTAACAGATGCCTACTATCACATCCCAATTAATCGGGAGTATCAAATACTTGAGAGTAGCGCTCTATGTCCAGGGGCAGGTGAAACACTAGCAATACGCAGCCCTTCCGTTTGGCCTGTCTACAGCCTCCAGAAAATTCACCAAAGTGATGGCCGAAGTAATGTCTTTTGTTCGCTCCAGGGACATAGTGATCGTCCCATACCTAGACGACTTTCTTGTAATAGGGAGATCGGAGTCCCACTGCGCATATCAAGTGAAAGAAGTAATAGCAACTCTAGTAGGACTAGGATGGATAGTAAACATCCCCAAGTCAAGGTTAACCCCAGTAAAAGAGCAATCCTTCTTAGGGTTGATATTGGACTCCGAGCGACAACGCTGCCTCCTGCCAGAGAACAAAGTGACCAAGATAAGGGGCCTAGCTCGCACAGCAATACAAAGACCTGCTATGACACTGAGAACGCAATGTCCCTTTTAGGCTCGTTGACATCATGCATACCCGCAGTAGCATGGGCGCAGTACAACTTAAGACAACTACAGTGGGAAGTTCTGTCAGCACAGAAACAATTAAAAGGGCATTTAGAAGGCAAACTATGTCTCTCAGTGGCTGTAAGAGATTCACTGCTCTGGTGGACTGTAGAAAAGAATCTATAACAGCCGGTGTCCCGTGGCAAAAACCAGTCGAGGACATCATTACAACCGACGCGAGTGCCACAGGATGGGGAGCACACCTGAGATCCCACTCAATACAGGGGACCTGGTCCTCACTAGAAAAGGATCAGAGTTCAAATGTAAAAGACCTATGGGCAGTGGAAAAATCCGTGAAACATTTCCTTCCCTTACTTCGGGGCCGCCACCCCCGGTCATGACGGACAATCAGACAGTAGTAGCATACATCAATCACCAGGGGGAACGAGATCTCGGGGCCTCATGCAAATATCGGATCTACTCTTCCAGCTAGCAGAACAACATGTGTTATCCATCACAGCACTGCATATAAAGGGGGTAGAAAATATACAGGCAGAGTTACTGAGTCGCAGACACCTAAGACAAGAGGAATGGTCCCTAAACTCCCAAGTCTTCCAACAAATAGTTCAGGCCTGGGGCAAACCAGAAATAGATTTGTTCGCTACCGCACACAACAGGAAGGTCAGGAAGTTCTGCTCACTGAATCCAAGGGAAAACCCCTTCGCAGTAGATGCCCTACAAATACCCTGTAAGTTCATCCTGGCCTATGCACTTCCCCCGATAACAATGATCCCAATAGTGGTCAGGAAAATCAGGGAGGATTGAGCGAGAATAATTCTTATAGCTCCGTTTTGGCCGAGGAGACCTTGGTTCTCCCTTCTGAGACTCATGTCGGTGATGGATCCATGGATATTACCGGAGATTCCAGACCTGCATCCCAGTGACCAGTGGTCCACTCTCAGGTGAAGGGCTTCCATCTAGCAGCCTGGAATTTGAGAGGGTGCTACTGAGTCGCCAGGGATTCTCTCCAGGGTTAGTCTCCACCCTGTTGAAAAGTAGAAAACCTATAACATCCCAAATCTACGGTAGAACGTGGAAAAAGTTCCTAGACTTCCTGGGGGAACCTTTAGGAGATGTAGCGCCAGTGGGACCTATCCTAGAATTCTTAGTCGGGTCTGCAACTGGGGTTAGCCACTAACACACTCAAAGTCCAAGTCTCCGCTTTGGGGGCCCTATATAACTGCAACTTAGCAGCGTGTCCCGATTCATAAAGTCCTGTGGTAGGTCAAGGCCAGTCATTATTCCAAAGACACCACCCTGGGACCTCAACCTAGTCTTAGAGGCCTTAACCAAAGATCCCTTTGAACCACTACTAGAGCTGTCACCAAAGCTACTTACACTTAACTGTCTTACTGGTAGCCTTAACATCAGCCCGAAGAGTGAGCGATCTACAAGCTCTATCTATATGTCCTCCATATACGCAGATCTTGGATGACCGAGTGGTTCTAAGACCGGACCCGGCCTATCTCTCCAAGGTAGTCCAAAAGTTTCATAGGACTCAGGAGATCTCCTTGCCATCTTTCTGTAACAATCCTAGAAACCCAGGGGAGCAAAAATTCCATACATTAGATGTAAGAAGAGCCATAGTACAATATATGTCAATGACTAGTCAGTGGAGGAAAGATCAGTACCTTTTTGTAGCCTTTCAGGGTAGTAGAAAAGGGCACGGGGTAGCTAAGAGTACCATTGCCAGATGGATCAGGGAAGCCATTGTTATCCTACTCCGCAAATGGCGCTCCGGTTCCAGACGGCATCAAGGCTCACTCCACCAGAGCCGTGGCTACCTCCTGGGCAAAGAAAGCTGAGGTATCGAGCAGATTTGTAAAGCTGCTACTTGGTCCTCACCTTCAACCTTTTTTAAGCACTACTGACTTGATCTATCTTCCTCTACTGACCTAACCTTTGGTAGAAGGGTGCTGCAAGCGGTGGTCCCTCCCTAAGGTGTCGTATTCTACAAAAGTCTCTCATGTGTGCCGTCATGGGAGACGGGAATCTCTACAATCTGCCGAAACACCAAGGTTACTTACCGGTAGCCGGTTTTTCCGAAGCCCATGACGGCACACATGAGAGAGGGGATCCGCCCAGTCAGGACAGGAACCCTACTGAAGATAAAAGGGGCGGTACCTCTCCCTCGCTTCAGTTGGTTTACAGAGCATGAGAGGCCCCCCCCCCCCCGGGTTAGTACACATGGTAAAACTATCACCACATTATATCGGACTAAAAAAACACCCAAACTATAGTGTACACCAAAAGGAGTGAAAATGGGGGGAATATACAGGTGCCGTCATGGGCTCTGTAAAAACCGGCTACCGGTAAGTAACCTTGGTGTTTCGGCAGATTGTAGAGATGTGGGGAACCCCGGACATAGACCTGTTTGCCGACTTCAAAAACAAAAAAGTATAAGCATTCTGTTCCCTAGACCCCAGGGGGGAATCCTTGGGCCCTGGATGCTTTTATGCTTCTGTGGACCCAAAAACTGGCTTACGCTTTTCCCCCGATCATTCTCATCCCAGTGGTTCTAAGGAAAGTCAGAGAGGACGGTACACGAATGATATTAATAGCCCCCTTCTGGCCCAAAAGAACTTGGTTCTCCTGGCTGAAAATGCTGTCGGTCACCGACCCTTGGATCCTCCCAGATCTCCTAGACCTACTATCTCAGCGGCTGGTGTTACACCCTCAAGCAGCAAACCTCAATTTAACTGCATGGAATTTGAAAGGGCACTGCTGAGGGAACGGGGGTTCTCGGAGAACCTAATTAATACATTGCAAAAGAATAGAAAACCAGTCACAACAAAAGCCTATGAGAAAACCTGGAAAAAATTTCTAGCCACCTCTGGGGTAAAGATCCAGGATGGAGTCCAGATCGATAAAATTCTTGAATTTTTACAGAGAGGCCTAGAGCAGGGGTTGGCGGGTAATACATTGAAAGTACAGGTGGCAGCGTTAGGTGCCCTTTATAACCATGACGTGGCAGGCGACCCTTGGATAGCACGGTTTATTAAGGCCGCAACCAGGTCTAGGCCAATAATTAGCCGCAAATTACCATCATGGGACCTGAACCTTGTACTATCCGCATTAACAAGTTCCCCATTTGAGCCAATCCAGTCAGCACCCCTAAGAACCTTGTCACTTAAAACTGTGCTTCTGGTGGCACTAACATCAGCTGTATCAGCACTGCCACCATTTACAAAAATTCTAGAAGATAGTCATCTTAAAACCTGACCCGGCATATTTACCTAAAGTGTCACCTCACTTTCATAGGTCCAAAAAGGTAGTCCTTCCTTCTGTCCAAATCCTAGAAATAGGGGGGAGGAAAGATTTCACACCCTAGATGTGAAGAGGTGCCTAGTTCAGTCCTTAGAGGCCACCAAAGGTTATAGGAAGACTCTTTGTGTGTTTCCAGGGAACCCCGGAAGGGACTCAAAGCATCTAAGAGAACTCTGGCAAGGTGGATAAGGGATGCGATTACTCTGGCATATTCATCCAGCGGTAATACCATCCTGAAGGTTTAAGAGCCCATTCCACAAGAGCAATGGCGACTTCATGGGCTGAGAGATCTGAGGTTTCGATGGAGCAGATCTGTAAGGTGGCCACCTGGCCAACACCTTCTACCTTTTTCAGACACTATCGTTTAGATCTAGCCTCTATGTCTGACTTGACCTTTGGGAGAAAAGTCCTTCAGCCTGTGGTCCCTCCCTAAGCCGCCAGTCTCTGTAATTCTCACCGTGATGCTGTCGTGGGTGAGAGAGAATAACATAGTTACTTACCGATAACGGTATTTCTCTGAACCCATGACAGCACCCGCTTATTCCCTCCCTTCACGTGTGTGGTGAGCACGATTTAATGTTAGTAGAGTGTTTTCGTTTAGACAGGGTGCTTCTTAATAATAAGACATATTATGTTATGTATATATTTCTGTTAACTAACCTGGAGACCCTCTGATGCTCTGTAACCAACTGGGGGCGGAGGAGAGGTGCCACCCTGTTTATCTGTAGGTTCCTGTCCCTGAAGGGCGGGTCCCCTCTCTCCGTGGTGCTGTCATGGGCTCCGAGAAATACCATTATCGGTAAGTAACTATGTTATTCTCATACATTTCTTTCATGTGTACTGCATGTCCAATAGGTATAGAAGGATAGATATTTCCATTGTGTAGTAAAACACCCTTCAGACTTAAAACTGACGAGTCAATGAACAGTCGCCATTCCTTTGGGTCATGTTCGCATTCAAGAGCACCAAACAACCCCAAGAGGTTGTTGCAAAAGGTTAAACTGTCGACATGGTTGGAAAAATTGATTAAGGTCTTCTTGACTACTGCGAAAAACAGAAACTCTTGTTCCTGGTAATAAGAGATTCCGTTCTTGTAGCCTTGATCCCAATAATTCTGCCTGCCTCTGACAACTTCAAATCTCTGACCAAGTCACTCAGATCAGCTTGACTGAACAGATGTGGATTAGATGTAGAAGGCTCAAAGTCTGGGTCTGCAGCAGTTTCATTTTCCACTGATATTGTTAATTCATCTTTGTCGTTCTCCATTGTCCATACTTTGGGCCGCTTCAGAACACGAAGACTTTCATCATGTGGCACTGGTCTTATGTCTGAAGGAAGATTAGGATATTCTATTGATTTCTTGTTCTTTGCTGTAATTGTGCCCTTAGAATCTGCTGTTCTGCATCCGACTACTAAAATTTTTCTGTAGCAGCAACTTTAACAGTAAAATTAAATAGAATTTTTATTTTTTCCCGGCAGCACATTTCTTGATCCAGGAACTCGAAGAGCTATGGGGGAACAAGCAGTAGCTCTTGCCAAAGCTGTGAAGTATTCTTCTGCAGGAACAGTAGAGTTTCTTGTTGATTCCAAGAAGAATTTCTACTTTTTGGAAATGAACACAAGACTACAGGTAAAATATTGGCTAAATTTGGTAAACCGTTTTTTCACATTTTGGCAAACAAAAATGACTGTAAGGTAGCTTTCACACTGCATTGACGGTGTACATATGCAGTTGCAATCAAAACTATTCAACCTCCCCAATGAAAATTAGATTTAGTAGCAACATGTGTACACGTCCTTCTACAGAGAGGTGTGAGGAGCACTGGAGATGGTACAAGAACCGTAATGTTTGATTGCCATCTACACAGCAAAGTACTGTTGTATAATACCCTCCGTGCTGCTGCTTCTGTGTATTAACTAACTAACTAATAGGAATAAATAGCAGGAATCCTTCTGTTTGCTATACTTTGTCGGACAGATATCACAGCAGCTAGTCTCCTCCTATCAGCGTAGAGTTATTTGCGTATTAAGTGATAGGCTGGTTTCACATTTGCGTTTTTTTTCGCGGTATTTTAGCGCTAAATAGCGCATGCGGTTTTTTTCCTATACTTTGCATGGGATGCGCTTATGTGCGCATACACATGCGTTTGTACGCGTTTTTCCGCGCATGCGTTTTTTTGCGGTATGCGCTCGGGCGCACAAAATGCAACCTGTTGCATTTTTTGGGTGTCCGACTTGCCTCAAAAAAAACGCATGCGAGCGCAATGCGTTTTTTTACAGCAAGACACCCATTATAAGTCTATGGTGAGCATATGTGCGCATTGGCATGCTTATGTATGCGTTTTTTTGCACATGCGTTTTTTTTTTTACCATTAGTTTAGACAATGGAATTTAGGGGTTTGGGTTAAGTTAGGGTTAGTTAAGGGGGGTTAGGGTTAGGATCAGGGTATGGTTTGGTTAAGGGTTAGGGTCAGGGTCAGGGTTAGGGTTAGTATCAGGGTATGGTTTGGTTAAGGGTTAGGGTCAGGGTTAGGGTTAGGGTATGGTTTGGTTAAGGGTTAGGGTCAGGGTTAGGGTTAGGGTATGGTTTGGTTAAGGGTTAGGGTCAGGGTTATTGTATGGTTTGGTTAAGGGTTAGGGTCAGGGTCAAGGTTAGGGTTAGCATCTTGGTATGGTTTGGTTAAGGGTTAGGGTTAGGGTCAGGGTTAGGGTATGGTTTGGTTAAGGGTTAGGGTCAGGGTTAGGGTTAGTGTATGGTTTGGTTAAGGGTTAGGGTTTGGTTAAGGGTTAGGGTCAGGGTCAAGGTTAGGGTTAGGATCAGGGTATGGTTTGGTTAAGGGTTAGGGTCAGGGTTAGGGTTAGGGTATGGTTTGGTTAAGGGTTAGGGTCAGGGTCAAGGTTAGGGTTAGGATCAGGGTATGGTTTGGTTAAGGGTTAGGGTTAGGGTCAGGGTTAGGGTCAGGGTTAGGGTTAGTAAAGTCATGGTTTGGGTTAGTGTGAGGGGCCACCTAATGTTTGGAAAAAACGCAAACGCGGTAAAAACGCATACAAACGCATAAAAACGCTGCGTTTTTTTCATGCATGCTCATAAAAATGCTTGAAAAAAACGCAGCAGTTGTATGCGTTTTTTCAATGCGTTTTTTTGCGGCAAAAACGCGCTGCAAAAAAAAGCAAGTGTGAAACTAGCCATAGAGCGTGAAGAATCAAAAATTATGAAAATGCAAGTTATAAGTCATGTAATGGCCAGAAATAGTAGTGTTCCTTATGACACACGATGGCCTACCCTTAATTTATTTAAGGTTAATTGAAAGTATAATTGCCCTTAAAATACCTTAACACAACTAATATAAAAAGTGGTGTCTCCAAATTCAACACATAATGCCAACTTTAATGTCTAATGCAATTGTTCAGCTCATTCATGGCGAGGATCTTTAATACTTAGAGCACCATTTGGATGTTATGACTTGTTGCAGATGGGTTGCATAGTCAGACATTTGCTCTTGACAGCATTCTTGAAGAATTTCAGTCCTTGACTCATTGGCAATAGCCTCCATATTCTTAGGAATTTCAAGAAAGTAGTCCTAAAAATTGAGATCATTGCTTTGTACCAATAAGGAAAGGTGCAAAAATGTAGCAAAATCATTGAATGTTCTTAGAGATTCATTTGTAAGCATAATTCGCACATTGAAATTTGAAGGAACACTGGCTACACAAAGTGGATGCGGCTGCCACTAGATTCCTGAGGCTGCTGCTGGTCAAAAACCCTTGCTGCTAAAACCCTGCAGCAAGATTTGGTTGCAACATGCACTGATGATTCAGTTTGCGCAGGGATCCAAGAAGTATCGTTTCACCTTGCGGAGAGTGACATGTTAAGCAGTAAGGCACATAGAAATGCTAAAGGTCTCCATGCCCAAACTCTATGGTATATACTTCTATTGACCCAAAATCACAAGAACCTACAGCTTCAAAATGCTCTAAATCATATGAATAAGGCTAGTTTCACACTTGCTTTTTTTTGCAGCGCGTTTTTCCCGCAAAAAAACGCATTGAAAAAACGCATACATAAGCATACAACTGCTGCGTTTTTTTCAAGCATTTTTATGAGCATGCATGAAAAAAACGCAGCGTTTTTATGCGTTTGTATGCGTTTTTAGCGCGTTTTTACCGCGTTTGCGTTTTTTTCCAACATTTTTAGGTGGCCCCTCACACTACCCAAACCATGACTTTACTAACCCTAACCCTGACCCTAACCCTAACCCTAACCCTGACCCTAACCCTAACCCTGACCCTAACCCTTAACCAAATCATACTTAACCCTAACCCAAACCCTAAACCCTAACTAACCCTAACCCTGACCCTAACCCTAACCCTGACCCTAACCCTGACCCTAACCCTAACCCTAACCCTGACCCTAACCCTAACCCTAACCCTGACCCTAACCCTTAACAAAACCATACTTAACCCTAACCCTAACCCTGACCCTAACCCTAACCCTAACCCTAACCCTGACCCTAACCCTTAACAAAACCATACTTAACCCTAATCCTGACCCTAACCCTGACCCTAATCCTTAACAAAACCATACTTAACCCTAACCCTGACCCTAACCCTAACCCTGACCCTAACCCTAACCCTGACCCTAACCCTAACCCTAACCCTGACCCTAACCCTTAACAAAACCATACTTAACCCTAATCCTGACCCTAACCCTGACCCTAATCCTTAACAAAACCATACTTAACCCTAACCCTGACCCTAACCCTAACCCTAACCCTGACCCTAACCCTAACCCTGACCCTAACCCTTAACAAAACCATACTTAACCCTAATCCTGACCCTAACCCTGACCCTAACCCTTAACCAAACCATACTAAACCCTAACCCTGACCCAAAACCCAACCCTAACCCTGACCCTGACCCTAACCCTAACCCTAAACCCCCTTAACTAACCCTAACTCTAACTCAAACCCCTAAATTCCATGGTTAAAAAAAAAAAACGCATATGCAAAAAAACGCTTACATGAGCATGCCAGTGCGCACATATGCGCATCCATAGGCTATAATGGCCCTTTTTAGCGCAAAACGTGCGCATATGTGCGCATGCGCTTTTTTGCAGGGCCAAAAAATGCAACATGATGCGTCTGGAAAATCCAATCGCACACCCCAAAAAAACGCAGCGCATGAAAATCGCATACATGCGCTTACAAGCGCGCAAGTATGCGCACCCATGTTAAAGATAGGGGAAAAAACGCATGCGCAGGTTAGCGTTTTTTTCCAGCGCTAAAAAACGCAAATATGAAACCAGCCTAAGATGTTTGGGGATTCTGTCCTGTGGCATGATGAAACAAATTGGAACTTTAGACCTATGGATCAAAGCTATGGAGGAGGAAGAATGAAGCATAAGCTGAAAAGAACACCCTGCGTACTACAGTGCATGGAAGTGGCTCTGTGATGCTCTGGTCCTAGAAATCTGCAGCGCATAGAGTGCAAGTTGGATTTAATCAAGTAAAAGGAAGTCCTAGGAGAAATTATCAGGCTATGTGGGAGGAATATGAGCTTCTGTGTCAGTGGATCTCCCAACAGAACAGCGATGCCAAGGATAGCTCAGTCTGGTAAGGCTTGGTTTCAGAAAAAGTCCTGGTAGGCTCTGGATTGGCCATAATACTCAATTAGCTTGAACCCTTAAAATCTTTGATATTGGAGATATCTCAGGAATGCCCACTCTGGTGGAATAGTGAGTGTTGCAGCTGATCAGGGGCTGCTGTTGGACTGTATCATTCAAGTGATATAAACGTGGTCACAAGCTCTATAGGAAACACAGCATTCAGAAGGAGTGAAGTGAAGGAGTACGAGCATCAGTCCGAGAGTAGAATCGGTGTCATGTATGCTTTTGTATCTGATTTTATTTAGCACGTTGGCAATATTTAGAATGGATTGTACAGTAGTGGGCAACACCTTTTTTTATAGGTTTCATTTTGTGCTAAAATGGGAGGATCCACTTGTTAGTTGTGTTTAGGTATTTAAATTGTTCATGTTTTATTGGTTTATTGGAAACTGCAAAAAGTTTGAAAACTTTGCTACTAATTTGCAATGGGGCTGAATAGTTTTAGTTGCAACTGTATACCATCTTCGTGAAAATAGCTCCAAGCACATTCTTTTAAAGCACGCATAGATCCCCATTCTGCATGGAATAGTACCAGTAAATAAAAGTAACACACTTTTTTTTTTTTTTTTTTCTACAATTTTTTTTTATGTGCAACCATTTGGCATCCGTCATAAACTTCAATTACACTTATACACCTGAAGCTTTACTGGCATTTCCCATGCATTTAGCAGAAGCAAAAAACAATTAGCCAAGTTCAGCATTTGCCCGTAATGCAAGTTTAGTCAAAATGGAGAACATATATAGATGGATATGAAATGGTGAGCCTGTATAGAAAATTAACCTGCAGTGTTCCTCTGTAAACGTGATCATTGGTTAGTACAATGAATCTAGTGGAGCTAGTTAAAACTATTTCTTGCTTCAAAATTTGCCAAATGGAAATGGCAACACACTACCTTTTTATGGTTTACCTATTCTTTTAAAACTACAGAAAAAGTTTATTTTTATTATAGTTCCCTTCCTTGCAGACAAGGTATTCAGATGACAAGCACTAGTACCTGCTTAACTTCTGCAGCAATCAATAGTAAGACCCACCATTCGTAGCTACCCTTCCCCTGATGGCAACTTGCAGCAGTCGGTCATCATTTAAAGCAATTTGGGGAGCAGCAGATCCACCTTTATTGGATATGGCAGATCCTATAGTTATGCCATAAATGTGTGAATAGGAAAAAATCCTTTCATGGCAGATTGTAGTCACATTCTGAGCTGCACCTGGTCTTCTAAAAGTCTTGATGTAAATCTTAACAGTTGTGTACACTGACTTCTAAAAATGTTTTTTCTTTATTTAAATAAACATGTACACGGTCATGGGGCCAATGTGATACATCTGAACTTTGCAAAGGCTTTTGATGCTGTACCACACAACAGCCTTGTAATGAGGCATCATAAGCAGCGACTGAGGGAAACGATATTCAGATGGATTAAAAACTCTAAATGGAATAAAGTCAGGAGTGGGGAGCACAAGGACCTGTTTTAGGCCCAATTTTTTTGCTCTCTTTACTCTCAATTATATCCATAAGGTCATTAATAAAGTCTCATTCTTTGGCACAAAACTTGTGGTCTCCGAGTATTTAGTTTTCGTCGCCTCAGCTGCCTAATTTGCAGCTCCTAAACAGGCTGAATACATGAGGGGATTGCCTAGCAAACTGGCATTCCTCACATGTGTTTAGCCTGTCTAGCAGCCGCAAATTATGCAGCTGAGGCGACGAAAACTAAATTTCCGAGCTCTTCTAAATACTCGGAGATCACCCGAGCATGCTGTGGGAAACCCGGGTAACAAGTATACTCGCTCATCACTAATAAATACATGTGTCAATACAAAGGACTGACACATGACATATTCCTTTCAAAGGACTAGAGGCTATTTATTATGTGTTGATAAAAGGCGATTCTGGCAGTTAAATAGGATAAGGTTCTTAAACAGTAAGAGCAGTCCAACTTTGGAATGGCAGATACTATAACAGCAATATTAAAAGTACTAGATGGTTTTCTTATAAGGCCTCTTTCAGACATCCGTCTGTCACCATCAGTCAAAATCCGTCGTTTTGCAAAAAAAAAACGGATCCGCCATTTTTTTTGGCGGATCCGTTTTTTTCCCATTGAGTTGCATTACCGGCGGATCTTGACGGATGGTCATCCGTTGGATCCGTTTTTATACGGATCCGCCAAAATGTTGGCGTCCGCCGACTTGCCCGGACGGACAATGAAACTTGTTTTTTAGGCCGGCCGGATCCGCATTTTACAGTGCGCATGCCCAGAGGAATTGACTCAGCCGGAAATTTAACCCTAAACTCGGTTCTGGCGGCTGAAAATCCTCCCTCTCTCTCTCTTCCAGGCACGGTTTCCTTTAAATTTCTGCCTTATCCGAATCCGTCAAAATAACGGTCCGTTGACACCCCTTTTTTTCAATCCGCCAACGGATCCATTTTTCCGCCATTTTGGCGGATTTCAACTGCGCTAAAAAACGGATGTGTGAAACAGGCCTAACAAATGGCATTGTGGGTTATAAATAGACTACCAATAGAGAATGTAAATCTGGTGGGGAACGGTTGACCTTTTTGAACCTGTTTTTCTTCAACCTATGTAACTAAACATTTTTACTTTAAAACTTGATTGTAGTCCTTTCATATCAATAAATCTGACAATGTGGCCCTCAGACCATAAAAGGTTGGTGCCACCATTTTATGCCACCATAGGCTCTACTTTATAATCAATAATAGTTGCATTGCTCTTGTTGGGATGCCCTTTTTTTTTCTTTTTTTTACATTTAAGAAAAAGTAGCCAGACTGCAAACATCATCTTCTGTCTCTGTTCCCATGGTGATGTCAATACAGAATGTCTAAAATAACTAGAACGTGTTTAAACTACCTGGATGCTCCATATCCGGTTCATGTCTTCTGCTTTCTCATAAAATGAGAAGAGAAAATGTTCAGGGTGTGCATGAAAAGATATCTAGAAACTTTATGCTTCAAATGTAAAGATCGTGAATGTTGTGGTTGAAAATGACTTTAAAACTCCTACTTTTTTTTATTGACTACAAAGATTGATGTCTGGTTTTGTTCTTGTTTTTTTTAAAGAAATTAAAACTCCATACCCAATTACAGTATGTAATTCTGTGTTCGTTCCTATAGCCATAGCTCTCATCTATTGAAAATGGAGAACTGCCACGAAGGCCATTCACAGTGTGAATTCAGCCTTACTTGGGCAAGTCATTGATTTAAATGTGACCTATATACTGCTTTCACAGTGGTGGTGCTGCAGGAATAGGGAACACTTACTGCCAGGTCTCACGCAGTTTACATTTGATCCTTTCTGGTTACCCGTTAGCTGATCAAATATTCATCTTGGAGCCCTCCTTTCAGGGGATTGTCCATAGTACCCTTCTCAGGAATTCTATTATTGGGAAAATTGCACTCAACCATCACTCTGCTGGTTATGCCATATTGATAGAATGCTACAAGATCTCATCATAATAATCAATCATAAATAACAATTGAAGGGAATTTTTACTCCTTTTTTTTTCTTGGTGGTCTTTCCCATTCCCAGCTGGTTAAAAAAAATGTAGACCTATGGTACTGTTTTGGTCTTTTATACTCCATGGCATGAGTTTTTTGTTATGAGTTGTATTGTTTGTGGTTAAAGGGGATCTGACACACCATTTTTGGCCTATCAGCTGCGGCCACTGCCATCAGGGGCTTATCTACAGAATTCTGTAATGCTGTAGATAAGACCCCGATGTAACCTGAAAGATAAGAAAAAAGTTAAATTATACTCACCCCGGCGTTCGGTCCGGTCCGATAGGTGTCGCCGTCCGATCCGGCGCTTCCCATCTTCATACGATGATGTCCTCCTCCTTGCTTCTCTCTCGGCTCCTGCACAGGTGTACTTTCTCTGCCCTCCAAACCAGGGGTTGGAGAAGCAGGAAGCTCATCTGCATATTTCCGGTGCATTCTGGGAAGAGAAGAGTCACCTTAAGCTGATCGACCGCTGGGACTTGCCGGGTCTCGCTGTTTGAGGACATCGCAAAACCAGGGATTGGAGAAGCAGGAAGCTCATCTGCATATTTCCGGTGCATTCTGGGAAGAGGAGAAGAGTCGCCTTAAGCTGATCGATCGCTGGGACTTGCCGGGTCTCGCTGTTTGAGGATATCGCAAAACCAGGGATTGGAGCAGGTGGAAGCTTCCACCCATTATAGCTTGCATCAGCAATATGGAAGAGAAGAAAACCACATGGTCACCTGCAACACATGCTACAAAAACTCAACTTTACCTGTCAGAAGTGCAAACTTGTTGCCCTCTTAGAGGAAAAGGTGCAGGGACTGGAAGAAAGAATAGCAACACTGAAGGTAATTAAAGAACATGAGGACTTCTTGGATGAAGCAGAAGCAACCATTCAGGATTTTGAAAGTGAGAAAATCTTCAGAGCACATACAGAGGCTGAAAAGTGGAGCCATGTGACGAAAAGAAGCAAACGGATCAAGTGGTCATCACCGCCCACACAGCTTAGCAACCAATATGAAGCCCTCATGCTGGAGAACGAAAATGGCACAGCTCAGGATGATACCGTATCTAAAAGAGAAGACACACTATCAACTAAGATACTCTGTCAACAAAAGCAGAAACAAATGACACTCAAAAACACTCACGAGCAACAAGCCGTGCGTCCGGAAAGAAAAGAGTGGTAGTTGTGGGCGACTCACTACTATGAGGCACGGAGGCAACTATCTGCAGGCCGGACATAACCGCACGAGAAGTATGCTGCCTCCCAGGAGCAAAAATCAAGGATGTGGCCATCAGGATACCAACTATCCTCAAATCCAAGGACGACTACCCTTTCCTACTGATACATGTAGGCACAAACGACACGGCAAGAAATGACCTACCAACTGTCATGATCCAGGACAGGGTTTCGCTTTGGCCCGTCCTGGTCAGACAGGGGGTTCATTGTTTCTGCCTCTCTCTGGCAGAGGGCGGCTATTTAATGCTCACTAGACCTAGGTCCGGTGTCAGTTATACTTTTGCCCTCGGCTGAGTTAGTTGACATCTGGTGTACGTGTGCCTTGTGCCTGATTACTTGTTGCTTGTTTGGTTTTGATCTGGTTCTGTCCCTGTTATGAGTTCTGCCTGTCCCTTTAGTACCTCACCGCTCTCTCGTGTATGACTCTTTGCTTGTGACTTGACTATTCTCTGCTCGTCCCGCTGTACCGTGCTTGCCCGTACTGTGTATGACCTTTGGCTTTGTCTGACCTCCCATCTGTATATCCCTCCTGTACCTCGTTTGCCCGTACTGTGTATGACCTCCGTTTTGCCTAACTCCGAGTTGTTGTATGGTGTCCTGCCATCTCTGAAAGCAGGACGCTAAGCCCCGCCCCCTTGCAGTCACATGACCGTAGGTCCTGTGCCAGCTTGCTAACTTCAGCGTCCACAGGGCCTGTGCATCTTTACTTTCCGGCGCTAACAGGATCCTGACACTGATAGTTTGAAGCACGCATTGTCACCGCTGCTGCCCTGCTCCACAGGTATCTTTGAGCACTGTTTTAGTACTCAGGACATGCGCACTGGCTCAGTGAGCGAGTGTAGTGTGGTGTTCCTGACACCAACTATCTGCGAAGACATTGAAATTCTGGGGAAGAAAATAAAGGAACGGAACGTACAGGTTGTTTTCTCATCAATCCTCCCAGTCGATGGCCATGGCATCAGAAGATGGAATAGGATACTAGAGGTGAACAACTGGCTACGACGGTGGTGCAGGCAGCAAGGATTTGGATTCTTGGACCATGGCGTGAATTACCTCTGCGATGGATATCTCGCAAGAGATGGGATACACCTCACAAAACCTGGGAAACACATTCGCCAGAAGACTTGCCACACTCATCAGGAGGGCTTTAAACTAGAAGAAGAGGGGATGGGAGGAAAAACAGCAGACAATAACATGCAGCAGAAGGACAAACTAATCAAGGATACTAGATGTGGTAAAGAGGACCCAAGACAGGGTAGTCAGAAGGAAGCTAAGAAAAATGAAGCAAAACTTCTTTCCTGCATGCTGACCAACGCAAGAAGCCTGACCAATAAGATTGAAGATCTGAAGTTGGTAATGTATGAGGAAAAATACGACATAGTAGGAATAACTGAGACATGGTTAGACAGCTATGACTGGGCGGCTACCTTGCAAGGATATGATTTGTTTAGGAGGGATCGTAAAAAAAAAAGGAAAGGAGGTGGAGTCTGTCTATATATAAAGTCCACTTTTAAAGCCCACACTAAGAGAAGATATACAAGAGGGAAATGAAGAGGTGGAGTCTCTATGGGTGGAGATACAAGGAGAGAAAAGTAATGAAATCCTCATAGGGGTTTGTTATAAGCCACCAAATATAACAGAAACCACTGAAAATGTATTATTGAAACAAATAGACAAAGCAGCAAATCACAATGAGGTGATTATTATGGGGGACTTCAACTACCCCGACATAGACTGGGAAACTGAAACTCAGAAACGAAACCAATTTCTGTCAGTAACCAAGGATAATTATCTGTCACAACTTGTGCAGGGCCCAACTAGAGGGACAGCCCTTCTGGACTTAATTTTAAGCAACAGGCCAGATAGAATAACAGAAGTACGAGTCGATGGGCACCTAGGGAACAGTGACCACAATATAATACAATTCCATTTGTCCTTCAGTAAGGTGCCCTGGAAGGGGGTTACAAAAACGCCAAATTTCAGGAAAGCAAAGTTTGATCAGCTTAGAGAGGACCTTCGCCGAATTGATTTGGACAATGTCCTCAAAAATAGGAGCACAGAAAATAAATGGGAAATATTTAAATCAGTTTTACACACCCACTGCGAACTAGCCATACCGTACAGAAATAAAAGGGCTAGGAGCAGGAGAACACCAATGTGGCTAAATAAGGATGTAAAAAGGGCAATAAATAACAAGAACAAGGCATTTAGGAAGCTAAAACAAGAAGGCAATGAAGAAGCATTAAAAAGTTATAGAGAAAAAATTAAAATGTGAAAAAAAACAAATACATTTAGCAAAAGTGGAAACTGAGGCTGGTTTCACATTTGCGTTTTTTTTCGCGGTAATTTAGCGCTAAATAGCGCATGCGTTTTTTTTTCCTATACTTTGCATGGGATGCGCGTATGTGCGCATACACATGCGTTTGTACGCGTTTTACCGCGCATGCGTTTTTTTGCGGTATGCGCTCGGGCGCACAAAATGCAACCTGTTGCATTTTTTGTGCGTCCGATTTGCCTCAAAAAAACGCATGCGCGCGCAATGCGTTTTTTTACAGCAAGACACCCAATATGTCTATGGGTGCGCATATGTGCGCATTGGCATGCTTATGTATGCGTTTTTTTGCACATGCGTTTTTTTTTGTTAACCATGGAATTTAGGTGTTTGGGTTAGAGTTAGGGTTAGTTAAGGGGGTTTAGGGTTAGGGTCAGGGTTGGGGTTAGGGTCAGGGTCAGGGTTAGTTAGGGTTTAGGGTTTGGGTTAGGGTTAAGTATGGTTTGGTTAAGGGTTAGGGTCAGGGTTAGGGTTAAGTATGGTTTGGTTAAGGGTTAGGGTCAGGGTTAGGGTCAGGGTTAGGGTTAAGTATGGTTTGGTTAAGGGTTAGGGTCAGGGTTAGGGTTAAGGTTAGTTAGGGTTTGGGTTAGGGTTAAGTATGGTTTGGTTAAGGGTTAGGGTCAGGGTTAGGGTTAAGGTTAGTTAGGGTTAGGGTCAGGGTTTAGGGTTTGGGTTAGGGTTAAGTATGGTTTGGTTAAGGGTTAGGGTCAGGGTTAGGGTTAGTTAGGGTTTAGGGTTTGGGTTAGGGTTAAGTATGGTTTGGTTAAGGGTTAGGGTTAGGGTTAGGGTTAGTAAAGTCATGGTTTGGGTTAGTGTGAGGGGCCACCTAATGTTGGAAAAAAACGCAAACGCGGTAAAAACGCACTAAAAACACATACAAACGCATAAAAACGCTGCGTTTTTTTCATGCATGCTCATAAAAATGCTTGAAAAAAACGCAGCAGTTGTATGCTTTTGTATGCGTTTTTTCAATGCGTTTTTTTGCGGGAAAAACGCGCTGCAAAAAAAAGCAAGTGTGAAACTAGCCTGAGACACTCATTGCTAAGGAAAGTAAAATAAACCCCAAACTATTCTTTAATTATATAAACAGTAAAAAGATTAAAATTGATGGTGTCGGCCCTTTAAAGAACAATGAGGGTGAAATCATAGAGAGCATTGTGGGAAAAGCAAATGTTTTAAATACTTTTTTCTCAACAGTGTTCACACAGGAAAAGGATTTGCCAGGGGAAATGCAGAGTGATAATGTAAACTCCCCATTAAGTATTACCTTCCGAACCCAGGAAGAAGTGCAGAACCGCCTTAGTAAGATTAAAATTGACAAATCACCAGGCCCTGATGGCATTCACCCTCGGGTATTAAGGGAGTTAAGTAATGTGATAGACAGGCCTCTATTCCTTATATTTAAAGACTCTATAGAAACAGGGTCTGTTCCTTTTGATTGGCGGCAAGCAAATGTGGTACCAATATTCAAAAAGGGGTGTAAAAGGGAACCTGGAAACTATAGGCCGGTAAGCTTAACATCTGTTGTGGGTAAAATTTTTGAAGGGTTTCTAAGGGATACCATTATGGAATATCTCAGTGTTAATAAATGTTTAACTCCATATCAACATGGATTTATGAACGATTGCTCCTGTCAAACTAACCTGATCAGCTTCTATGAGGATGTAAGCTCTAAAATGGACCAAGGAGAATCATTGGATGTCATTTATCTCGACTTCTCTAAAGCATTTGACACTGTCCCAGATAAAAGATTGGTAAGTAAGATGAGGAAGCTTGGGCTAAGGGAAAATGTGTGTAGATGGGTAGGTAGCTGGCTTAGTGATAGAAAACAAAGAGTGGTTATTAATGGTGCATACTCATATTGGGCCAGGGTTACTAGTGGGGTACCACAGGGTTCTGTATTGGCCCCCTTACTATTTAATATATTAATGATCTAGTGGATGGCTTACACAGTAAAATATCAGTATTTGCAGATGATACAAAACTTTGTAAGGTAGTTAACACAAAGGAGGACAGTTTGCAACTACAGACAGATTTGAGTAAATTGGAGAATTGGTCTGAAAAATAGCAAATGAGGTTTAACGCAGATAAGTGTAAGGTTATGCACATGGGAAGGAGAAACAGATGCTATAATTACTTACTAAATGGGAAACTGCTGGGGAAATCACAATGAAAAAGACTTGGGCATCTTAGTCAATAAGAAGCTAAATTGGAATGCCCAGTGTCAGGCAGCTGCCACCAAAGCAAATAGGGTCATGGGATGCATTAGAAGAGGTCTGGGGACACGAGATGAAAACATAATTCTCCCTCTGTACAAATCACTCGTCAGACCACACTTGGAGTACTGTGTGCAATTTTGGACGCCGGTGCTCAAGAAAGACATTACTGAACTTGAAAGCTTTCAAAGGCGGGCTACTAACATGATAAATGGAGTTGGTTCACTCCAATACTCAGAAAGGTTATCAAAATTAGGTCTATTTACTCTAGAAAAGAGAAGACTTAGGGGAGACCTAATATATATGTACAAGTATATCAGAGGGCAATACAGAGATCTCTCCAATGAACTGTTTGTACCAAGAACTGTGACAAGAACAAAGGGGCATTCTCTTCGTTTGGAGGAAAGACAATTTCTGCACCAGCATAGAAGAGGGTTCTTCACGGTAAGAGCAGTGAGGCTCTGGAATTCTCTTCCTTAGGAAGTGGTGATGGCCAACTCACTGAATGAATTTAAGAAAGGAATGGATGCTTTTCTTGCAACAGTATAGAAGGTTACGAATAACAGAATATTATAGGTAGATGGTTGACCCAGCTTAGGGGAAGAAATTTTTTTCCCTATGGAGAAAATTTGCTTCTACTCTGTGGGTTTTTTGCCTTCCCCAGGATCAACAATGCAGAACAGCTGCACTAAAAATAGGCTGAACTAGATGGACATAAGGTCTTCCTTCACCCTTCAAAACTATGTTACTATGTTATTACAGAATGCTGCAGATAAGCCCCTGATGGCGGTGGCCGCAGCTGATAGGCCGAAAATTAGGTGACAGATTCCCTTTAAAGAGATTGTCCACTAGTTTTATATTGATGACGTATCTCAGATGGGTCATCAATATTAGATCCATGTAGTCCAACACTTGGCACCCCCTCCATCCAGTTATCTTTGCTAGCAGCTATGGAGTGTATCACCACACCACCTCAGTAGAAGTTGATCTACAATACCTGCCAGCCGAAACAGAAGAACAGTCTGCTTAGCCGTGGTCTTCTACTTCATTTACTGCTATCATAAGGCCATTGCTAGAGGCTTTGACAGCTGTCTAGAGATAATTTGCAGGTATGTGAACACGGTATCTTTTAGACAAATTGGTACCCAAATTGGTTTTGAAGCAGAAGTTGCTTTAGGAGAATGACAGCGGTGGTTTTCCTGAAGCGAGGTCTCTGAAGTGACATAATTTGTGTTGTTTTTGGTGCTGCCTTCGGCTTTTTTTTTTTTTTTTTTTTTTTAGGAAATCATCATTTTTATTCTTTATCCCCTTGTCCTCATAGCCAGCTTTAACCTTGGCTAGCAGTTTGTGTCTCTTTGTGCATGCTACTAAAGTTCAGTGCCCCCCGGAGAAAAAAAACTTCCTGTAGAACCATACTTCTAGATCACGATCTGACTGCAAAAAAAATCGCATAGCACTCGGACCATGCAAGTGATTTTTGATTTTTACACACTGATGTCCTTTGAAAAGCAGGCAATTCATTCGCCGCGTACAGTTTGTGGCGTCCGGGGCGGTCGAAAAATTTGCCGCCCCTTTGGTCGTTGATAATCCGGAAGCATCCGAAGAGCCCACACTACACTCAAAGATCTAATTTTTAGTCTGCTACTAACTCTGCTGTTATTTTTTCTACATTTCTAGACTTTCATCTTCTTGCAGTTCTCTCTCTCTCTCTCATATATATATATATATATATATATATATATATATATATATATATATATATGTGTGTGTGTATATATATATATATATATATATATATATGTATGTATTAGCTTGATGATGCTGGATGAAGACCTAATTGCTATTTTAATAATGTGACAGAAAAAAAAAGCAAAGTATATGGGGAGGAGATGTATGAGGACACGTATATGGGGGGGATGTACGAAGTCACGTATAGTGGGATGTATGAGGACACGTATATATGGGGGATGTACGAGGACACGTATATATGGGGGATGTACGAGGACACCTATATATGGGAGATGTACGAGGACACGTATATATGGGAGGATGTACGAGAACACTTATATGGGGGGATGATTATTGTATTAGGACACCTGTGGTGTGATGTCTATGTGGCATGTGACAGCTGTCTGTGGCTTCTCCTGTACAGATGTTGGTGGTGCATTCTCCGGTAATGGCCGCGGTGCACCCAGCAGCCTCTCCCACAAGTCGCCCCATACCATGCTCCCCAGTATCCCACCTCACCCCGTGCAGTACTGTCCTACCCTTTTCCTCTCGCTCCCAGCCAGGGCTGCAGCACCGCCATATTCTGTCCTCCTCCCGGGGGCATCAATAGGGCGGAGTCTCTGCAGCTGCTACGGTGTCAGGACGGGACAGAAAACCTAGGAAAGCAGAGCTGCTGCTGTGCTGACACATGCACAGAGTGGACTTTACTGTTGCGCGCCCGGTGGACGTCGTGGACAGATGTAAGAGAATCTCCAGAGACAGAAACAAACCAGAAATCGTACGACAGTCATAGAAAGGTGGAAATGTACAGTCAGTGAGTCCAAGCTCCGCGCTTCTCCCACAGAGGAGAGATATTGCTGCTGCGCCGCCCCCACACACGTGCCGCCTGGGGCGGACCGCCCCCCCCACGCTACGCCACTGGCGTACACACACGCACAGCCATACACACAGACACACAGGCATACACACACATAGGTGGATACACACAGGCATACACACAGGTGGATACAGACACACAGGCGTACACACACACACAAGTGGATACACACACATAGGTGGATACACACAGGCGTACACACACAGGTGGATACACACAGGCGAACACACACACAGGTGGATATACACACACACAGGCGTACACAAACACACATAGGTGGATACACACAGGCGTACACACACACACATAGGTGGATACACACACAGGCGTATACACACAGGCGTACACACATAGGTGGATACACACACACAGGCGTACACACACAGGCATACACACACACACACATAGGTGTATACACAGACACACGCACACACAGGTGTATACACACACACAGACACACGCACACGCACACACAGGCATACACAAACACACAGACACACGCACGCACACAGGCATACACAAACACAGGCGTACACACAGGTGGATACACACACACATAGGTGTACATGCACACACACAGTGTGGCTGCAGGCGCAGATCCTTTCGCTGCTGCAAAAGCTGACACAGGCAGCGGTGTTGGTGGCACATAACTGCACACAATGGAGGCAGACACACACCCAGCACAGCCTATGATGAGGATGACAGCTGCCTGCACACAGGGCAGCCGCAGACCACCCTACCCCAGCCCCGCACTCACCAGCTCACTGCTCGGCTCTTCCTAACATGGCTCCTTGTGTGCATCACGTTCCTGGCAGCCGCGACCATCTCACCATCACAGTCCTCCAGTGCAGCGCGGCTGACGTCAGCACTGCCTCAGCGCAGCGCCACTCACTGGGGATCCAGGCGGAGAGAAGGGAGAAGCTGCTAGGTAGCAGGGATACAGCAGCTCCGGATACGCGGAGGAAAAGGATGGAGGAAGGGTGGGAAGAGGAGGCTGCATTAACCTCTCAATGCACAGCCCCGCAGGCCGAAATGTACAGTCAGTGAGTCCAGGCTCCGCGCTTCTCCCACAGAGGAGAGGAATTGCTGCCACGCCGCCCCCACACATGTGCCGCCTGGGGCGGACCTCCCCCCCCATCCACGCTACGCCACTGGTGTGACCTGACAGGAAAGAATAGACGTCATTGAGGTTACTGACGGTCACTGAGGCTGCGTTCCCAGGCGGGCTGAACTGCGGTGACCACTGTGAGATCCCTGCTAGCGAGTTCACAACAGTGCAAATGCACCGCAGTGAACTCGCCTCTGCACCGTGAGACTTTCTCATGGTGCTAGCGGGGATCTCACCGAGGTCATCACAGTGCAGCCTGGCTGGGAACGCAGCCTCAGTGACCTGCGGTAACCTTCATGATGTCACCACTAGTCACTGATGCTCTGCTCACTGCAGCTCAATCACCAGTGGTTCTCAGCCCGGACGGTCACATCTTGGCACCGTCCAGGTTGAAAACTGTTTATCCCCCAGACATGGATTACGGCGTGGGACAGAACGACGGACAGGTGGGGGATATTGTTGTTTTTTTTGTTTGATTACAGGAGATGAGGGATTCGGAATTGGGCGTTAGGTGAGTATACCTGTGTTTTGTTATTTTAAAATAAAGTGTTTTGTTTTATTTCAAATGAAGGACTTTATACTTGCTGTCTTTATTTACAATATAACTATAGGATTAGTAAATATTCATTCCAAAGAAAGGCAGCACTCCATAGTTACTTAATGGATTAGTAATGGATATGTGTGTTATAGACTCCTCTCCATTTCTAAACTGTGGGCTTGATGTCACCTGACAATACAAAGGTGATATCAACCCCTGAAATATGAACCCCACGTGCCACCGCTACAGAGCAAGTGGGAAGAGCTAAACAAAATGCCAGAATTGTCACATCTGATAGATGCACCTTTTCTGGGTGGCTGCAGGCTGCTACTTTTAAGATGGTGGGGGCAATATCCATGGCCCCTTACCAGCCTGAGAATACTAGCCCCCAGCTGTCTGCTTTAGCAAGGCTAGTTGTCAAAAATTGTGGGGATCCCACTTTTATTTTTAAATTATTTAAATACATTATTTAAATGAAAATATCTCTATTCTTGATAACCGGTCTTGCTGAAGCTGACAGCTGAGGGTTGCAGCCCCCAGCTGTGAATTTTGCCTGGCTGGTTATCAAAAATACAGGTGAACCCACGCAGAGTTTAAAATGATTTATTTACAGCACAGTCGGTGGCTGATGAATACACTCATCAGTCGCTCATGCTCTCACTGTTATTAGCTGCAGTAAGTGGCTGCTGATGGGAGCAGTGTAGTCCCATCAGCTGACACCAGTGACCGAAGGTTAACTTTATGCCTCCAATCACAGCTGCTGGCTTACGCTGTGATGTTTTTACCGCCAATCAGAAGCAGTGTATGCCGCGCTGTCATGCACATTCAAGTGAATGGGGTCCGGATTCGGGTCCGATGTGCAATGTTTCTGCTGGATGACTGGCTGCCATGCAGCCTGCCATCTAGATGTAGCAGACTATGAGCTCACATCCTGCTGTCCTTGACGTTTCTGCAGCAAAAATGCTGCAAAAAATGATACCTGCGCTTTTGCAGTGTTTTTTCACCACCCATTCAAGTCAATAGGTGAAAAACGCTTAAAGAAGTGACATGCTCTATGTCCAAACAACATGCAAAGCACAAAATACTGATGATAAAAAAAAGACTGTGCATGAGATTTCTGAAATCTCATAGGCTTTGCTGGTACTGTTAAATGCAGCTGAAAATTGGCATGAAAATACAACAAAAAATTGCAGCAAAAACGCCCAGTGTGAACGTAGCCTTAACCCCTTAACAACCGCCGATACACCTTTTAACAGCGGTAGTTAAGGGTACTTAAACCACAGCGCCGTTAATGGCGCTGTGGAAAAAGTGAATAGCGCCCCCCAGAGTCGGATTTTCTCCGGCAGCCGAGACCCCACAGAACATGATTCGGGTCGTTTTTTATCAACCCCAATTTTGCGTTCACCATTATTAACCGTATTACGGCGACCACAAAAAAACCCTGCGATTTTGCTTTCACTTTCTCCTCTGATGTGATCGCTCATCAGAGGAGAGAAATAGAGTCCCCGATCACTTCCCCCATTACCTCCCGGTGGTCCTGGGGCTCTCTTGCCTCCTCCAGTGGGCGCTGCCATCTTGGTCTGGGAAGAAAATACCAGCCGTCAGATTCCATTCATTCAATGTACGTTTTGATCACTATGATAAACCCTATTACAGTGATCAAAATAAAAAAAAATAGTAAATAACCCCCCCTTTGTCACCCCCTTAGTTAGGGAAATATAATGAAATAGAGAAAATATATTTATTTTCATGTTTCCGTTAGGGTTGGGGTTGGACTTGGAGTTAGAATTAGGGTTGGGATTAGGGATAGGGGTGTGTTAGGGTTAGGGTTGGAGCCAGAATTGAGGGATTTCCACGATTTAGGCACATCAGGGGGTCTCCAAACTCGACATGGCGGCACCATTGATTCCAGCCAATTTTGCGTTCAAAAAGTCAAATCGTGCTCCCTTCCTTCCGAGCCCAGACGTGTGCCCAAACAGTGGTTTACCCCAACATATGGGGCATCAAAGTCCTCTGGACAAATTGCACACCAACTTTGGGGGTCTAATTTCTCCTGTTACCCTTGGGAAAATAAAAAAAAATTGGGGTTTAAAAAATCACTTTTGTGGGAAAATAGATTTTTTATTTTCACGGCTCTGCGTTATAAACTTGTGTGACGCACTTGGGAGTTCAAAGTGCTCACCACACATCTAGATAAGCTCCTTGGGGGTCTAGTTTCCAAAATGGGGTCACTTTTTGCGGATTTCTACTGTTTAGGCACATCAGGGGCTCTGCAAACGCAACATGACGCCCGCAGAACATTCCATCAATTTCTGCATTCCAAAACGACTGTCCTTCCCTTCTGAGCTCTCCATGCACCCAAACAGTAGTCCCCCCCCACATATAGGGTATTCAACAGTCTGATTTGGATGTTTGTTGCTGGAACTTTTTTGTTTGATTACCACAGCCGCTTTTTCCGAGCACCATCCTGGAGTCCACACCCAAAGCCACAGGAATTCATCTAAGGTGAGCTGAGCACCTTTTTTTTTTTTCCCCCACATATGGGGTATGGGCGTACTCAGGACGAATTGCACAACGACTTTGGGGGTCTAGTTTCTCCTGATACCCTTGTAAAAATAAAAATTTGCGGGCGAAAAGAACATCTTTATGGAAAAAAAAAAGTTTTTATTTTCAGCCTTATAAACTTCAAGGTTCAAAGTGCTCACCACACATCTGGATAAGTTCCTTATGGGTTTAGTCTCCAAAATGGGGTCTCTTGTTGGGGGTTTCCACTGTTTAGGCACATCAGGGGCTCTCCAAACGCAACATGGTGTGGTTTACCCCCACATTTGGGATATCTGCATATTCAGGAGAAATTGCACAACAAATTTTGTGGTTAATTTTCTCTTTTAACACTTGAAAAATAAAAAAAATTGTGTTCTGAAGTACACTTTTTGCAAAAAAAAGTTAAATGTTCATTTTTTCCTTCCACATTGCTTCAGTTCCTGTGAAGCATGTAAAGGGTTAGTAAACTTCTTGAATGTGATTTTGAGCACCTTGAGGGGACCAGTTTTTAGAATGGTGTCACTTTTGGGTATTTTCTGTCATGTACACCCCTCAAAATGACTTTAAGGCTATGTGCACACGTAGCGTTTTAAAACGCTTACTAAAAACCGGACTCCTTCCCAGAAATCGCGCGTTTTTTTCCGCGCGATTTCACCGCGATTTTACCGCGATTATGATCGCGATTTTGCCGCGATTTTCGCGTGCGATATTCAAGCACTTTCCAAGTGATTTGAAGCATCGCTTGGAAAGTGATTGACAGGTTGGTCACACTCGTCAAACATAGTGTTTGACAAGTGTGAGCAGGTTTTTACTATTGAGGCCGCCTATGCGGCATCAATAGTAAAAGATAGGATGTTAAAATGCTAAAAAAAAATAAAAAATCGGTGTATATTTACCTTCCGGCGTCCCGCGATGCATTCCCGGGCCTCAGCGTTCCCAGCGATGCCTTGCGAGACCTGTGATGAGGTAGTCTCGCGTTGCTATAGCGATCTCGCGAGACCACGTCATTACAGGGCCTTGCCGCAAGGCATTACTGGGAACGCTTAGGCCGGGAATGCAGCGCGGGACGTCGGAAGGTAAATATACCCCGATTTTTTTATTTTTTATTCTTTTTTTTTTTTTACAGGGGTATGGTACCCAGGGCCTGGAGGACAGTCTCCTCTCCTCCACACCGTGGGTACCAACCGCACATGAGACGCTTAACTTCCCGCATGGTGGGCATAGCCACATGCGGGAAGTAAGCGATTCTCATGCATTCCTATGGGTGCGGAATCGCGGCAATTCCTTGCGATTCCGCACAAAGAATGAGCATGCTGCGATTTTTTCCGCGATGCGATTCCACCGCGGAAAAAAGCGCAGCATTAGCACAGCATGTGCGGAATGCCATAGGAATGCATGGGGGGCGTTCTGTACACGATTTTTAAACGTTTTCACGCCGAAAATCGCGGCAAAAACGCTTAAAAATCGCTACGTGTGCACACAGCCTAAATGTGAGGTGGTCCCTAACAAAATGGCTTTTAAATGTTGTTGTAAAAATGAGAAATCACTGGTCAACTTTTAACCCTTATAACTTCCTAACAAAAAAAAATTTGTTTCCAAAATTGTGCTGATGTAAAGTAGACATGTGGAAAATGTTACTTAAGTATTTTGTGACATATCTGTGATTTATGGGCATAAAAAGATGGAAGATTGTGAAATTTTCAAAATGTTTCCCAAGTTTCCATTTTTTTGCGTGACATCTCTCTAATTTAAGGGCATAAAAATTTAAAGTTTGGAAATTTTCAAAATTTTCGCCATATTTCCATTTTTTTCATAAATAAACACAAGTCATGTAGAAGAAATTTTACCACTAACATGAAGTAAAATGTCACGAAAAAAAAAAATCACAGAATCAGCAGGATCCGTTAAAGCTTTGCAAAGTTATAACCTCATAAAGTGACAGTGGTGAGAATATTAAAAATTGGCCTGGTCATTAAGCTGCAAAATGGCTGTGTCACTAAGGGGTTAAAGTGATAACTCTGGCTTCTATAGGAATGTAAACAAATGGAATAACTAAGGGTACCGTTACACTTAGCGATGCACCAGCGATCCCGACAACGATATGGATCGCTGGTGCATCGCTAAGTGGTCGCTAGTGAGCTGCCACACAGGCAGATCTCACCAGCGACATAGCAGGGGTCGGGGGTCGCTACTTACCTGTCAGACGCGGCGATCCTGACATCCTCCCGCCCGCGTCCACGTGCCGCTCGTCGGCGCCACAGGAAGCCCAGCAGGAAGCGCCCGACGAGAAATGGTCCAGGACGTTCTCGCGCAACCAGCGATGAGCAGCGGGGGAGCCGGTCGGAGGTAAGTATCACACATAGCGATATCGCTAGCAATATCGCTGCTACATCACAAAATCGGTGACGTTACAGCGATATTGCTAGCGATATCGCTGTGTGTAACGGGGGGCTTAAGGGAAATAAAGGAGTTTGTTTTATTTGGCATCTTATAAATTCCACCACCATGTACCAGACTTTTTCAGCTTTAGATAAGAGCAATAGATGTAATATTGCGGCCCACCACCACGCACCACACTTTTTCTGCTTTAGATAACCGCAATAGATGTAATATTATGGCCACCTCACCATCTTTGTCTGGAAAGCAGAAGCCAAAGCCATGAGATTTATTGGCAAATTGGCATGTTCCTGAATTCAAGTTTCTGCATTACTCCAAGCGAACCTCAAGAATTAAATGTTGTCTTCCTACTACCACATATGCTTCTCCCGATTGCGCAAAATCTGCGTTGCGAAAACATTTGTTCAGTGGGTGTGCACCCTGCAGAGAGCTAAAACTCGAAAATCCTTTTTTTGCCCTTCCTCGCGCTTTCAACAGATGCTGTGAATTTTCAAAGATGCCTCCTTTTGTATCCTGTTATTTTATAGGTTTTCTCATGATGCGTTTTAAGATATTTCGTCTGTCCAAAAAGGCAATATTTATATTGTCTACATTGCTTCTTTTTTTTCTCCCTCTGCACTTTTCAGTGACTTTACCTTGATTGACAATTCCCATGCAGGTCTTAAAATTAATTCCTCTTTGATAGCATTTCTGGTATGTACTTTGTCACTCAAAGTTTTGCCAGTTATTATTCCCTTTGCCACTCAACCTGGTTACAGAGACTTGTGATGCACCATCTGTTGCTTTTTGCTAATTTAACTGTCATATCTAAAAGTAGCATATATTGCAACACTTAATCAGGTTCATATATTCTGTGCTAGTGTGTGATACAAAATTAAATCTAAATCTTTATTTTTTTGCAGTTCTAGTACCATATACCAGTAAAATGTTATGTCAAGATGTAGTATTTTACTCAATTGTGGTAAGTTTTGTGGGTAGTCTAATGTTTTAATTAGTGTTGAGCATTCCGATACCGCAAGTATCGGGTATCGGCCGATACTTGCTGTATCGGAATTCCGATACCGACTTCCGATATTTTTTCAATATCGGAATTCGGCATCGGAATCGGAAGTTCAAAGTTGATTGACAGCCTGACGTCATCATGATGCGCGGTGTGTGCGCATCATGATGCGCCGTCATTTCGGGCCTTCTGGGGGTCTCTGCCGGCCTGCCGGGGGGCTGTGTGGACTGCCCGGGGTCTGTACCGGCCTGCCGGGGGGCTGTGCCGGCCTGCCGGTGGTCTGTGCACCCTGTGGGGGTCTGTACCGGCCTGCCGGGGGGCTGTGCCGGCCTGCCGGTGGTCTGTGCACCCTGTGGGGGTCTGTACCGGCCTGCTGGGGGGCTGTGCCGGCCTGCCGGGGGGCTGTGCTGATGTCCGGGGGTCTGTGCAAGCATCGTCCGATGGGACTACAAGTCCCATCTGGCGATGCCTGCTACCATGACAGTGATTGACACATTAGCCAATGATGGGACAGTAGTAGTCCCATCATCCGGCTAATGTGTTAAATGTTAAAAAAAAAAAAAAAAAATACTACATACATACTACATACATACTACATGCATGCTACATACATACTACATGCTACATACATACTACATACATACTACATATATACTACATGCATGCTACATACATACTACATACTACATATATACTACATGCATGCTACATACATACTACATGCTACATACATACTACATACAGTGCCTACAAGTAGTATTCAACCCCCTGCAGATTTAGCAGGTTTACACATTCGGAATTAACTTGGCATAGTGACACTTGGACTGTAGATCAGCCTGGAAGTGTGAAATGCACTGCAGCAAAAAAGAATGTTATTTTGTTTAATTTTTTTTTAAATTGTGAAAAGTTTATTCAGAGGGTCATTTATTATTCAACCCCTCAAACCACCAGAATTCTGTTTCGTTCCCCTAAAGTATTAAGAAGTATTTCAGGCACAAAGAACAATGAGCTTCACATGTTTGGATTAATTATCTCTTTTTCCAGCCTTTTCTGACTATTTAAGACCCTCCCCAAACTTGTGAACAGCACTCATACATGGTCAACATGGGAAAGACAAAGGAGCATTCCAAGGCCATCAGAGACAAGATCGTGGAGGGTCACAAGGCTGGCAAGGGGTACAAAACCCTTTCCAAGGAGTTGGGCCTACCTGTCTCCACTGTTGGGAGCATCATCCGGAAGTGGAAGGCTTATGGAACTACTGTTAGCCTTCCACGGCCTGGACAGCCTTTGAAAGTTTCCTCCCGTGCCGAGGCCAGGCTTGTCCGAAGAGTCAAGGCTAACCCAAGGACAACAAGGAAGGAGCTCCGGGAAGATCTCATGGCAGTGGGGACATTGGTTTCAGTCAATACCATAAGTAACGTACTCCACCGCAATGGTCTCCGTTCCAGACGAGCCCGTAAGGTACCTTTACTTTCAAAGCGTCATGTCAAGGCTCGTCTACAGTTTGCTCATGATCACTTGGAGGACTCTGAGACAGACTGGTTCAAGGTTCTCTGGTCTGATGAGACCAAGATCGAGATCTTTGCTGCCAACCACACACGTGACGTTTGGAGACAAGATGGCACTGCATGCGATCCCAAGAATACCATCCCTACAGTCAAGCATGGTGGTGGCAGCATCATGCTGTGGGGCTGTTTCTCAGCCAAGGGGCCTGGCCATCTGGTCCGCATCCATGGGAAGATGGATAGCACGGCCTACCTGGAGATTTTGGCCAAGAACCTCCGCTCCTCCATCAAGGATCTTAAGATGGGTCGTCATTTCATCTTCCAACAAGACAACGACCCAAAGCACACAGCCAAGAAAACCAAGGCCTGGTTCAAGAGGGAAAAAATCAAGGTGTTGGAGTGGCCTAGTCAGTCTCCTGACCTTAACCCAACTGAAAACTTGTGGAAGGAGCTCAAGATTAAAGTCCACATGAGACACCCAAAGAACCTAGATAACTTGGAGAAGATCTGCATGGAGGAGTGGGCCAAGATAACTCCAGAGACCTGTGCCGGCCTGATCAGGTCTTATAAAAGACGATTATTAGCTGTAATTGCAAACAAGGGTTATTCCACAAAATATTAAACCTAGGGGTTGAATAATAATTGACCCACACTTGTATGTTTAAAATTTCTTAAAATTTAACTGAGCAACATAACTTTTTGGTTTGTAAGATTTATGCATCTGTTAATAAATCCTGCTCTTGTGTGAAGTTTGAAGGCTCTAACTTATTTGCATCTTATCAAACCTCCTAAATCTGCAGGGGGTTGAATACTACTTGTAGGCACTGTATATACTACATACATACTACATACATGCTACATACATGCTACATACTGCATGCTACATACATACTACATACATACTACATGCATGCTACATACATACTACATACATGCTACATACATACTACATGCTACATACATACTACATATACTACATACATGCTACATACATACTACATATATACTACATGCATGCTACATACATACTACATATATACTACATGCATGCTACATACATACTGCATGCTACATGCATGCTACATACATACTACATACATACTACATGCTACATACATACCACATATATACTACATACATACAATACATTCATACAATACATACATAGACATACAGTACATATAACATAGAGTAACATACTTACCAATACTTGTCACATTGTTCCCCGAAGCCATTGTCTTTTCCGGAATAAATATTAACATAAACCACAAAAATACTCACCCACGATCCGAAGCAGTCCACGAGTGTGTCCCACGACGATCTTGGGTAGAGAACTGCAGCATCAGATGATGCTGCCGTTCTCTACGGGCTGCAGGAATCCAATGACGGAAGGTAGGTATCCTTCCGCACTGTATTCCTCCGCCACTTAAAAAAAAAAAAAAAGTCCCTAGTCTCACTTTATGCCATTGCTGCATGGGAAATTCCCACACAGCAATGGCATAAAGTGAGACTAGGGACTTTTTTTTTTTTTAAGTGGCGGAGGAATACAGTGCGGAAGGATACCTACCTTCCGTCATTGGATTCCTACAGCCCGTAGAGAACGGCAGCATCAGCTGATGCTGCAGTTCTCTACCCAAGATCGTCGTGGGACACACTCGTGGACTGCTTCGGATCGTGGGTGAGTATTTTTGTGGTTTGTTATGTTAATATTTATTCCGGAAAAGACAATGGCTTCGGGGAACAATGTGACAAGTATTGGTAAGTATGTTACTCTGTTATATGTACTGTATGTCTATGTATGTATTGTATGAATGTATTGTATGTATGTAGTATGTATGTAGTATGTATGTAGCATGCATGTAGCATGCAGTATGTATGTAGCATGCATGTAGCATGCATGTAGTATATATGTAGTATGTATGTGGTATGTATGTAGCATGCATGTAGTATGTATGTAGCATGCATGTAGTATGTATGTAGCATGCATGTAGTATGTATGTAGCATGCATGTAGTATGTATGTAGCATGCATGTAGTATGTATGTAGCATGCATGTAGTATGTATGTAGCATGCATGTAGTATGTATGTAGCATGCATGTAGTATGTATGTAGCATGTAGCATGTAGCATGCATGTAGTATGTATGTAGTATATATGTTATGTATGTAGCATGCATGTAGCATGCATGTAGTATGTATGTAGTATGTATGTAGTATGTATGTGGTATGTATGTAGCATGCATGTAGTATGTATGTAGTATATATGTGGTATATATGTGGTATGTATGTAGCATGTAGTATGTATGTAGCATGCAGTATGTATGTAGCATGCATGTAGTATGTATGTAGTATATATGTAGTATGTATGTAGCATGTATGTAGTATGTATGTAGCATGTATGTAGTATGCATGTTGTATGTATGTAGCATGTAATTTTTTTTTTTTTTTTTTTACATTCAACACATTAGCCGGATGATGGGACTACTACTGTCCCATCATTGGCTAATGTGTCAATCACTGTCATGGTAGCAGGCATCGCCCGATGGGACTTGTAGTCCCATCGGACGATGCCTGCACAGACCCCCGAAGCCTGCACAGACCACCGGCAGGCCGGCACAGCCCCCCGGAGCCTGCACAGACCACCGGCAGGCCGGCACAGCCCCCCGGAGCCTGCACAGCCCCCCGGCAGGCCGGCACAGCCCCCCGGCAGGCCGGCACAGCCCACCGGAGACTGCACAGACCACCGGCAGGCCGGCACAGCCCCCCGGCAGGCCGGCACAGACCACCGGAGCCTGCACAGACCCCCTGGCAGGCCGGCACAGCCCCCCGAAAGGCCCGTACAGACCCCAGAGAGGCTGTACAAGGCAAAAACAGGGTTTTTCTTATTCCGATACCGGAAGTCCCATAGACTTGAATGGGACTTCCGGTATCGGAATCGGCGATACCGATACTTTTTTTTTAAAGATCGGCCGATCCATTCCGATCCGATACTTTGAAGTATCGGACGGTATCGCTCAACTCTAGTTTTAATACAAGCAGTAGCGTAGCTACGGAGAGGGGCAAAGAGTGTGTTCACCCCGGGACCTGCGCTCAGAAGGGTCCACCCAGAGCTACCACTACTCTTATCTGTACCAGCAAGCGCAGTGCGCTGATACAGTTGAGCACCACATTAGGGCAGGAAGATTGTCTCTCACTTCACTACAGCTCTCCGTTCTATAGACTGCTGGTCGCTTTAAGCCTGCGGTCTATATAATGGCCAAGGCAGCGAACGTCAGAGTTGTGATGCTGGGGAACACTGTGGATGACATAGGACTCTTACCAGGTGAGTAGAGTTGAGAGACTTTGGTCGGATCGGGTTTCGTGAAACCAGAATGAAACAAAACTTGAGTCGGATGAAACTGGTCCGACTAGGGCAAAAAAATTCGGAGTTTCGTCCGAAACCCGACCCCAATGCAAGTCAATGGGAAATAAAAGTCGGCATTGAGCGGATGACATTCATGCATTTCCTACTATCTTTGCTGTCTTCCTTCTGGAGTGTGTTTAATGAACTGGATCATGTTCACTCCACTGCTGATTCCTTTCTGCAGCTCAGACAAGGGACTCGCCCTGTGGGGCATCATGCCATCCAGTTCCACACTCCGTCTGCTGAATTGACATGGAACAATGACGCGCTCATGGCTGTCTTATATGCTGGCCTTATCTAGTCGTGTCAAGGACGAATTTGCGGGTACAGTCTAACTCGTGAAGTGAAGATGTCAAATTTACCTACTCGTGTGGACTTGCGTTTTAAAGATAAGTCAATGGAGAAAACACTGGATTCTCTCATCTCTCCTCCAAGTGCATCTTCCAGAGCAGCGGCATAGGAACCTATGGAGGTTGGCCAGAGCAGATTAACTCCGGCTGAAAAATCCCATTGACTTTAAAAGGGAGTCTGTTTGTCTTTTGGTAAATGGGATCATTATCGCTCCAACTGTTCTAAACTACTTGACTGTTTTTTACAGTTTCTCAGTGTTCTTGATTCCCCGAGCAGCAGACAATTTTATAGACTTCCTAACTGGCCAAAAGCCTGAAAATCCCTTTGGTTTTTATGCAGTTACCCCATAGGCTAACCACCGTGGTTCTTAAATTCCCGGTAGTTGTATCCAATTCTAGGGCAGCACGGTGGCTCAGTGGTTAGCGCTGCAGCCTTGCAGCGCTGGAGTCCTGGGTTCGAATCCCACCAAGGACAACATCTGCAAGGAGTTTGTATGTTCTCCCCGTGTTTGCGTGGGTTTCCTCTGGGCACTCCGGTTTCCTCCCACACTCCAAAAAACATACTGATAGGGAATTTAGACTGTGAGCCCCATCAGGGACAGTGATGAAAATGTGTGCAAACTGTAAAGCGCTGCGGAATATGTTAGCGCTATATAAAAATAAAGATTATTATTATTATTATTATTCTGGACAATGAAGCGAAGGGTACCGTTACAGTTAGCGATGCACCAGCGATCTCGACAACGATACGGATCGCTGGTGCATCGCTAAGTAGTCGCTAGTGAGCTGCCACACAGGCAGATCTCACCAGCGACATCGCAGGGGTCGGGGGTCACTACTTACCTGTCAGACGCGACGATCCAGACGTCCTCCGCCCGCCTCCACGCGTCGCTCGTCCGTGCCACAGGAAGCCCAGCAGGAAGCGCCCGATGAGAAATGATCCAGGACCTTCTCGCGAGATCAAAAATGAGCAGCGGGGGAGCCGGTCGGAGGTAAGTATCACATGTAGCGATATCACTAGCAATATCGCTATAACGTCACAAAATCGGTGATGTTACAGTGATATTGCCAGCGATATCGCTATGTGTAACGGGGGCTTAACTCTCCAGTCTGGTGCATTACAAGTGGAGGACATTTCTTTTTTTGTTTTGCCACTTTCTGATACATCAGTGCTTTTAGCACCTCCGTGGCTATGGCTTGATGCTCCGGTCATTGACTGGTCGTCCAACCAGACTGCCCAGTAGTGTCCATATTGTTTTTTCACTGGTTTAAAAGCTACCCCAACTTCCTCCTGGGAAACTCTGCTCAGCATCTACTGCGTCCATAGCGCTTAATGTTCCTGCCTCCTATTAGGTCCTAACAGATATCTTCTCCGGGCATCTGGCCAATGAGTATCACAGGGAAGATGTGACAGAGCCTGAGCGAGGTGGGTTACTATTATGTACCTGTCCTGGTTCCGAGCTTTGCTTCCCTCACTCCGGTCCGCTAAACTTTTTTTGTGCTGCATGTCAGGATTTGCAGATAACCTGGCATGATCCCATGTGAGTATCAGACCAGGCCTATAACGGGCTCACTGAGGCTCACCCTTGTGTCTTGGTATTGCATTAAGACTTATGTGTTGGTGGACCTTGGTTTGCAACACACCATTTTCTGATTACCTCCAACCGCCTGCCTGCATTCCACATGCCCCTTCTAGCTGCTGCACCGATGCCTGTTTTCCCACCCAGTCCTTGGATTTGGTGCATTCACTTCACTTAGTGAGCCGAACACTAAGAATATTCACGAAAGAATATTCAGCACTCTAGTGAAGCGAAATACTGTATTAAAAAGAAACTTGTAAAGGCATTATTGTTATAATTATTAATAATCCTTCCCTAAACGTACATCACACCTTGGGTGCAACACAAGTTCCTAGCTGCAGTGATTAGTTTGCTCTGATTGCTTTTGCTTTACTATTAGGAAGCCACTGTCAATCTCTGTAGTAGTTTGACAATGGAGGGTATATTCCCCATTACATAATTGCTGCCTGCTGATGGGTTAACATGACAGCCAGAGGCCGTCTGGATGCATCTGTGACCACCATGTTGTTTCTGCTTGATGGCCTACATGCTGGGCTTTAGAACATATTTGATAATTATTACAGTATGTAGTTCAAAGGAGACTAAAAAATGTGTAAAGTACTAAAAAATATTAAAATAAAAACTTTTTTTTTTTTTACAACTTTCTGAAGTTTTTTTTAAACTAGTTAAAGTTAAAAGAAAAAAGTTTTAAAAGTTTGATATCGATGTGATAGTACTGACCTGGAGAGTTTTAAATTTTAGAATTTCAAGGTTTATTTCACCAATTAAAGCTACATTGATCCTCCCCGTTTCTCAATACAATATATGGTAAAATTAATGGTGTCATACGAAACTACAACTTGTTCCACAAAAAAAGTCATACACCTAAGATAAGCGAAAAATATAAAATTATGACTTGTGCTACAAGCAGGTGAAAGGAGATGCCAAAGTTTTGCAACACTTTCAGTTTTTAGTACTTCAAAATCTATCTAAATTATGTAATTTTGTGCCTGCTTTCTTGACACTTCTCAGTTTTGACAGGTGTGGTCGAAAGTTGCCTTTTTTGCAACTTTTTGAAGCAGAGTTTACAACCCTCTGAACTGTCCATTCTAGATATTAGGCTAGTTCCACACTAGCGTATGGCCGAGCTGCGGAGGGATGAGGACTTCCTCTGTGAAGCTCCCCCCATGGCTGCACCTCCTCTGGTCAGCTCCGCCTGCGTACCCTTTCTTTCTTTAGCATTGTGTACGCAGACCATACCGATGTATGCGGATTCCTCCACATGTGTCGTTTTGATGGTGCGGCGACCTGCGCCGAACGCAACGCACGGAGGAAGTCCTCATCCCTCCGCAGCTCGGCCTTACGCTAGTGTGGAGCTAGCCTAATATCTAGAATGGACAGTTCAGAGGGTTGAAAACTCTGCTTCAAAAAGTTGGCCGCATGCTGACGTAGGCGGAGCTGACCGGAGGAGGTGCGGCCGTGGGCGGAGTTTCACGGAGGAAGTCTGCACCCCTCCGCAGCTCGGCCATACGCTAGTGTGAAACTAGCCTTAGAAAAAACTTTGACAGTGAGGGTAATTGAGTGGAACAGTTTGCCTCGAGAGGTGGTGAGTTCTCCTTCAATGGAAATCTTCAAACAGAGGCTGGACAGACATCTGTCTGAGATGGTTTAGTGAATCCTGCATTTAGCAGGGGGTTAGACATGATGACCCTGGAGGTCCCTTCCAACTCTGCCATTCTATAATTCTAACTAATTTTGGCATAAATAAGATATTTCTTTTCAATTAATCCCTTACTTATTGCAGAACATATATGATAAAATGTTCCTTTTCAGATCACTGTTACATAATTTTACTTTTTTTATGCTGTTAAATTTTTCTGTACAGAAAATGAGATCCAAGCATTGTAATTACATTTGTATTTTTGTGGAATGTGCTACATTTATACATACTGTATGTGGAAAACCTATCAGTATTTATTAGTTGCATAGTTTTTGCTATAGTGTGACCCCTTTTAAATAATGGATGGGATAGAAACTCTAACAGTGATAAGTCCCGATGTATGTTAATTGAATAATCAGTCAGTCTGTCTAATGCTTGGTGCTGCCCGGATTGTGCAAGTCACAGCTGCAGACCATTATACAAGCTGCATACACCACATTATAGCTATAAAGAAGAGCGTACACACTTTCTCATACTGTAATGTCTGCATGACTGCCTCCTTTATTCACCATTAAACATGCTTTAATGATGTAATTCCTTTTTTCACATTGTGTCCCTTTCTTCTAAATGAGTAGATATTTTATCTCAAATTGTTCATAATATATGTGTGTGTGTGTATATATATATATATATATATATATATATATATATATATATATTATAAAAAAAAGTTTATTTTTTTTCTCCTCTGGTACTGCAAGAAGCCACTTAAACACTGGAAGAACGCAATGTGTGACCATTGCATTATAGTGAAACTGTCCTTGTTACTTATAGAATAAAGCTAGGAAGAAAAATCACAATAGGGTTTTATCCAGGGGAGATCAAGCTGCTTAAATAAGGTTATACTAACCTGATTTAGTTGTGCATACACAACATTTCAATCACTTATACATCCAGCTGCTGCAGGTCCAACAGGTCATCAGAACGGGAAAACGCAGAAAAGGAGGCTTTGCGGATAATCTGCGCTGCTGGTATCCCATATAATAAATCCAACTCCAGACAAAGTACATTAGGTTTTTCTGTTAGTCAACACGTTTTGAGTTATTGCACATTTTTTCATCAGGATTAGAAAAGCATCAAAAAGCACTATTTATAAGGGGGGATAGTGTGGCAGACAGTTCAAAGGGGGAACAACGTAGAAGACATACTTCATAAGGGAATATGGTGAGGTACCTGAGCTTCCAAAGGTAGGATGATGTGGCAGTTACAATTCATCAGTTCATAGGTGCAGTGTGATGGCCATAGTTCATGGGATGAAATGTGGTTATAGTTTATAATGGAGGAAAGTATGTCTTTTATAGTTTTTAAGGGAGAATGATGTGAAGGCCATATATCGTAAGAGAGAAAGTGTGGGGCTCATATTTTGTGAAGGAAGCAATGCTTAACCCCTTAATGAGCACAGATACACCTTTTAACGGCAGCTATAAGGGTACTTATTCCTCGGCGTCAATTTTTAACAATGCTGAGAAATGAGGGTATAGCGCCCCTCAATGTTGGAAATCTCCGGGGTCTCGGTGACCCTGTTGAACATGATTCGGGTCGGTTTCTACTGCCGTCCCCAGTCCTGTGCAAAAAAAAGTCTGATTTCCCATTCATCTTTCTCTCCTCTGATATGATCTAGCATACCAGAAGAGAGAGAAATGGGGTCCCCCGAACTACCCCGGTACCTCCGCAATCCCTGGACCCTCCGGCCCTGTTCCCCTGTTCTTCCTGAAAGAAAATGGCGGGCGCATGCGCAGTCCGCACACAGAGATCTGCTGGCCGGTACCCTGGCAGCAATAGATTTTTTCCTTTTGGTACATTTTGATCACTGTGATAGGGTCTATCACAGTTATCAAAATAATAAATTAGTAAATCAAACCCCCCTTTGTCACCCCTTTAGTTAGATAAAAGTAATAAAACAAAGTGTTTTTGTTTTTTCCATTTTCCAGTTAGTGTTAGGGTTGAGGCTAGGGTTAAGGGTGGGGCTAGGGTTAGGTTTGTATTTGGGTTAGGTTCATGTTGGGGTTAGGTTCGTGTTGGGGTTAGGTTCGTGTTGGGGTAAGGTTCGTGTTGGGGTTAGGTTCGTGTTGGGGTTAGGTTCGTGCTGGGGTTAGGTTTGTGCTGGGGTTAGGTTTGTGCTGGGGTTAGGTTTGTGCTGGGGTTAGGTTTGTGCTGGGGTTAGGTTTGTGCTGGGGTTAGGTTTGTGCTGGGGTTAGGTTTGTGCTGGGGTTAGGTTTGTGCTGGGGTTAGGTTTGTGCTTGGGTTAGGCTTGTGCTGGGGTTAGGCTTGTGCTGGGGTTAGGCTTGTGCTGGGGTTAGGCTTGTGCTGGGGTTAGGCTTGTGCTGGGGTTAGGCTTGTGCTGGGGTTAGGCTTGTGCTGGGGTTAGGCTTGTGCTGGGGTTAGGCTTGGGGTGTTGTGGTGTTGTGGTCAGGGTTGGGATTAGGGTTAGAAGTAGGGCTGTCTGTTGCAAAATTTCGATTTTTTTTTTTTTTTTTCCATAAATAAACGCAAGTCATAGTGAAGAGATTTTACCACTAACCTGAAGTACAATATGTCATGAAAAAACAGTCTCAGAATCCATGGAATCTGTTGAAGCTTTCCAGAGCTATAACCTCATAAAGTGACAGTGGTCAGAATTGCATAAATTGGCTTGGTCATTAAGGTCAAAATTGGCTCTCACTAAGGGGTTAAAAATCATCATTCTTAGCAGCACATCATCTTATGTAAACAGGACATGTGCAGCTGAGGACAGTGCCAATTTATGTGAATAGAATGTTTCATTAGAGATTGTTGAGACAGGTTGTCCACACTCTCGTTGCACACAAAACAAACTGTTCTACAACTGGTGATCAGCAAACATAGCCAATCGACGATCATTTAATGATGCAAGTGGGGTATTGTAAACGCAGCCAGATGTTTGTTTGCTATACTGACTGTGTCTGATCAGTACTGTGGTATCTGTATGGTCTGCAGTTTGATAGCTGGTAGCTCCCAGCATTACCTTACCATAGTTAAGGTCATCCTGTAGGTTCATGCAATGTAACCTTATATGGCTGAGGTTTGCCTGACTTTGTTAATTGATCTCTGTACTAAACTTCATGCTGAATTAACCCCTTTCCCCCACCTTTCCGGGCACATTATTATTATTATTATTATTATTATTATTATTATTATTACGCCATTTATTCCATGGCGCTTTACATGTAAGGAGGGGTATACATAGTAAAAACAAGTACAAAATTGGTAAACAATACAAGTCATAACTGGTACAGGAGGAGAGAGGACCCTGCCCGCGAAGGCTCACAATCTACAAGATCTATCGAAACCAGGGGAAGAGTCTTGAGGAGATCATTTGGATAGTCCCAGTGCCTTCTGGGATAAGTGAAGAGTCTCCGCGAGCTCAACGATCACTGGGTTTTGGCCGTTGCAGCTGAAAAGAGGAAATCGGAGAAACCAGGGGAAGAGTCTTGAGGAGATCATTTGCATATTCCCAGTGCCTTCTGGGATAAGTGAAGAGTCTCCGCGAGCTCAACGATCACTGGGTTTTGGCCGTTGCAGCTGAAAAGAGGAAATCGGAGAAACCAGGGGAAGAGTCTTGAGGAGATCATTTGCATATTCCCAGTGCCTTCTGGGATAAGTGAAGAGTCTCCGCGAGCTCAACGATCACTGGGTTTTGGCCGTTGCAGCTGAAAAGAGGAAATCGGAGAAACCGCGCGCCGAATTTTGGCTCATCTTTCATCTTTTTAAGAAATCTCAAGATGGAAGAGGCCAGGAGCCATTTGGTGAGCTGCATTTCTTGCTACATGTTCACAGATTTACCAGTGGAAAAGCCAAACTTCACATGCCACAAATGCAAGCTTGTGTCCCTGTTGGAGGAAAAGTTGCAAAATCTCGAAGAGAGGTTAGCTACGTTGAAGATCATTAAGGAAGGTGAAGAGTTCTTGGACAGAGCAGAATTATCTCTTCATGTTACAGAAAGAGAAGAAATTCGAAGTGCACCTGAAGAAACAGAGGATTGGAGACATGTGACCCAGAGAAGCAGGAGGATCAGGAGGCAGTCAGCACCCATACTGCTCAGAAACCAGTACCAGGCTCTCACGCAGGAAAACGATGAAGAAATACATCAGGAGAAGACTTTGCCAACAAACAGCAACCTTGTACGCCTTCAGAGTCCTCCTGGATGGAGAAAGAAAAATGTTGTGAAGAAGAAACGGAGAGTGGTGGTCATGGGGGATTCCCTGTTGAGAGGAACAGAGGCCGCTATCTGCAGACCGGATATAACTTCAAGAGAAATGTGCTGTCTTCCAGGTGCAAAAATTAAAGATGTGTCTGACAGGATATCAGGACTCTTCAGACCTACAGATGACTACCCATTCCTGCTACTACATGTGGGGACAAATGACACCGCAAGAAACGACCTGGAAACCATCTGCAGAGACTTTGAAGACTTAGGCAAGAAAGTGAAAGAACTGGGAGCGCAGGTGGTCTTCTCTTCCATCCTCCCAGTGGATGGCCATGGAACAAGGAGGTGGAATAAGATTCTGCAGGTGAACAACTGGCTACGTCGATGGTGCCATCAGCAACGATTTGGATTTCTGGATCACGGAGTGAACTACTTATACGATGGACTACTTGCTAGAGATGGGGTGCACCTTACGAAGACTGGAAAGCAGGTATTTGGAAGTCGCCTTGCTACACTTGTAAGGAGAGCTTTAAACTAGAACAACATGGGAAGGGAAGCAAAAGACCAGAAAAAGCCATACACCTGACAAATGCTACTGAGAACTCTGCTATTAGAAGTGGAAAGGAAGAACAAAGACGAAAGAATCTAATTAAAAAAAATATTGGAGAAAGAGAAACCAATCACAAACTAAAATGTTTCTATACTAATGCACAAAGCATGGGCAACAAACAAGGAGAATTGGAACTACTAACACAGGAAAAGAAATATGATGTCATTGGAATCACTGAAACTTGGTGGGACAATACACATGATTGGAATACAAGACTAGAAGGATACAACTTATTTGCAAGAAACAGACTTGATAAACGAGGAGGAGGTGTCGCATTGTATGTTAGAAACGCGTATATCTGCACAGAGATTGAAGCTTCAGAGACTGGGAGTTCTGTGGAAACTGTTTGGGTAAGAATACAAGGACAGAACAATGGAAAGGACACCATTGTAGGCATTTACTACAGGCCGCCTGTGCAAGCTGAAGATATGGATGAACTCTTTATGCATCAAATGGCCAAGTTCTCCAAAAAATATGACATAGTTGTCATGGGAGATTTCAACTATCCAGACATTTGTTGGGAATCTCTCTCAGGCAAAACTAACAGGTCAAGGAAATTCTTATCCTCTCTTGCTGACAACTTTATCTTCCAAAAGGTAGGGGAGAAAACAAGGGGAACTGCTACCTTGGATCTAATCCTAATAAACAGGGAGGAAATGGTTGAGGAGGTAAAAGTGGCTGGGACCCTAGGAGGTAGCGACCATGCTATTTTAGAATTTTGGATAACTAGAGGCGGAAGACCTGTGAAGACTCAGACGTCAAGGTTAGATTTCAGAAAGGCAGATTTTAAGGGATTCAGAAAGAGAATTGGAGGGATCCAATGGCTGGATATCCTTAAAGACAAAAATTTCCAGGAAGGATGGGAAATCTTGAAAAATGAAATTCTCAAAGCACAGTTGTTAACAATTCCGAAAAGAGGGAAGAATAGGAAGCATTTAAGGAAACCAGGATGGATGAACACAGAACTTAAGCACATGCTAAAAAGGAAGCAAAAAATGTTTATAAAATGGAAAGAAGGAGGCATATCTAAAGAAGAATATAATGCAGTCTGCAGAACCTGCAGGGCACAAATCAGATTATCTAAAGCTGAAAATGAATTGAGGCTTGCAAGAGATGTCAAAAGCAATAATAAAGGATTTTGGGGATATGTCAAAAGTAAAAGAAAAGTCAAAGATGCTATAGGATTTTTACAGGATGAAAATGATGAAATGGTAAGACAGGATGTTGAGAAGGCTGAACTTTTAAATTCCTATTTTGCATCTGTTTTCTCTCAGAAAGGAAATGTAACATCAACTGTTATTCACTGTCCTATTAAGGGAATAGAAGAATCCAGGATATCTATAAACAGAAAGATAGTGAGGAAACACTTAGCTAACCTAAATGAATTCAAGTCTCCAGGTCCAGATGAATTACACCCCAGAGTACTGAAGGAGATAGCAGAAGAAATTTTTGAACCCCTCTCCATAATCTTTGAAAATTCTTGGAGAACAGGAGAAGTGCCAGAAGACTGGAGAAGAGCAAATGTTGTTCCTATCTTCAAAAAAGGGGAAGAAGGTGGACCCAGGCAACTATAGGCCGGTGAGTCTGACTTCTATACCAGGAAAGATCTTTGAACAAATTATTAAACAACATGTATGTCAATACCTGGATAAGAATGAAGTGATTAAACAGAGTCAGCATGGGTTTGTAACTAATAAGTCATGTCAGACTAATTTAATTTCCTTCTATGATGGTATTACTGATTGGGTGGATCAAGGAAATGCTGTAGATATAGTATATCTTGACTTCAGCAAAGCATTTGACAAAGTCTCTTATACAATCCTTATTGAAAAAATGACTAAGTATGGAATGGACAAGGCAACTGTTAGGTGGATTCATAACTGGCTTAGTGATCGGACCCAAAGAGTGGTCGTAAATGGCTGCACATCCAGTTGGAAGAATGTCTCAAGTGGGGTACCACAGGGCTCTGTCCTGGGCCCTGTATTGTTCAACATCTTTATCAACGATTTAGATGAAGGAATTGAGGGTAAACTGATTAAATTTGCTGATGACACAAAGCTAGGAGGGATAGCTAATACTAGAGAAGAGAGAGAGAGGATTCAAAAAGATTTAAATAAACTGGAGAAGTGGGCAGCAACTAACAGAATGGTTTTTAACAGGGAGAAATGCAAAGTACTACATCTGGGCAATAAAAATGAAAAAAGCATATATAGAATGGGAGGAATAGGGCTAAGTGACAGCACATGTGAAAAAGACTTGGGTATACTAATAGATCACAGACTGAATATGAGTCAACAGTGTGATGCAGCAGCAAAAAAGGCAAATGCAATTCTAGGATGTATTAACAGAAGCATACAGTCTAGATCACGTGAAGTAATTATTTCCCTCTACTCCTCTTTGGTCAGACCTCATCTGGAATATTGTGTCCAATTTTGGGCACCACATTTTAAAAAAGACATCAACAAACTGGAGCAAGTTCAGAAAAGAGCGACCAGAATGGTGACCGGTCTGCAAACCCTGTCTTATGAGGAAAGGTTGCAGGATTTGGGAATGTTTAGTTTGCAAAAGAGAAGACTGAGAGGAGACTTAATAGCTGTCTACAAATATCTAAAGGGCTGTCACATTGTAGAAGGATCAACTTTATTCTCATTTGCACAAGGAAAGACTAGAAGCAATGGGATGAAGCTGAATGGGAGGAGACACAGATTAGATATTAGAAAAAACTTTTTGACAGTTAGAGTGATCAATGAGTGGAACAGGCTGCCACGAGAAGTGGTGAGTTCTCCTTCAATGGAAGTCTTCAAACAGAGGCTGGACAGACATCTAACTGGGATGATTTAGCGAATCCTGCTTTGAGCAGGGGGTTGGACCAGATGGCCCAGGAGGTCCCTTCCAACTCTACGATTCTATGATTCTATGATTCTATACAGCTGACATGTGCCCGCAACAGCCGCGGGTGGAATTGCTATCCACCCGCAGCTGTTAACCCGTTAAATGCCGCTGTCAATTTATGACCACTGCATTTATCTTCCACTTTTGGAAATCGGTGACCCTGTCACTTGATCGCGGGTCACTGATGGGTTGACATGACAACCAGAGGTCTCCAGCACACCTCTGTGGTTGTCACTGGCGGCGGATTGCTGTGAGCGCTGCCCAGTGGTCTCGCACTCATAGCAAGTGAGTAATTCAGCTACATACAGGCGATCTGATCATTGCCTGTATGTATCTGAGCCAGTCAGACAAGTGTAGCTTTTAGTCTCCCTTGGAGACTATTGAAGCATGCCAAAAGTAAAAAAATTAAAAATATTAAATATTTATGTTCAAATCATCCCCCTTTCGCCTAATTAAAAATAAAACAGTAAGGTAAGGGGGAGATAAATTTTCATCAAGGGTGACTGGGATATCTTAGCCTATAAAATCCTATATAAATTGTAACTCAGAGGAGTGTGATTTACCACATAGAGTGTAATGCATGTGGTTTACAATATGTGGGGGGTGTACTATTGGACCATTAAAAAGGAGAATCAGAAAACATCTTTCTGAAGCCGCTAATGGGCTACCCGCAGTATTTCAGCAGTGTCCAACCACTGCAGATTAGTGCATGCAGGTAATACTAACACCTTAAGGCTGTGTGCCCACGTTGCATTTTCTATGCGTTTCCGACTCGTTTTTGCCGCAGCGGAAACGCTTAAATGCTAATAAAACGCATCCCCACGGAATGTTATGGGATTCCGCAGTTGCTGTGCCCATGCTGCGGATTTTACCGCTGTGGATTTTACCTCTGCGGAATCGCATAGCGGTAAAATCCGCAGCATGTCCATTATTTCTGCGGAATCTCGGCGATTACGCCGCCATAGGATTGCATTGAAATGCTCACTTTACGCATGTGGCTATGCCCACCATGCGTGAAGTGAGCGCTTCATGTGCGGATGGTACCCAGGGCCTGGAGGAGAGGAGACTCTCTTCCAGGACCTGGGTACCATATTCCTGTAAAAAAAATAGAATTAAAAGAAAAATCACCTGAGATGACGACGCGGTCTCGCGAGCTTGACGTCACAAAGGTCCTTTGCGCAAAGCATCCCTGGGAACGGAAGATGCTGGCAGCGTGGCTGAGGGGCGGGAGGACTCCGGGAGGCCATCAGGTGAGAATATCCTGTTTTTATTTTTTTTTTTTAATTTTTAACATTCTATCTTTTACTATTGATGCTTCACAGGCAAAAGCTCTATGCTTTACAAGTGTGACCAACCTGTCAATCACTTTTCCAAGCGATGCTTTAAATCGCTTGGAAAAGTGCAAGCTTTCTGCAAGCTAAAAACGCTTGCAAAACGCTTGCGAATTCCGCATGCGTTTTACCCGCTGTAGGGACTTGTGGAAATGCTACGGACATTCCCACAGCATCTCTGCAACGTGGGCACCAAGCCTAAGGGTCATTGCCATAGAAAAAGTATTCAAACTACACAAAGGGGGAGATTTTAGACTTAATTGTGAATCTTTCTGGATCTTCAAACTGCAAACCAGTACACCGCTATGCTTAAATAAGAGGTTGGATTTAATACAACAGTATGACTGATTTTCTGTATGGTATCAACTGTGTAAGAATAATTTTCACTTTATTATTTCGTTAGTCCTAATTAATTTCTAAGTTTCTAATAGGTTTTCAAATTGTTTTTATTATCACAACTTTTGTTGCATTCAGATATATCATCAAGATTAGTAACATTATTTTGCAATGCGGTTTTTAGTGGGGTTTATTTTTTTGTTTTTTTAATTCTGTGTGTGATATCACTTTGTGCAGTCTTTACAAGGGATTACAGGGTAGGGCGTATCCACCTGTCTGTTTAATGATATTAATGATTGCACCTGTTTGATCTTTAAATAGCTATCACGATGAGGGACCGTATTAATACCATGAGTAAGACCTAACAGGTCAAAATGTGTCGGTAGATTACCAGGGACCCTTCAAGTCGTGGAAGCCTGAGACCATGTTTTTAAGAATGTTCTAAATAAAAGTGAAGTTTTATTCATATGAATATCTGTGCTGGAGACGACCATTCTTTTCTGCATTCAAAATAAAACCATTAAAAACAAAAATCAAACATACACATATTTGGTATTGCCGTGTTCAGAATTGCCGGATCTATCAATATAGAAAAAAGTAACCCGCCCGATAAACGGCGTAATGAGAAAAAGTCAAAACGCCAGAATTCTGTTTTTTGGTCACCGCAACATTGCATTAAAATGCAATAACGGGTGATCAAAAGATGGTATCTGCACCAAAATTGTATAAATAAAAACGTCAGCTTGGCACGCAAAAAAAAAAGCCCTCAAACAACCTGAGATCAAGAAAAATACAGACGCTACGGTTATCACAAAATAGCGCAATTTTTTTTTTTTTTTTATCAAACTTTGGAAACTTTTTTCACCACTTAAATAAAAAAAGAACCTATTCTTGTTTGGTGTCGATGAACTCATAATGACCTGGACAATCATAATGGCAGGTCAGTTTTAGCATTTAGTGAACATGGTAAAAAAAAACAAAAAACAAGTGTGGGATTGCATTTTTTTTGCAATTTCACCACACTTTGATTTTTTTTTTTACCAGTTTTCCAGTAGACGATATGTTAAAACCAATGGTGTCATTCAAAAGTACAACTCATCCCGCAAAACACAAGCCCTCACCTGACCATTTTGATTGAAAAATAAAAGTTATGTCTCTGGGACGAAAGGGAGCAAATAACGAAAATACCTCTGGGGGTTAAGGGGTTAAAGAACCTCTCCAAAGAAAACTTTTATTAAACATGTCTAAATATGTTTAAAGTACAAGTGCAATAAAATATTTGCAAATCACTGTCTTCTCTGGTTTCTAGCTAGTCATCATCTCACTCACATCACTGAATTTCCAACTCACTATATCAAACTGGGGTTTGTGTGAATAAGCAGAAGTAAATTTTACAATGTAAACCTATGGAGCCTTGTTCTGAGATGTATTTCATCCAAGGAAGCCTCTGGACAATGAAGCATCTTATGTTCTACACTGTAGTATTGTTCGAATACATTTTAAATATCGATCTTGAAATTCTCAAGAAGGCTTTTATGGACAGCACTTGAGTCAGCAGTTTTAATACATTCACTATTTATTGTAGTTCTTAGCTGATGGAACAGCTGGATATCTTCAGATTTAGAAAAGAAGTAAACATGTTTTATATCTGCTGCACTAAGTTTCCTTGACGGACCACTGTGTATATGTTGTTCTTCAATACATACAGTTAGGTCCATATATATTTGGACAGAGACAACATTTTTCTGATTTTTGTTCTAGACATTACCACAATGAATTTTAAGCAAAACAATTCAGATGCAGTTGAAGTTCAGACTTTCAACTTTCATTTGAGTGTATCCACATTAAAATGAGATGAAGGGTTTAGGAGTTTCAGCTCCTTAACATGTGCCACCCTGATTTTAAAGGGACCAAAAGTAATTGGGCAGATTAAATAATTGTAAATAAAACGTTCATTTCTAGTACTTGGTTGAAAACCATTTGTTGGCAATGACTGCCTGAAGTCTTGAACTCATGGACAGCACCAGACGCTGTGTTCCTCCTTTTTGATGCTCTGCCAGGCCTTCACTGCGGTGGTTTTCAGTTGCTGTTTGTTTGTGGGCCTTTCTGTCTGAAGTTTAGTCTTTAACAAGTGAAATGCATGCTCAATTGGGTTGAGATCAGGTGACTGACTTGGCCATTCAAGAATATTCCACTTCTTTGATTTAATAAACTCCTGGGTTGCTTTGGCTTTATGTTTTGGATTATTGTCCATCTGTAGTATGAAACGATGACCAATCAGTTTGGCTGGATCTGAGCACACAGTACGGCTCTAAATACCTCAAAATTCATTTGGCTGCTTCTGTCATGTGTCACATAATCAATAAACACTAGTGACCTTGCTACTGGCAGCCATGCATGCCCAAGCCATTACACTGTCTCCTCCGTGTTTTACAGATGATGTGGTATGCTTTGGATCATGAGCTGTACCACGCCTTCGCCATACTTTTCTCTTTCCATCATTCTGGTAGAGGTTGATCTTGTTTTCATCTGTCCAAAGAATGTTCTTCCAGAACTGTGCTGGCTTTTTTAGATGTTTTTTAGCAAATTCCAGTCTAGCCTTTTTATTCTTGATGCTTATGAGTGGTTTGCACCGTGCAGTGAACCCTCTGTTTTCTTTCATGCAGTCTTCTCTTTATGGTTGATTTGTATATTGATACGCCTACCTCCTGTAGAGTGGTGTTCACTTGGTTGGCTGTTGTGAAGGGGTTTCTCTTCACCATGGAGATTATTCTGCGATCATCCACCACTATTGTCTTCCGTGGGCACCCAGGTCTTTTTGCATTGATGAGTTCACCAGTGATTTCTTTCTTTCTCAGAATGTACCAAACTGTAGATTTTGCCACTCCTAATGTTGTAGCAATTTCTCGGATGGGTTTTTTCTGTTTTTGCAGCTTAAGGATGGCTTGTTTCACCTGCATGGAGAGCTCCTTTTACCGCATGTTTCCTTCACAGCAAAACCTTCCAAATGCAAGCACCACACCTCAAATCAACTCCAGGCCTTTTATCTGCTTAATTGAGAATGACATAACGAAGGGATTGCCCACACCTGTCCATGAAATAGCCTTGGAGTCAATTGTCCAATTACTTTTGGTCCCTTTAAAATCAGTGTGGCACTTGTTAAGGAGCTGAAACTCCTAAACCCTTTATCCCATTTTAATGTGGATACCCTCAAATGAAAGCTGAAAGTCTGAACTTCAACTGCATCTGAAATGTTTTGTTTAAAATTCATTGTTGTAATGTCTAGAACCAAAATTAGAAAAATGTTGTCTCTGTCCAAATATATATGGACCTAACTGTAATTCTAGGTGGTTTTTCAAGAGATTGAAGAGCACATCTCAAAACCTCAGTCTGCTTAGAAATATTTACCTGGGAGAAACCGTACTGATGCAGTATAACAACTAACAACGTTTTGTGTTCATTCTTAACATTGTGTGCTAAACCTGTGACCTGAAACGGTCTTTCACAACCTTACCTTTGTAGAGTTTGGTGTTCCTCTTCTGGTTTTAAGCCTACACAGCTACTCATGATTGATTTAATGGCCAAGTTTTAGCTTCCATTTGAAAATTATAACGATTACACAGGTCTATAAAAAAAAAAAAAAATCATGTGCCAACCAAAGTCATTTTCATAATCGGCACCATAAACTTTCCATAATATAAAACTGGTCAGTCATTGTTGACACCAAAATTACTGTGTATCAGTGTTATTATTTGTTTGGTATAATAGGTTACTCATGCACTTGACTCGAATCCTAAAAAATTCTTTATTTTGTTTGAGTGTAGAGTGAAGAATTGATTTTGTTTTGAAGATAGTGGTTACACCAAATATTGATTTAATTTAATTTCTCGTTTCATTGACTTTGCATTTGTGAATTGATAAAAATATACTATTACAGCTTCTATATATTTTTTTTTTTAAACATTCTCATTATTCATATTGATTTTCACATCTGACTTAGTTCTCCACAGTACTGTACATGAGACTAAAGTCTGTAGAACCCACTGATCTTATTGGGAAGGGCCAACACTCTATTGTGTAGTAACTAGGGATGAGCGAACGTGCTCGGTGACACTCTGATATCACTCGAGTATTTGGGTGCTCAAATGTTTGTTACTCGTCGAGCATTAGCTGGTGCTCGATTTCAGACTCTAATCCCCACCCTGCATGTGTAGTGCCTGCTACACAGCCAATAAGCATGTGGGGATTGCCTACTTGTCACTGTAATGCTGTAGCCTTCTTGTTAGTGGCATTATTGTGATTGTCTGGCCATGTGACTTCATCAGGAGTTATTAAAGGACAGGCGCCTCCTAGCTTTGCACACTGACGCCATTGAACAGCGCTGTGACAGTTGTTAGAGGGAGAGCGTGCTTCTCCAGGTGTTTTTGTGCACAGTTTTACAAATCTGAGTCCTGTAGTCTTGATACTGGTACGGAAGCTAAACCATCATACTAACAGCCTTTCGCTAATCTTGTGCTTTGCTGTTTATATCAGATACAATCTGCATTTAGCTTGGGGAGGGAGCGAGAGTTGCAGGAGCAGGGACAATAACTGAATACAGTCTCTAGGAAGGGATTAGGGCTTTGCAGTTGTGCTCAAAAGTTTACATACCCCAGCAGAATTTTTGCTTTCTTGGCCTTTTTTCAGAGAATATGAATGATAACACCAAACCTTTTTCTCCACTCATGGTTATTTGTTGGGTGAAGCCATTTATATCATAGGCCTAGTTGACCTCTCTCCAAATGTAATGTTTATGGTTGTGGCCAAAAAGTTCAATTTTGGTCTCATCACTCCAAACTACCGTGTTCCAGAAAAAAACAAAAAAACAAATATCCTAAAATAAAAAAGTAAAAAAAAATTGCAAAAATTGCATGAAGGTAGTAATAATAAGCGTATTCTCCAGTCACCTTCCACGACAGCTACAGAGGAGGATGTCTTCCCCGCCCTAATAGGGGACAGGAATACAAAGAGATTAAATACTCCTCCCCTTCCTGCAACCACCAGTGTTTTCCTGTCCCCTATGGGGCATAAAGAGGTCTACGATGGTGCTGCCGTGGTAGGCGATCGGGAGCACCCCACGTCCAGTACCAGCTGGGATACCTGACAGATGTCGGGCAGCCGAGGTTGGGGGGCCTTGCTCTCCTCCTCTGGTGGCTGCTCCTGTCTCCGCCTGCATGGTGGGACTCGGGACTCTCCCGCCTCTCCTGCGCCTCCTTCGGGGGTAAAGCGAGGCGGTGATGTGCATCAGGGCTGTGGAGTCGGAGTCGGAGTCGGTGCTCATTTTGGTGGAGTCGGAGTTGGAGTCGGTATAAAATGGACCGACTCCGACTCCTAAAATATATAATAAATTGGGTACAGTAGTTCAATGCAGAATGTGCTGAATATTTTTTCATAGGAATTTGGGAAAGTTATGAAATGTCCTATAAATGACTGTTCTATTCCTGATATAAGGCTACATTAACACACAGCGTTTTTCCTGTGTTTTTTGAGGATACGTTTTTCAGCTGCAAAAGCAGATCATCTTTTTAAAAAACTGCATCACCTGAAAGGTATTTGAGCTAATAGATAATGTTTTCAATAGCAAAAGCAGATTAGAAATCTGCTCTGTCTATCCATATCTGTCTATCCATATCGTATCTGTACCAAAAAGAATGAAAACCGGGTAGTACACCAATATATATTCTGTTCTATCTAAATATCTTGATTATTGGATCATAAAAATGATTAAATGTCTGAGGTTCACATTGTACTACAATACATTTTTCACTTAAATATAAGCAATATGTGTAGGAGTCGGAGTCGTGGAGTCTGAGTCGGAGTTGGAGTCGGAGTCGGTGTAAGGGAAATTGAGGAGTCGGAGTCGCAGGTTTGGCTTACCGACTCCACAGCCCTGATGTGCATGCCGGGGGCCTCCAGATAGCTCCCCGGCTTCCTCCTCCGTGCTGCCAGGTTCCTGGGGGCTCACGCTGGCCGGGGGTGGCGTTCCTCCACTTCGGGCGTTACTGGGCTTTCCACTGGGGCGCACATCACTTCCGGTCTGTCCCTATGCCTTCCATGGTGGAGGGCGCTTTACTCCTGGGACCGGCGGTCACATTCTGGGGCGTCCTCATATGGTTCCCCCCATTGGGCCAAAGGGAGGAGGAGGTGCACAAACAGCGCTGGAACCTCGATCTTTCAAGGTCCGGGTGAGGAGATCACCAGGTAAGACACCTGTCTGACACTGACTGTAGACGGCATGGACAGTGACAAGCCCTCTCTCTCTGCGTCGGCTGAGCCCAGCGTACCCCCTCCTACTGTAAGTAGCAGGCGTCAGCCCTGGCTATGCAGCATTTATTTACTAAAATGGCATAGCATACCTCTCTCTCTAATATGGGGAGAAAAGGTCTCTGACCCTATGAGGACCAGGCACAAGTGTAAAATGTGTGCTGCCTGACTCCCTCGACATACGGGGAAAGCTCTGCCCGTCCTGTATGGAGAGGTCCTTCGCGATGAGCAGCCCTCTCCTGGATAGCATCAAATCCCTCATAATACAGGAGGTTCACTCCTCCATGGCTCCCTTCTCCCAGACCGCCTCCCTCTAGGAGTAGGAAGAAAGCTCCGATAGAATCAGACTCAGGCGAAATTCAGTCCTCGGATTCAGAGGATGCTCAGGAGATTGAGGGTTCCTGTTCCACATCCACCCCTAAAACCAGGGAACAAAAAATATCACTTGGTTCTGAGAATATGGGTGAGCTAATCTGTATGGTTGAGAGCACCATAGAGGTGGAGGAGGAAAAAGTTAAATACATGGTACAGGACGAGACGTTGGGCTGAAGCCCAAAGAAGGTGTCCTGTACACGAGAACGTACAGAATCTGATCCTCCCTAAAAAAAAAAAAAAAAGCCTATCCCTTTGACGGCTCCTCCCAGCTCAAAGATCCAATGGATCTAGAAAAATATATATATTTTTGAGAGCTTATCAAGGAAGTTCTGGGACACCTCTACAAATCTGCTAGAAGCTAATATAGCTTCCACATACCTTGTCTCTATGATTACGCACAGACTCAGGGCACCTCAGGGGAAAAGATACCTGACGCCCTACCCCTACTGCAGAAAGCAGCGAGGTTCCTAGCCAATGCTTCCACTTGCGGTCGCTAAACAACTTGAGACCAGGCCGGGACCAGGGCGGAAGACCAGCCTGTAATTCGCAGGTCTTGGGTAATTCTTTAATGCACCGGCTCTTCTAGGCTGAGCGTGACTGCTCTCGCCAGGTCCGGGTAGCCGTCCTTTCTAACTCCTCTAGAGGAGTGCCCTGGTTAAAATTCTAAGGAAGGCGACTCATCTCCAAATGGTGTGCCATCCCCTTCCAGGGCCACTATGTGTTCAAGCCTGTCCTGGATAACATCCTGGACAAAGCTTCGGACAAAAAGGATCTCTTCCGGAACATAGAAATCCTAGGAGATGGATTTTTCGTCCCTCCCGTGACCAAACCTCTGTCAGCAGCTATTCTAAGCTGAATTTGCATGCCCTCGTCAGATCACAGCCGCTAAGCAGCTTGAGGCTGGGCCAGTACCGGCATGAGAGACTGGCTGGGAATCCCTGGTCCTGTTGGCATACTCAGGAAGAGTATAGGGGGGCAAGGGCAGCCGTACCATATGAGATGGACTAAAAATTGGGTTCGAGAGTCCTTCCCCGTAATGCTTAGGGGTAACCTCCCTACAGCCTCCACACCTTCAGGGCTCCTTACCAAGAGATCTGCTCTGGTAGAACACGCAGGTGCCAAAGCGGGAGAAGGACATGGCCATTACGCACGTCCCTTCCTGATGACGAAGCCATCAGAAAAAAGCCCAATCATAAACCTGAAGCCATTAAACAAATCGGTCCGGTACAGGCAATTCAAAATGGAGTCAATCAGAGGCAGTCCTGCTCATCAGACAGAACTGGGTAATGGCAACGGTAGATCTGAAGGGTGCATATTACCATGTGCCAATCCATCCGACCATGTATCTCTCCAAGATCATGGTGGAAGCAGTGATTTTCATCCGGTGCCAGGGTATAGGCATTATCCCATATCTGGACGACTTCCTCCTCTCTGTACCATCTATCTCATGTCAGAAGATGGATGTAGGAAAGACCCTCGGGATATTAAGATCCCTGGGTTGGATACTGAACCTGGTCTATCCCTCCACGAGAAGGTAGCTTCTTGGAGTTCTCTCGGACTCCAAAGGGAAAGACATCCTTCCTACCTAAGGTTTGTCAGGTCGACCTTGTCCACAAAAGAACCTGGTTCAGGACTAGCGGGCACCGACCCTCAGAGTCAATGTATACTCTAGGATTTCTGACCACATGCACCCAGGTGGTTTCTTGGGCTCAGGCCCACACCCAAATTCTACAAAGCCACGTGCTTTTACATTCCAGGATCTGCCTGGCCTACGCGGCGACAAATTCCATTGTCCTGAAGGATTCCCCTCCCTGGTCAGGTTAAACCGGCCCTGAGGTGGTGGTTGAACTACCGAAATCTTCAGAAGTGGATCAGCCGGATTCAGCTTCCCCTGAAAACACTCCACTGAGATGCCAGCCAATGTGGCTGGGGCGCAGTAGTAGAGAGATCCTATTTTTAGGTACGATGGCTGCCGAGCATCAGCACCAGTTCCTCAAATCTGAGAGAACTGAAGGCGGTAGGAAAAGCGCTAAAAGACATCATCGCTAATCCAAAATTCGCTCGTCTGCATCTACTCGGACAACATGACCACAGTGGCCTATCTCCAGCCAAGGGGGTACGAAGTACACCGGCCTGAAGGCAATAGCAGCAAGGATCTTCTGTTCAGTGCGTCTGAAAGGATCAGACAACACCCAGGCAGATTTCCTCAGTCAAGAAGACGTTCATCCGGAGGAGTGGCGCCTGGACCAGACGGTATTCGTGTCCCTAGCCTTAAGATGGGGTGGAGGTGGACCTAGTCGCCAACAGGCAGAATGCAAAGACAGGAGTATTCGTCACCCTCAACCACATGGACAGAGTGCAAGGAATAGATGCCTTTCACCCAATGGTGGGATTCCAACCTTGCATATACTTGCCCACCCATACCGATGCGGGCAAAAAACATCTCGGGAAATCCAGACGGACCGAGTTCCCACAATACTAATCGCCCCTCTGTGGCCCGGAAGAAGTTGGTACAGTGCCCTATTTGCCATGGCCCAGGAAGGCCCTTGCTTCTGCCCCAAAAAGGGCGACCTCCTTCACCAAGGTCCTCTGCTACACCCGGACGTAGGCAAATGGAACCTGGCAGCATGGTTATTGAGGCCGAATTCCTAAGAGCCAAATGGCTCTTGGATAGGGTAATCCAAACCCTTCAGGAAAGCCAATAACCAAGGCCATCTATGCCAAGGTCTGGGAAAAGGTTTACGCCCTGGTGCTCTCCAGGCACCCCTGATCCCTTCCATCCCAGTGCAGCACAGACCCTAGACGTTTAAAAAAGGTCTAGAACAGGGCCTTATCCCCAGCACACTAAAGGTATAAATATCAGCTCTTAGCACCTTTTTTGATCTTGACCTGGCCAGCCACCACTGGATCAAACGATTTAATGGCCTTCGGCAACCAGGATTCATCCTAAACTCCGCAGTCAGGGGCCTCCTTGGGATCTCAACACCGTGCTCAACACCCTAACCTAAGATCCATTTGAGCCTCTAGATTCCATGACTATGAAAACCTAAACCTTTAAACATCCTCTTTGTCTCAATTACTGCGGATAAACGTATAGGAGAATTGCAGGCCCTGTCAATTCAAGAAGCTTACCTTGCATTCATTACAGATATTATCTTGAGATTAGATCACGCCTTTCTACTCAAACTTTCATAGGGATCAGGATATTGTACTGTCCTCATTCGGCCCAAGCTCTTTCAACCCTAAGGAAGAGACTTTCCACACTCTCGACATGTGCAGAGTGGTCCTGTCTACCGACAATAGAGTGAAGCCTAGCGGATTCACCAGAATTTATTCATCCAGTTCTCAGGACGAAATAAGGGCAAGAAGGCGTCAAAAAACACAATCGTGAATTGGATCACACAATCTATCTGCCTGACCTACGCATCACAGAAGCTGGCTCCACCCGCCTCACTGAGGGCACATTCTACCCGTGCGATAGCAACATCATGGGCAGAAAAGGGGAATGGTTCGTCAGCGGATATGCAGAACCGCCACCTGGTCGTCCATTCACACGTTCACCAGGTGTTGCAGGCTAAATTTCAATGGGGATTTAACATTTGGCAGACGAGTGCTGCAGGCCGTGATCCCCCCCAGAGAAATTAGCTGTTGGTATTACTCCGATGTAGCTGTCGTGGAAGGTGACTGGAGAAAATTGAATTAGACTTACCGGTAATTCGGTTTCTAGGAACCTTCCACAACAGCACTAATTTCCCTCCCTATCTGATATTCTTATTGGATGATTCCTGCACTTTTGTGGTAACTATTCATACTAGTGTCCAGGAAAACACTGGTGGTTGCAGGATGGGTAGGGGTATTTAACCTCTTTGTGTTCCTGTCCCCTATTAGGGCGGGGAAGACATCCTCCGATGTAGCTGTCGTGGAAGGTTCCTAGAAGCTGAATTACCGGTAAGTCTAATTCTATTTTTAGTATACATAATTTTGATCAAAAGAATGTACAAGCCATCCCGCCACGTCAAGTCAACCCTTGTGGGACAGTCCTAACTCTTTTATTTAAAACCTTTACACTTGTCAAGTGACGTAAATGTGAACAAGGACCGAGGAACTGAACCACCAGTAAAGCATAGGCCAGACAGGATGGATTTTCCAAATCAGAAACAGGGCGGTCACACCCTTATATACAAAAGTTAGGACTGCCCCACAAGGGTTGCCTTGACGTGGCGGGATGGCTTGTACATTCTTTTGATCAAAATTATGTTTACTAAATACCCCTATTATTATTACTACCTTTATGCACTTTTTGCAATTTATTTTTTACTTTTTTATTTTAGGATATTTGTATTTTGTTTTTGGTTCTCTCTGTGTAAAGGTCATGTGTTTATATGCATTTACATTTTGCATACACATTAATTTACTTTGTCAGCTCAGACCTAGTTTCTCATTTACCTTGTTCCAGAAGTTTTGAGACTTGTCTCTGTGCTCTTTTGTGTATTGTAGGCGAGATACTTTGTGGCATTTGCGCAGTAATGGCTTTCTTCTGGCGACAAGTGCCTCCTACTGTACATCTTGAAACAGGCATACCGCTAGTTTTCAGAGTTCAGTATTTCAGCTGATGTTATTTGTGGGTTTTTCTTTGCATCCCGGACAATTTTCCTGGCAGTTGTGGACAAAATTTTTGTTGATCTACCCGACCATGGTTTTGTTTTTACAGAGCCCCTGATTTTCCATTTATTAATCTGTTTGAATGCTGCTGACTAGCATTATCAATTCATTGGATATCTTTTTGTATCTTTTTCCTGTTTTATACAGTTCAACTACCTTTTCCCCTAGATCCAATAACATTTCTTTTGCTACCCCCTTAAACTCACAATCTAGAAATGTCAGTGGCTGCATGAAAGATGCAAGAGTCTGTCTGGATTCCAGAAACTCACTCACGCTTTTATGCACACACACTGATTACAAGCAAATGGGTCACAGGTGAGGATGTTACCTTTAGTAGCCATTTAAACCCATTTGTGTCAACTTCTGTGCATGTTATCAGGCTAAAATCACCAGGGTATGTAAACTTTTGATCAGGGTTATTTGGATGTTTTGGGTTGTCATTATGATTTAAAAAGAGAAAACACCGTAGTTTTGACAATAAATGGCTTCACTCAACCAGTGTGGAGAAAAAGTTTTGGTGTTATCATTCATATACTCTGAAAAAAGGCCAGGAAATCAAAAATTCTGCAGGAGTATGTAAACTTTTGAGCACAACTGTATATAGTTGTTCAAGATGACCACATTTTTATGTTTTAGGTGAAAAATTGACTATTTTGTCATCCATAGAGAATTAGGTGTTTTGTAGAACATTTCTGTATTATGTAACACATCAAAAAAGCCTTGACACATTTTTCTGTATTCAATTCCTCATCCATATACTATTGTATGCTTTTTGGTAGGTATATTTCTGTGTAATATAACATTCCAAAAATGCATTGAAAAATATTTCTGGATTCAGTTATTAATCCACAGACTATAGAGCGCTTTCTCTTACATTTCGTTAGTATATAAGACTCCAAAAATCGTTGAAAAACTTGTCTGGATTCAGTTAGTCATCCATAGACTATAGAGTGCTTTGTCTTACATTTCAGTGGTAAATAAGACTCCAAAAAAGCATTGAAAAATTTTATTTATTCAATTATTCATCCATAGATTATTGCATCCTCTGGGGTACATTTCTGTGGTATGTAACCCTCTAAAAATAGTTCAAAAATTTTTCAGTGTTCAATTACTCATCCATAGAGTATTACTGTTAGGGTTGGCGGGACGCACCAACTAAGAAATAATAACAAGGTGTGTTCGCAACACGGGGTCCACAGTTCGGTAATGGAGAAACTGCAGCTAGCACAATGGTGGAGCAAGGCTGCGAGAAAACACTTAAAGCGCACTGAGTTAAATGTCACTCAGTGTGCACAGAGTGTAAAGTACCAAGCTCTGTTACAACACAGAGCGGTACATTGAAACAATGCTCAAAGGACTATGCCCTGTTAGACTGCACAGGCGTATAGAAAATAAAATACTAATTGGAGTCCCTGTAACTTAACCCCACAGGGAAGACTAAGCTGGTGGTTGAGCCTGCTCTGACATACAGTTGTGCTTTAGCACACGTGCCTGAGGACACCCGTTGAAGATGCTAAGTTCAAGCAGGAGTTTCCACCCTACACTGCCTGTCTAGGTAAACAGTAGCAGTGCTGTTAGCGACACATGTGCACACAGGGTGTTGAAGTAGCCACCAACACACCAAACACAAGATACTAGCACACAGTTGTGTGCCATTGAGAGCTTTTCATACCTTGCTCAAGTCCAGCCAGACAGGACCTTGCCCGTAGACCAATCTGAAGCTGCCACATCACCAGAGAACCTGACATCCGAGCACCAATGGGAGGGCACCGAATCATGGACATGCTCAGTAGGGTGAAATCTAGACTTAGGCTCTAGGGCACAGCGCTGCACATGTAAACTAGTAGTCACCATAGGCTTAGCTGGAGGGCCAGCAGTAACTACACATGCAGCATGAGCCTGGGCAAGGCTCTGGGACCGAAGTCTTTGCTGAGTAGTCATCCCCGCGGCTGCGCCTGATTGGGAGACCACAGCACCAGATAGTGCTTGAGATCCCGACGCCTAACAATTACACGCTCGGGAATACATTTCTGTGGTTTATAACCTTACAAAAAAAGCGTTCAAATTTTTTTCGCTATATCTTTAATCCATAGAGTATTATGTGCTCTGGGCTACATTTTGATGGTGTATAAACCTCTAAAAAAGCTTTGAAAAAATGTTCTGTATTCACTTACTAATCCATAGAATGATACATTCTCTGGATACATTTCAGTGGTATATAGCTCTCAAAGCGTTCAAAAAACTTTTCAGTATTCAATTATTCATCTATATAGTATTATGTGCTCGGGGGGTACATTTTGGTGATATATAACCCTCCAAAAAAGCGAGCAAAATTTTTTTCAGATTTAATTAGTAATCCATAAAGTGTAACATGCTTAGTGAGTTACAAGGCAACAAAGATGACAGAATCCCACGAGACTCCCTGGGAAGCGACTGGAGGAATATTAGTGCCAGACCAAGTTGGCGCGACAGTGGAGGTGGCAGTAGCCTGTGGTCTGGAAACAGCCGCTTTCCCAAAACCACCAAGGCCTGAACCCAGGGCAAAGCCTTCATGTCTTGGGTTCTTGCAGAAATCAGATAGGAGAGCAAGGATCCATCAAATAGTTCACTAACTGCAGGGCCTAGACTGGATGGAAGCGACAAGGAGGTGAGGAAGGATCAGGGCTGGAGAAAATGCTAGTGGACCCACTAGCAGCAAGGTACTGTCAGTTGGCTTCCTCAGGGAAGTTTGTTAGGTATGACCGGCAGAGGAGATAGGGGTCTATAGACGAGCTTGGTACCAGTCAGCACATCTCTTTCAACTAACAGGCAGTAGCGATGGAGCTTTTACCTCGAAGGCTGCAAGAGCTGACAGCTAGAACCAGGGTCACGTTCCTCAAAATGGAGGAGCAACATCGCTGGTATGTGGTAGGTGTGATCCGAGAAGGAAGGGAGCAGGATAAACCCTTTTTGCGAAAAGAACATGCCGGAGAGAGGATCCTCGATGAGGATTGAGACAGAGCTACCACCCCCGAGAGATCATACTGTCTTTGGGGTTCCCCACTTCCTATGCACAGGGGGCTGTCACCCATTTTTACATGTCAGAGGCTCCAGCACAACCCAAAGCTGGATTACAGCCCAGGCCCCTGGGAATTGGGTTCCTAGAAGCAGGAAAAGACAATTCCTTCAGCCTCCTGAGGAAGGAGAAGGAGCGGACACCTGAAGAGGATTACTGTATTACCCTTTTTATAATTTCTCCTGGTTTTGCACTTTGTGCAAAGCCTTTGTGTATAGGAGCAAATCAACTACACTTTCGAAATATTTGCGATACAAATTTTTTCTGGATTGAATTTGTCATCCATAGAGTTATATGATTAGCCCTTGTGTTAGATTACATTTTATATGGATTCAATTATTCATCCATACAGTTTAACGCGGTTCTTGTTTCATTATGGTGGTATATAAAAAAGCTAAAAAACACCTTAAAAAATGTATGGATTCAATTATTCATTCGTTCCAAATTGACAAATTGGCATATACACTGTAGAGCCTGCTTTGTGTGAAATTTCACATCCAAATTTAAAAACAAAATTGACCTGATACTGGTGTAGAAATGTGGCTGTTCAAAAATTGACTATTGTCATATATAATATAGAACTTGGCTTGTGTGAAATTTTGACTGGTTTTAAAATAAAAAAGCAAAAATTGTCCTGCTACAAGTGTACAAATTTGGTCCCTCTGTACTGTCCCCAGCTGACACTATTTCTCGCTTTTTGGCATCCCCTCCTTACCAGCACATGTCCAGGAATATCACCTGTGCCCTTACTAACATGTTTACTGGGATTATTCATTTAATGGCCAACATGTGGACAAGCGCTTTTGGCCAGGGATGCTACTATACACTGACAACATTTTGCCAGACTTCTACCCTGACACGACACGTGCTACTGAAGTCTAGCATTGCTGGCCCTACTTCTATCAGGGTTTCTTACACTAGTTTCTGCACCTCCTCCTGCTCATCCTCCATCTCCGATGTGCTATCTCAGCGAAGCTGCAACAGTCTCTGCCAAAGCTAACTTGTCTAGGACACAAACTGCACACCACGGCAGGGTTATTGAAAGGAATAACAGACCAGACAGATCTGTGGATCTCACCGCTGGTCTTCCAACCAGGCATGGTCATGTGTGATAATGGTCCTAACCTGGTGACTGTGAAACTTGGCAAGCTCACACACATGCCATGGTTGGCCCACGTACTCAGCTTGGTAGTTCAGTGGTTTCGGAAAACCTACCCAGTTTTGCCAGAACTTCTGGTCAAGGTACGTTGCGTCAGCTACCATCTTTGCAAGACCGCTACAGCTACCACCGCTCTGGCATTGCTGCGTGACGTGACCACTGCCAAGCCTCATCTCATCTGCTCAGCGCAGATTGGGTAATCATGAGGTGGTGGAGGCTGCATAAGATGACATAGAACAGGAGTAGACTGATGGCGCAAAATAGGCTAGTACCCACACAAGCTGCATCCTGTCTCCTGCTTGGATGGGATAAAGAGGAGGAGATGGAGAGAAGTTGTCATGGTGGAGATAAGGAGATGTTGGCTGTAGGGACCTTTACGCATATGGCCAACATTATGTACTGCTGCCTTTCCCTTTCTCTGACATGATGTAATGATGTCTCATCCTGGGACAATGTAATAAAAAAAAAAAAAAAGTGAAAATATTTTTTACAAAACTCCTAAATAAAGAAAAAAAAATTTCCCCAATAAATACATTTCTTTATGTAAATAAAAAAACAAGATAAGTACACAAATTTGGTATCGCCGTGTCCGTAACGACCCTACCTATAAAACTGTCCCACTAGTTAACCCCTTTAGTGAACCTCATAAAAAAAAAAGGCAAAACAATAATGCTTTATCATCACACCACCGAACAAAAAGTGGAATAACGCAATAAAAAAAGACAGATGTAAATAAACATGGTACCGCTGAAAACGTAATCTTGTCCCGCAAGAAAACGAGCCGCCATACAGCATCAGCGACAAAATAAAAGTTATAGCTCTCGGAATAAAGTGATGCAAAAATAATTTTTTATATAAAATAGTTTTAATTGTATAAAAGTGCCAAAACATTAAAAAAACATAAATGAGTTGTCACTGTAATCGTACTATCCCGAAGAATAAAACTGATTTATCAATGTTACCACACGCAGAACGGTATAAACGCCCTCCCCCAAAAGAAATTCATGAATTGCTGGTTTTTGTTCATTCTGCCTCCCAAAAATCATAATAAAAAGCGATCAAAAAATATAATGTGCCAGAAAATGGTACCAATAAAAATGTCAACTCGTCCCAAAAAAAACAAGACCTCACATGACTCTGTGGGCGAAAATATGGAAAAATTATAGCTCTCAAAATGTGGTGATGCAAAAACTATTTTTTGCAATAAAAACGGTCTTTTAGCGTGTGACAGCTGCCAAACATAAGAATCCGCTATAAAAACCTGCTATAAATAGTGAATCAAATCCCCCTTTATCACCCCCTTAGTTAGGAAAAAATCTTAAAATTAAAAAAGTATTTATTTCCAGTTTCCGGTTAGGGCTAGGCTTAGGGTTGGGATTAGTGTTATCGGTGTGTTAGGGTTAGGGCTGGGATTAGGGTTAGGGGTGTGTTTGGGTTAGGGTTGGAGTTAGAATTGAGAGGTTTCCACTGTTTAGGCACATCAAGGGCTCTCCAAACGCGACATGGCGTCCAATCTCCATTCCAGCCAATTCTGCATTTAAAAAGTAAAACTGAGCTTTATCCCTTCCTGAGCTCTGCTGTGCACCTAAACAGTGATTTACCCCCACATATAGGGTATCGGCGTACTTAGGACAAATTGGATAGCATCTTTAGGGGTCCAATTTGTCCTGTTACACTTTTGAAAATAAAAATTTGGGGACGAAAAGATCATTTTTGTGAAAAACATATTTATCTTTATGACTACGTTATAAGCTTCTGTGAACCACTTGGGGGTTCAAAGTGCTCACCACACATCTAAATAAGTTCCTTAGGGGGTATAGTTTCCAAAATGATGTCACTTGTGGGGGGTTTCCACTCTTTAGGCACATCAGGGGCTCTCCAAACGCGACATGGCGTCCAATCTCAATTCCAGCCAATTTTGCATTGAAAAGTCAAACTGCGCTCTTTCACTTCCGAGCTCTGCCATGCGCCCAAACAGTGGTTTACATTCATATATGGGGTATCAGTGTACTCAAGACAAATTGTACAACAACTTTTGGGGTCCAATTTCTCCTGTTACCCTTGGTAAAATTAAAAAAAATTGGATCTGAAGTAATTTTTTGTGGAAAAAAAAAGTTAAATGTTCATTTTTTTTTTTTAAACATTCCAAAAATTCTTGTGAAGCACCTGGCAGGTTAATAAGCTCCTTGAAAGTGGTTTTGAGCACCATGAGGGGTGCAGTCTTAAAGTGACTTTAAATGTGATGTAGTCCCTAAAAAAGAAAATGGTGTTGTAAAAATATCGCTGGTCAACATTTAACCCTTATAACTTCCTAACAAAAAACATTTTTGGTTCCAAAATTGTGCTGATGTAAAGTAAACATGTGGGAAATGTTACTTAAGTATTTTGTGTGCCATATCTCTGTGATTTAAGGGCATGAAAATTCAAAGTTGCAAAATTGCGAAATTTTCAAAATTTTTGCCAAATTTCCATTTTTTTCACAAATAAGCGCAAGTCATCAAATAAATTTTACCACTATCATGAAGTACAATATGTCACAAGAAAACAGTGTCAGAATCACCAGGATCCATGGACATGTTCCAGAGTTATTACCTCATAAAGGGACAATGGTCAGAATTGTAAAAATTGGCCTGGTCATTAACGTGCAAACCACCCTTGGGGGTAAAGGGGCTAAATTTGCATATGATAAAAGAAGGGTGCCTCGCCAATCTGGTGATAGTTGAGAATGGAAATTCAATAAATAAATCTATTTATATAGCGCCAACATATTCCGCAGCGCTTTACAGTTCAATGTTGTAATTGATAGATGTAAAAATAAATCAGTTCTTCTAGATTTAAGAAAATTAAAATGCCCATTAAGCATGAATTATTTTTTTAACTTGTTAGTTTGATTTTCTTTCTGTACTGCATAGAATAACCTAGTTTAATTTCCATGTTGTCTAACAGTTAAAGTAGAAGTGGGAGACAATTTACCATTTTGATTGTAAACCTTTCAGTTTTATTTTTTTTAAATTTTTTAGAACATGTGTAAAGGTTATGGTGTGAAATTTACTATGCAAAGCTGACTGTGAGATAGAAATACTTGTATTGACAAGATTGTGCTCCTGCTGTGATCACTTGAAAAAAATGTTTTACATTATTATAAAGGGTACATTTTGTAGAATAAGTAATTTTAGTTCCTTTGTATAACCCATAGGTTCTGTTTTATTTCACTTGTGTTTTAAATTCTTTAGATTTCTATGACTAAGTGACATGATTTGCATAGGCTCACATTCCATGTTGTTGGATTTTACATGAATTGTTATAAATTGAGTGAATTAGTAGCCATTGGTGACCTCCTCTTATATAAGACTGTGTTGACAACAGTAGTGATTTGTTCAGTTATTTGATCCCATTTATGATTTAAAGGTGGATTAGTTCCTTACTTTTAATATTCTAGTAGATTTAAGTAATCTATTATAGTCTTTCAGTTATGTCTGTCTGCATCATGTTTGTGTATCTGTGTGTATGTAATATACACTCACTGGCCACTTTATTAGGTACACCTGTCCAACTGTGTGTTAAGACTTAATTTCTAATCTGCCAATCACATGGCGGCAACTCAGTGCATTTAGGCATGTAGACATGGTCAAGACAATCTCCTGCAGTTCAAACCGAGCATCAGTATGGGGAAGAAAGGTGATTTGAGTGCCTTTGAACGTGGCATGATTGTTGGTGCCAGAAGGGCTGGTCTGAGTATTTCAGAAACTGCTGATCTCCTGGCATTTTCACGCACAACCATCTCTAGGGTTTACAGAGAATGGTCCGAAAAAGAAAAAAAATCCAGTGAGCGGCAGTTCTGTGGCCGGAAATGCCTTGTTGATGCCAGAGGTCAGAGGAGAATGGGCAGACTGGTTCGAGCTGATAGAAAGGCAACAGTGACTCAAATTGCCACCCGTTACAACCAAGGTAGGCAGAAGAGCATCTCTGAACGCACAGTGCGTCGAACTTTGAGGCAGATGGGCTACAGCAGCAGAAGACCACACCGGGTACCACTCCTCTCAGCTAAGAACAGGAAACTGAGGCTACAATTTGCACAAGCTCATCGAAATTGGACAGTAGAAGATTGGAAAAACGTTGCCTGGTCTGATGAGTCTCGATTTCTGCTGCGACATTCGGATGGTAGGGTCAGAATTTGGCGTAAACAACATGAAAGCATGGATCCATCCTGCCTTGTATCAACGGTTCAGGCTGGTGGTGGTGGTGTCATGGTGTGGGGAATTTTTTCTTGGCACTCTTTGGGCCCCTTGGTACCAATTGAGCATCGTTGCAACGCCACAGCCTACCTGAGTATTGTTGCTGACCATGTCCATCCCTTTATGACCACAATGTACCCAACATCTGATGGCTACTTTCAGCAGGATAATGCGCCATGTCATAAAGCTCGAATCATCTCAGATTGGTTTCTTGAACATGACAATGAGTTTACTGTACTCAAATGGCCTCCTCAGTCACCAGATCTCAATCCAATAGAGCATCTTTGGGATGTGGTGGAACGGGAGATTCGCATCAGGGATGTGCAGCCGACAAATCTGCGCCAACTGTGTGATGCCATCATGTCAATATGGTCCAAAATCTCTGAGGAATGCTTCCAGCACCTTGTTGAATCTCTGCCACGAAGAATTGAGGCAGTTCTGAAGGCAAAAGGGGGTCCAACCCGTTACTAGCATGGTGTACCTAATAAAGTGGCCAGTGAGTGTATGTGTGTGTGTGTTTGAGTGGTATGTGTGTGTGTTAATATACAGTGGGTGAGATAAGTATTGAACACATAACCAATTTTCTAAATAACTATATATTTCTAAAGATGCCAATTACATGAAATTCTCACTAGATGTCTATAACAACCCATCCAATCCACACAGGCAAAAACATTAAACCATAGATGTCCATAAATTAAATTGTGTGTAATAATGAGAGATGACACAGCAAATATTTTTAAACACATGAAAAGAGGTGCAAAAAACATGGAAAGTCAGGACACCAGCTGAAATCTATCAGAAATTAGAAACCAATCCTGCCACTTTGTGAAAAATAAAATAAGCTGGTTCAACTGCTGTTCCATTACCAAGATGACACAAAAGAAACATCTTATGATGGGTAAAACTAGTGAGCTGTCTCAAGACCTTTGCAACCTTATTGTTCCAAACATAGTGATAACATTAGCTACAGAAGAACTTCTAAACTACTGAAGGTTCCAGTGTTCCGGAAGTGGAAAGAATATAATTTCAACATAAAACAGACACTGCCATGTGCTCCTCACAAAATGTCAGACTGAGGAGTGAAAATAATTATCAGCAGAGTTTTCCAAGAGCCGAGGACCACCTGTGGATAGCTACAGAATGACCTGGAATCAGCATGTGCAATTGTTTAACCCCTTACCTACAAGGGACGTAATATTCCTTCCATGTGACCCTGGACCTAATCACCATGGACTGAATATTACGTCCCAGCGATCAGCGGCGCCCACTTGGTGAGCGCCGCTGATCGCGGCCGGGTGTCAGCTGATTGTGCCGTGTGTCAGCTGTGATAATGTGTCAGGGGCGGTCACGGACTGCCCCCGACATGTTAACCCCTTGTACACCGCGATCAAACGCGATCGCGGTGTACCGGGGGTTAAAGGGAAGCATCGGCAAGGAGGGGGCTCCCTCCTTGCTTCCCTGAGCCCCCCACGGCAGCGCAATGTGCAGCGCTGCTGCGGGGGTCTCTTTCCCTACAGGCCCCCGGATCCAAGATGGCGACGGGGGCCTTCGGGGGCCTGTAGGGAGCTGACTTCCTCACTGCCTGCAAAGCGCAGGCATGAGGAAGTCTGCAGAACTGCCTGTGACAGATTGCTGATCTGTCACAGTGATCTGTGATGTGACAGATCAGCGATCTGTCACAGGACAGTGATGTCCCACCTGGGACAAGGTAATAAAGTAAAAAAAAGTGTTAAAAATAATTTTAAAAAAAATCGCTAAATAAATTAGTAAAAAAAAAAAAAAATATTCCCCAATAAATCCATTTTTTCAAAATAAAAAAAAAAACCAATAAAAGTACACATTTGGTATCGCCGCGTCCGTAGCGACCTGCCCTATAAAACTGTCCCATTAGTTAACCCCTTTAGCGAACCCCTTAAAAAATAAAAATAAACGAAGCAAAAAATGATTTATTATCATACCACCGAACAAAAAGTGCAATAATGCGCGATCAAAAAGACGCATATAAATATCCATGGTACCGCTGAAAACGTCATCTTGTCCCGCAAAAAACGAGCCGACATACAGCGTCATCCGCAAAAAAATAAAAAAGTTATAGCTCGCAGAATAAAACTGCTTAATCAATTTTATCGCATGCGGAACGGCGTAAACGCACCACCCAAAAGAAATTCATGAAACGCTGGTTTTTGTTCATTCTGCGTCCCAAAAATCGGAATAAAAAGCGATCAAAAAATGTCACGTGCCCGAAAATGGTACCAATGAAAATGTCAACTCGTCCCGCAAAAAATAAGACCTCACATGACTCGATGGGTCAAAATACGGAAAAATTATAGCTCTCAATATGTGGTGATGCAAAAACTATTTTTACAATAAAAAGCGTCTTTTAGCGTCTGACTGCTGCCAAACATAAAAACCCGCCATAAATAGTAAATCAAACCCCCCGTTATCACCCCCTTAGTTAGGGAAAAATAATAAAACTAAAAGAAAATGTATTTATTTCCATTTTCCCATTAGGGTTAGGGCTAGGGTTAGGGCTAGGGTTAAGGCTCAGATTAGGGTTAGGAGTGTGTTGGGGTTAGGGTTGGAGTTATAATTGGGGGGTTTCCACTGTTTGGGCACATCAGGTGCTCTCCAAAGGCAACATGGCGTCTGATCTCAATTCCAGCCAATTCTGCGTTGAAAAAGTCAAATGGTGCTCCTTCCCTTCCAAGCTCTGCCATGCGTCCAAACAGTGTTTTACCCCCACATATGGGGTATCCGCCTACTCAGGACAAATTACAAAACAACTTTTGGGGTCCAATTTCTCCTGTTACCCTTAGGAAAATAAAAAATTGGGGGCAAAAATATCATTTTTGCGGAAATAAATGATTTTTTTATTTTCATGCCCAGGCATTATAAACTTCTGTGAAGCACTTGGGGGTTCAAAGTGCTCACCACACATCTAGATAAGTTCCGTGGGGGGTCTAGTTTCCAAATTGGGGTCACTTGTGGGGAGTTTCAATAGTTTAGGTACATCAGGGGCTCTCCAAACGCACATGACACCCGCAGACCAATCCATCAAAGTCTGCATTCCAAAACGTCACTACTTCCCTTCCGAGCCCTGACGTGTGCCCATACAGTAGTTTTCTCCCACATATGAGGTATCAGCGTACTCAGGACAAATTGGACAACAACTTTTGGGGTCCAATTTCTCCTGTTACCCTTGGGAAAATAAAAAAATTGGAGACTAATTGATCATGTTTGTGGAAAAAATACAATTTTTTTATTTTCATGCCTGGGCATTATAAACTTCTGTGAAGCCCTTGGGGGTTCAAAGTGCTCACCACACATCTAGATACCGTAAGTTCCTCAGGGGGTCTAGTTTCCAAAATGGGGTCATTTGTGGGGGGTTTCCACTGTTTAGGTACATTAGGGGCTCTCCAAAGGCAACATGACACCCGCAGACCATTCCATCAAAGTCTGCATTCCAAAACGTCACTACTTCCCTTCCGCGCCCCGACGTGTCCCCATACAGTAGTTTTCTCCCACATATGGGGTGTCAGCATACTAAGGACAAATTGGACAACAACTCTTGGGGTCCAATTTCTCCTGTTACCCTTGAGAAAATAAAAAAAATGGGGACTAAAAGATGATGTTTGTGGAAAAAATACGATTTTTTTATTTTCACGCCCGGGCGTTATAAACTTCTGTGAAGCACTGGGGGGTTCAAAGTGCTCACCACACATCTAGATAAGTTCCTTGGGAGGTGTAGTTTCCAAAATGGTGTCATTTGTGGGGGGTTTCTACTGTTTTGGTACATCAGGGGCTTTCCAAACGCGACATGGTGTCCGATCTCAATTCCAGCCAAAAACGTCAAATGGTGCTGCTTCCCTTCCGAGCTCTGCCATGCGCCCAAATAGTGGTTTATCCCCACATGTGGGGTATCAGCGCACTCAGGATAAATTGCACAATATCTTTTAGGGTCCTGTTACTCTTGGAAAAATAAGAATTGAGGGTGAAAAGATCATTTTTGTGGAAAAAATATGATTTTTTAATTGTACGGCTGTATGTTATAAACTTCTGTGAAGCCCTTGGGGGTTCATAGTTCTCACCACACATCTAGATAAGTTCCTTGGGGGGTCTAGATTCCAAAATGGTGTCATTTGTGGGGGGTTTCCACTGTTTTGGTACATCAGGGGTTTTCCAATCGCAACATGGTGTCCGATCTCAATTCTAGCCAAAAACGTCAAATGGCGCTGCTTCCCTTCCGAGCTCTGCTATGCGCCCAAATAGTCATTTACACCCACATATGGGGTATCAGCGTACTCAGGACAAATTGCACAATAACTTTTAGGGTCCTGTTACCCTTGGAAAAATAAAAATTGGGGGTGAAAAGATCATTTTTGTGGAAAAAATATGATTTTTTAATTGTACCGCTGTACGTTATAAACTTCTGTGAAGCCCTTGTGGGTTCAAAGTTCTCACCACATATCTAGATAAGTTCCTTGGGGGGTCTAGTTTCCAAAATGGGGTCACTTGGGGGGATTTCCACTGTTTAGGTACATCAGGGGCTCTCCAAACGCGACATGGCGTCCGATCTGAATTCCAGCCAATTTTGCAATGAAAAAGTCAATCTGTGCTCCTTCCCTACTGAGGTCTGCCATGCGCTGAAACAGTGGTTCCCCCCCACATATCAGGTATCAGCGTACTCAGGACAAATTGCACAATAACTTTTGCAGTCCAATTTCTCCTGTTACCCTTGGTAAAATAAAGAAAATTGAACCTGAAGTATTTTTTTTGTGAAAAAAAGTTAAATGTTCATTTTTTTTTTTTTTTAAATATTCAAAAAATTCCTGTGACGCACCTAAAGGGTTAATAAACTTCTTGAATGTGGTTTTAAGCACCTTAAGGGGTGCAGTTTCTAGAATGGTGTCTCTTTTGGGTATTTTCTATCATATAGACCCCTCAAAGTGGCTTCAAATGTGATGTGGTCCCTAAAAATAAAATAGTGTTGCAAAAATGAGAAATCGCTGGTCAATTTTTAACCCTTATAACTTCCTAACAAAAAAAAATTTTGGTTCCAAAATTGTGCTGATGTAAAGTAAACATGTGGGAAATGTTATTTATTAAGTTTTTTGTGTGCCGTATCGCTGTGATTTAAGGGCATAAAAATTCAAAGTTGGAAAATTGCAAAATTTTCAAAATTTTCGCCAAATTTCCATTTTTTTCACAAATAAACGCAAGTTATTTGAATGAAATTTTACCGCTAACATGAAGTACAATATGTCACAAGAAAACAATGTCAGAATCACCGGGATCCATGGAAGCGTTTCAGAGTTATGACCTCATAAAGGGACAGTGGTCACAATTGTAAAAATTGGCCCGGGAGTTAACGTGCAAACCACCCTTGGTAGTGAAGGGGTTAAAAGAAAATCAGAAGTAATGCACTCAACCTTCATAGCCTGTGTGCACGCTAACCATGCAAGACTCCATTGCTGAACAAAAAGCATGTTCAAGTGCGGTTAAGTTTGCTCAACATTTAGACAAGCCTGTGAAATACTGGGAGAATATATTCTAATGAGATGAGACTAAAATTGAACTCTGGATGACATCATATACGCCATGTTTTGAGGCCAAAAGATAATGCTTATAACCCCTAAAACACCTTGCCAATGGTGAAGCTAGGAGGTGGGAGCATCATTGTGTGGGGCTGTTTTTCAGCATATGGCACTGGCAAATTTCAAATAAGGAAGGATGAATGGAAAAATGTACAAATACCTTCTTGATAAAAATCTGCTGTCTTAACTGGTTCTCATGGTCTATAAACTCTAGGATCTAGCTTTTCTCATCCTACTTTCTCCATTTTTCACATTCCCTATTTGTGATATCTACTTATAAATTTTATAACAGTTTGATCATCATGCAATTCATTTATATCACAATCAGTTATTTACTAAATTATATGTATTTTAGCTACTCTTGTTCTGATACTCTGTATTTGTCTTGTTATCTTAACTTAATTGCCTTAATTGAAAAAAAATCACAAATTTTGAATTAGAAAATTCCATGCTGCCATCTTTCAGGATGGTGATGAACCTGAAACAAGGGTGGACATTTCAAAAAAACGATTATCCTAAACATACAGCCAAGGAAACATTCTCAATTGGTTTAAGAGAAAATAAAGCTGCTAGAATGGCCCAGCAAATCAACTAACCTAAATCTAAAAGAAAATTTATGGAAGGAACTAAAGCTCAGAGTTCATAAGAGCCCATGGAACTTTCAGGATTTGGAAAGTGTTTTGTGTGGAAGAATGGACCAAAATCACCTGAGTAATGCATGCGACTAGTTTCTCCAGTGTGTTGTGTGTCTGTGTATGTATGTATGTATGTATGTACATATATAGAATGGAGAAAATAAGTATTTGATACACTGCAGATTTTGTAAGTTCCCCATCTACTAAGAATGGAGAGATATGTAATTTTTATCGTAGGTATCTTCCATACGAATCTTTTCCAGATCTTTCAGGTTACAGGGCGGTTGCTGGGCAACATGGTCTGAAAACTGGCTAGGCCACTCCAGGACCTTGAAATGCTTCTTGCGGAGGCACTCCTTAGTTGCCTTGGCTGTGTGTTTCGGGTCATTGTTATGCTGGATGATCCAGCTGCAACCCATGTTCAATGCCCTTACTGAGGGAAAGGGGTTGTTGGCTAGAATTTCCGGAAACATGACCCCATCAAACCACTCTTCAATGCAGTGCAGTCGTCTTGTCCTTTTTGCAGAAAAGCACCCCCAAAGTATGATGTTTCCCCCCACCATGCTTCATGGTTGGGGTAATGTTTTTGGGGTTGTGCTCATCGGTCTTCCTCCTCCAAACACAGCAAGTGCAGTGGAAACCAAAAAGTTCTATTTTGGTCTCATCTGACCACATGACCTTTTCCTGTGTCTCCTCTGGATCAGGTAATGAGTTCAAATAGGTGCAATTAATACAGGTAATGAGTAAGAATAATAGTTTTTATTTAAGAAGCCATAACCGGTCTGTGAGAGCCAGAATTCTTGCTGGTTGGTAGGTAATCAATTACTCATATCATGAAATAACATGCAATGTAATTATTTAATAACATACAAAGTGATTTTCTGTTTTTTATTTTTAGATTCGGTCTCACACAGTTGAAGTGTACCTACAGTAAAAATTACAGACCTTCATTCTTTGAAGGTGGGAAAACTTGCAAACTTAGTAGTGTATCAAATACCGTATTTTTCGGCCCATAAGACGCACTTTTTTTCCTCCAAAATGTGGAGGAAAATGGGTGGTGCGTCTTACAGTGCAGATGTACCTGCTCTGGCTGTAGTGGGGATGTGGAGGAGTGGCAGCAGCGGGTCACAAGAGTTAGCCACAGCCGCTGACTTTCTGCAGCTACCGGGCGTTCAAGTGTGCCCGCTAATTAAGGCCATGAATATTCACTGCTCTCCACTCCCATAGGTGTGGAATGCAGTGAATATTCATTTCTCTTTAACAGCGGCCACAGCCGCCAGCTCCTGCCTCCTGTGACGCGCTACTGCCGCTCCCCAACACAGCCAGAGCAGGTACAGCTGTGCACACGTGAACGACCGGCAGCTGCAGGATGTAGGCCGCTGCGGCTAGCACTGTCCCCTCTATTAAAGAGCAATGAATATTCACTGCTCTTCACGCACCTAATCCTGATGTCGAGAGCAGCGAGTATTCTGGCAGCTGTCTTCGGCTTGGAAGCAGCGCATGACGTCCTTGGCATGTGCTGCTTACAAGTATATATCAGCTGCTGATGTCAGAACAAGACGCTGAGAGGGAGTTTAGGAAGGTAAGTTTTTTTTTTTGTTTTTTTTTCTGATGGGGCCAGTCATACTAGGATAGGGATGAGGGGGGCCCTGCATACCAGGATAGGGATGAGGGGGACCCTGCCTACCAGATTAGGGTTAAGGGGGACCATATTTATCAGGATAGGAATGGAGGGGGCCATGCCTACCAGGCTAGGGATGAGAGGGCCGTGCATACCAGGGTGGGGAATAGGGGGCCATGGATGCCAGGGTAGGGATGAGGGGGCCATGCATACCAGGATGGGGATGAGGGGACTATATATATCAGGATAGTGGATATTAGTACAGAATTAACCACATTTTTGCTTTTTTTCTTATTTCCTCTAAAATCTAGGTGCGTCTTATAGTCTGAAAAATATGGTATTTTCCCTGCCGTATATATACATATAATATATATCTAATACATATGGATTTGTGATGATTTTGATTTGTGGAGGGATGGCAATTTTCTGACAGTAGCACACTCGTTAAGCAGGCTACCCAAAGGCATGGTGTGGAAAGCTGGGGTTATTCCCACAATGGCATCTTCCAAAACTGCTAGCAATAATTTGCTGATAAGACCTCCAGTCCATTTTTGCTATTGTGCATGTTAAGCACTCCACAGATAAGTCTAGAGGGAAAAAACTTGAAGGATCCATCTGCTCATTTCTGCTACACTGCGCTGATGTAAGATTACGCTAATCTGGTTGCTTGTCAGGACAGGTTAGTGAAAGCAGGCGAATGGCTAAGATTTAGTAAACTAGTCATACAGGAAATTATAAGCTGCTGCCATGCTTGCCATGTTGAGTATAACAGAACAGCATGATGATAAGCTTCCTCAACTAGTACATGTAAAGTACAACAGATTGCATGGTTAATGCAGTTTTTATTCAATCAGCAATTAATCTGGCAATCAGCGAATTAAAAAATAAGACTTTTTCCATACATTTAACAAAATATGTGGTCTTGTATCCGTGTATAGTGACAACCAATTATAACAGCAACTATGTGTCTGATAATAGTAAAACTATACTGTTTGGCATTTTTTTTTTTTTTTTTAATGCTAAATTGCGTATTTTATGGTTTTACATGTTTTTTTCATCCACTAATTCTATACATAAACAGGATGGTGTATGAAGACAATAAATATTCTTTTATTTCAAACTCTCGGTCCTACCCATAAGCTTGTCAAAAAAATGCAGTGTCTGTTGCTGTCTTTTATCTAGCATTTGTGTGTATGTAATATAAATATAAATATATTGTGAGGCGGTGACAGGTGTTATATGCGAGGGTCGCTATGTGTCCCCCAGGATGCGCATAGAAGCGTATTAAGACCGCTGGAGTGCATTGCAGTCACAGATATAGCTGTGATTGCAGTGCAAAATAAAAGGAAGTTTGGTCTTAGGCAAGCTATTTGCCCAAGGCAGATTTAAGAATAAGCGGCATGGGCTTTTATTTTTGGAGCGATCTACAGGATGGTAGTGGGGCAGGTAGCTCCCTCCAGGCCGGGTCTTAAGTGTCCCATGGCCACAGATTCTATTTAAAAACCCTTCCTCAAAGGGTTGGGTTTGTCAGTCTTAGTTTGCAAACTGCAGAGCAGGTGGCTCCGCCAGGTTCAGCGGATGTGAAGTAACACGGAGCCAAGTGGAGCCAAAAGGCCTGGCACCCCTCATCATGACACTGTGGTGCAGTCAGCCAGGGCAACCGGTCTCTGGTATGGACTGTTTTGATTCCCGGCTATGATCCGGAGGACACCATTTGTGTTCCAGTTGTAAGTTTCTTTTTTACATTAACCCCTTTCTGGCACAATCAGCTACAGTGTGCTATCAGTCACACTGGAAGGCACCCTCAGGGATATATCAGGAAAAAAACTAGGAGAATCTCCCAATGAACAAAACTTAACTTTTACTCACACAACTAAAATGGACAAAAACCATAATACAAAATCACATAAAGTGTTCATGCAATGCCAGTGCTCAAATGTATAAAAATTGGTTTGGTCTCACCAATAGACATGGACAAACATCCACAGCAGATAACCCTTTAAGCTTCCTCAGGAATCTTAGGTCCACATGACAGGAGAGTAAGGGAGTATATAATGTTCTTTACTATAACTCCCTGTCATGCCCCTTGCCGTGCTCTAGTCCTAACAAGGACCGGCCCCAAATGAACCCTACTATGGACAATCCACCAACCCAAAAAAAGGAATATGATAGTAAATCTCCAAAACCATTAACCACTCTCTGCCATCTGACATACTGTACCGTCCATGTGACCTGGCAAAATTTGACCATGGACAGTATAGTTCGTCATATCGATCGGCCGCGCACATGGGTGGTGTGTGGCCAATCGTGGCCGGGTGTCAGCTGATTCTCACAGCTGACACCGGGCACTAAGTTCCAGGAGCGGTCACAGACCGCTCCCCGCACTTTAACCCCCACGATCGCAGCATTCCGGGAGCAGGCAGAGGGCTGACAGCTTCTCTGCCTTTGGATCTGAGACCCCATGGCGTGACGCAGGGTCCCAATCGCTGATATGGTAACCTGATGTCATCATGATGACATCCGGGTTACCAGAACTAAGAAACTTCGTGGACATGCGCAGTGCATGAGTCTGTGTCAGTGCTTTGAGTGCAGCGCGGACAACTTCTATAGTATGCAGATGCGCCTTCATCTACATGCTATAGAAGCGATCAGCCTGCAAAAAATGATTGTCCCATAGTGAGACAAAGTGTAAAACTTAAATAAAGAAAAAAAAATTTATTTAAAAAAAATAAATAAATAAAAAAACAGTATTTTTTCTATTACTAAATAAATATTTAAATGAAAAAAAATCTAAACAATAAAAGTACACATATATGGTGTTGCTGCCGGATGCATAATGTCCCGACCTATAAAACTGTCCCACTAGATAACCCCTTTAGTGAACACCATAAAAAAGGCAAAAAACAGTGCTTTATCATACCGCAGAACACAAAGTGGAATAACACGTGATCAAAAAGATGGATATAAATAAACATGGTATGGCTGAGAACGTCATCTTGTCCCGCAGAAAAACAAGCCCTCCTACAGCTCCATCACCGGAAAAATAAAAAAGTTATAGCTCTCAGAATAAAGCAATGCAAAAATTATTTTTTAGATAAAATAGTTTTTATTCTATAAAAGCGTCGAAACATAAAAAAATTATATAAATGAAGAATTGCTGTAATCATACTAACCCGAAGAATAAAACTGCTTTATCAATGTAACAAACAGAACGGTATAAACGAGCCACCCCCCCCCCCCCCAAAGAAATTCATGAAATGCTGTTTTTACTTCATTCTACCTTCCAAAAATCTGAATAAAAAGCGATCAATAAAAGTCATGTGCCCGAAAATGGTACCAATAAATACGTCAACTCATCCCGCAAAAAACAAGACTTCACGTGACTCTGTGGGCCAAAATATGGAAAAATTCTAGCTCTCAGAATATGGTGATGCAAAAACTTTTTTGCAATAAAAAGCGTCTTTTAGTGTGTGACAGCTGCCAAACAGAAAAAAAGGTATAATGCCTCTTTCACGCATCCTGATATTTCTGGTACCGGAGATGTTAGTGTCCGTGTGAGTAATACTTGCGACACACGTGTGGCATGCGTGTACACATCCGTACCACAAGGACGGGCGCCAGGGAAGAAGCGTTGCAGTAAGCACTGTTCCCTGGCGCCAGGTGCTGAACACAACTCTCTTCATTCTCCCCTACTCTGTTGGTGATCGGTACAAGCAGGGGAGAATGATGAGAGCGGTGTTCAGCACCCGGCGCCGGGGACAGCGCTTCCCCAGCATCGATGCGTGTCACATGGATGACATCCATGTGTGTTATGCATATGCACGTGTGCTGAATGTTTTGTGGCCCATGCTGACATTAAAAAACTGACAAGTCAGCATGTTTTACCCACGAACACACGGCCCGTGGAGACCCATTCACTTGAATAGGCAAATAGTGCTCCGTTCCTCCCGAGTCTCTCCGCATGGCTAAGTAGCACTGTACAGCCTCATATGGGGTATTGCCACGTTTAGTAGAAATTGTGGGACAAATTTTGTTGCTGCTTTTACCCACTTGTCTGAAAATGTAAAATCTTTGACTAAAACAACATTTTGGTGTAAAAATGTAGTTTTTCTCCTCACTGCCAAATGGTATAAAATTCTGTGACGCACCCATGGTGTCAATATGATCACTGCACCAGTAGGTAAATTCATTGAGAGGTGTAGTTCATTAAATGCGGTCACTTATGGGGGGCTCTGCTGTTTTGGCACCTCATGGGCTCTCCTAGTGGGTCATGCCACCTGCAAACCATAACAGTAAAATCTGGTGCTCCTTCCCTTCTGAGCTCTGCCACGTGCCCAAACATTGGTTTACCCCCACATATGGGGTATCAGCATACTCAGGACAAATTGCACAACAAGTTTTGGGGTCCAATTTCTCCTGTTACCCTTGGGAAAATAAAAAATTGGGGGCGAAAGGATCATTTTTGTGGAAAAGATGATTTTTTTTTATTTTTACGGCTACGTTATAAACTTCTATGAAGCATTTGAGGGTTCCAAGTGCTCACCACACATCTAGATAAATTCCTTAGAGGGTTTAATTTCCAAAATGGTGTCGCTTGTGGGGGTTTTCCACTATTTAGGCACATCAGGGGCTCTCCAAACGCGACGGCGTCCGATCTCATTTCCAGCCAATTTTGCATTGAAAAGTCAAATGGCGCTCCTTCCCTTCCGAGCTCTGCCATGCGCCCAAACAGTGATTTACCTGCATATATGGGGTATCATCGTACTCAGGAGAAATTGCACAACAACTTTTGGTGTCCAATTTCTCCTGTTATCCTTGGTAAAATATAAAAAAAAATTGTGAAAAAGTTACATGTTTATTTTTATTTTGAACATTCCAAAACTTCCTGTGAAGCACCTGAAGGGTTAATAAATTTCTTGAATGTGGTTTTGAGCACTTCCAGGGGTGCAGTTTTTAGAATGGTGTCACTTTTGGGTATTTTCTATTATATAGACCCCTCAAAGTGACTTCAAATGTGATGTGGTCCCTAAAAAAGAAAATGGTGTTGTAAAAATGAGAAATCGCTGTTAAACTTTTAACCCTTATAATTTCCTAGCAAAAAAAATTTTGGTTCCAAAATTGTGCTGATGTAAAGTAAACATGTGGGAAATGTTACTTATTAAGTATTTTATGTGACATATCGGTGATTTATGGGCATGAAAATTCAAAGTTGGAAGATTGCGAAATTTTCAAAATGTTTGCCAAGTTTCCATTTTTTCACAAATAAACGTAAGTAATATCAATGAAATTTTACCACTATCATGAAGTACAATATGTCATGAGAAAACAATATCATAATCACCGGGATCCATGGAAGCTTTTCAGAGTTATTACCTCATAAAGGGACAGTGGTCAGAATTGTAAAAATTGGCCTGGTCATTAACATATAAACCACCCTTGGGGGTAAAGGGGTTAAATGACATTTGCGTTGAACTTTCCTGTGGACACTGCCTGTCTGTCACTACACCAACCCCACTTCACTACAATATATAAAAAAATTCCTTATCACCCCCAATGGGGGTGGTCTTTTTTGTCCTTTCTCATTCTCAGGTCCTCTACCAGAGGCCTGGGAGTTTGAGGGTTCTGCGCAGGATCTTAGTTGTTCCCAGCATTGCACTTTTTTGGACAGAGAGGTGGGATCTGTTATCGCCATTTTCCCAACTTAGGGTCACTGCTCCAAGTGCTCCTATCGCCACTGTTATCACTGCTGCCTTCACCTTCCACATTTTCTCCATTTCTCCTTTGAGGCCCTGGTATTTCTCCAGCTTCTCATATTCCTTCTTTCTGATGTTGTTGTCACTTGGCACTGCCACATCTATTATCATTGCTGTCTTCTGATCCTTGTCTTCTATCACAATGTCTGGTTGGTTAGCCAACACCTGCTTATCCGTCTGGATTTTGAAGTCACACAGGATTTTTGCCCTTAATTCTCCATCACTTTCTCTGGGGTCTCCCACCTGGACTTAGGGGGACTTATCCCATATGCTGTGCAGATATTCCTGTATGCAATTCCCACTACTTGGTTGTGGCGTTCAGTATACGCTGCTCCTACTTGCATTTTGCATCCTGCCACTATCTGGTCGACTGTTTCTGTAGTTTCTCTGAATAGTCTGCATCTTGGATCTTGTCTTGTGAGGTATATTCCTGCTTCTGTGGATCTGGTGCATGCCCTTGTGCCGCTATGATTAGTGCCTCTGTGCTGTCTTGGAGTCCAGCTATTCTCCAGCCATTGGTAGGATTTCTTCATGTCAGCCACCTTCAATATCTGTCAATGGTACATCCCAACAGCGGCTTGTCTTGCCATGGCTCTTCATGTTCCTGTTCTTCTTTCCAGATCTGTTGTTGCTGCCTTAGGCTTTCTCTCAGCATCTCATATTTTGGTGCCATATTTCTGATGTATTTCTGAATACTCCTTGATTCATCCATGATGGTGGATTGAATGCTTATCAAGCCTCGACCACCCTCCTGTCTGTTGGTATGCAATCTTTGGGTGCTAGAGTTAGGTTGGAGACCTCCATGCATTGTGAGGAGCTCTTGTGTCTACAAATCTGCAGGTTCCATCTCTTCTTTTGGCCTGCACACTATGCCAGCAGGGTATCTGATAACTGTCAGGACATATGGATTGATGGCGCAGATTTTATTCCTCCCATTGAGCTTGCTTTTCAGGACATGTCTTACCCTTTGATGGTATTTGGATGGTGCTTCTTTCCTTGCCACCGCCTCATGGTTATCGTATCCCTGTGGGATGCCGAGGTACTTGTAGCATGTCTGTGCTAGTTGGCTTCAGCAGTAGCATGACATGTCACATCACCCACTGGGAGCAGCAATGTTGACATCACTGGAACATTGCCACTGTGCAGTGGACCGCCTGTTTAAAGTGAACCTGTCAGGTCTCCCATGCTCTCCAGTCCAGCAGCTTTCAACTATGTGTGATTAAACTCCCTTTCTTGCCAGCCCTGTGTAACATACAGTGGGGAAAAAAAGTATTTAGTCAGTCAGCAATAGTGCAAGTTCCACCACTTAAAAAGATGAGAGGCGTCTGTAATTTACATCATAGGTAGACCTCAACTATGGGAGACAAACTGAGAAAAAAAAATCCAGAAAATCACATTGTCTGTTTTTTTTTTTCATTTTATTTGCATATTATGGTGGAAAATAAGTATTTGGTCAGAAACAAAATTTCATCTCAATACTTTGTGATATATCCTTTGTTGGCAATGACAGAGGTCAAACGTTTTCTGTAAGTCTTCGCAAGGTTGCCACACACTGTTGTTGGTATGTTGGCCCATTCCTCCATGCAGATCTCCTCTAGAGCAGTGATGTTTTTGGCTTTTCGCTTGGCAACACGGACTTTCAACTCCCTCCAAAGGTTTTCTATAGGGTTGAGATCTGGAGACTGGCTAGGCCACTCCAGGACCTTGAAATGCTTCTTACGAAGCCACTCCTTCGTTGCCCTGGCGGTGTGCTTTGGATCATTGTCATGTTGAAAGACCCAGCCATGTTTCATCTTCAATGCCCTTGCTGATGGAAGGAGGTTTGCACTCAAAATCTCACGATACATGGCCCCATTCATTCTTTCATGTACCCGGATCAGTCGTCCTGGCCCCTTTGCAGAGAAACAGCCCCAAAGCATGATGTTTCCATCACCATGCTTTACAGTAGGTATGGTGTTTGATGGATGCAACTCAGTATTCTTTTTCCTCCAAACACGACAAGTTGTGTTTCTACCAAACAGTTCCAGTTTGGTTTCATCAGACCATAGGACATTCTCCCAAAACTCCTCTGGATCATCCAAATGCTCTCTAGCAAACTTCAGACGGGCCCGGACATGTACAGGCTTAAGCAGTGGGACACGTCTGGCACTGCAGGATCTGAGTCCATGGTGGCGTAGTGTGTTACTTATGGTAGGCCTTGTTACATTGGTCCCAGCTCTCTGCAGTTCATTCACTAGGTCCCCCCGCGTGGTTCTGGGATTTTTGCTCACCGTTCTTGTGATCATTCTGACCCCACGGGGTGGGATTTTGCGTGGAGCACCAGATCGAGGGAGATTATCAGTGGTCTTGTATGTCTTCCATTTTCTAATTATTGCTCCCACAGTTGATTTCTTCACTCCTAGCTGGTTGGCTATTGCAGATTCAGTCTTCCCAGCCTGGTGCAGGGCTACAATTTTGTTTCTGGTGTCCTTTGACAGCTCTTTGGTCTTCACCATAGTGGAGTTTGGAGTCAGACTGTTTGAGGGTGTGCACAGGTGTCTTTTTATACTGATAACAAGTTTAAACAGGTGCCATTACTACAGGTAATGAGTGGAGGAAAGAGGAGACTCTTAAAGAAGAAGTTACAGGTCTGTGAGAGCCAGAAATCTTGATTGCTTGTTTCTGACCAAATACTTATTTTCCACCATAATATGCAAATAAAATGAAAAAAAAACAGACAATGTGATTTTCTGGATTTTTTTTTCTCAGTTTGTCTCCCATAGTTGAGGTCTACCTATGATGTAAATTACAGACGCCTCTCATCTTTTTAAGTGGTGGAACTTGCACTATTGCTGACTGACTAAATACTTTTTTTCCCCACTGTAATTTAGTTTAAAAGCTTTAAAATTAAAAGCATTATGTTATACATGGCTGATGAGGCAGGGAGTTTGATCATACATAGGTGAATGCTGCTGGGTTGGAGACACTGAGAGACCAGGCAGGTCCCCTTTAAGCTGTTGCAAATCATTTCATTTCAACAGAAATCTTTGGATTGCATGGTTTTTAATGTGGAAAGTGCAAAAAAGCCAAGGAAGAGGCAGAGCGGAGGTTTTGGTAGATATCTGCAGCCATGGCACTAACACCATGAACCTTGTTCTGAATGTTCTGCGCAAGACCTCGAATCACTGGTACTAAAACATAAAAATAAATGATCTTTTTTGGTGAAAAAAAACATACGTTATCTTTTCAGCAGCTGGAAGTTAAAAGCAATTTAAATAAAAACTTAAACATATCTGTTTGATAAACCAGAGTTTTCAGGCTTCTGATATTTCAGGTTTATAATTGAAAAGTACTGCGATATCTGCCAATCTGTGTTTACTGTGCTTTTGTAATTGCAGGTTGAACATCCCATCACAGAGTGTATTACTGGGCTGGACCTTGTGGAGGAAATGATCCGTGTTGCGAAAGGTTACTCTCTCAGGCATAAACAGGCTGACATCCCCATAAATGGCTGGGCAGTTGAATGTCGTGTTTACGCCGAGGTAAAATAATATTGTTAATAGTCTTTATATAATTGTTCACTCTCTGTCTAAAGGTCTCGGGAGGAGGCAATGACTTGCATGTGGAAACTGTTTTCAAGGATCTTTAAGTTGTTGGTTTTTTTTTTTTTTGGGGGGGTATATATATAATTCCAGCAATATTAAGTAAAAGGTGTATCTGACTACTACAGTCAGCCATGCAAACACAATCTGTGCTCACTCTGCCAAGGCCATACATCAATCTGCAAGAATAAAGTCTTTAGTATCTAGAACATGTAATGGTTATTTTTTTACTTAACTGTTTTAGGATCCATACAAATCCTTTGGCCTACCCTCCATTGGTCGCCTTTCCCAGTATTCTGAGCCACACCATTTGCCAGGGGTATGTTCAAATATCCTTTTGCAATTTAATTCTTTATTATGATTTTGTATTTATTATTATTCTATCTTCCTTATTATTTTTTGATTGTTTGTATTATTATTAGATTTTTCCTTATTTTTGTTTATTTGTATTATTATTACATTTTGCCTGAAGAAAAGCTGCAGTGTTGTGCTAATTAGCATGACCGCCTAGGTATTACTTTATATTATGCCACAGTCGACTCACAACTGACAAAGCATTTTCCCATGGTACATGACGGCACCACGAGAGAGGGGATCCGCCCTACGAGGACAGGAAACCTTCAAGATAAAAGGGGGCGGCTCCTCTCTCCGCATCAGTTGGTTTCCTGTCCTCGACGGGGAACCCTCAAGATGAAAGCCTCTTGAAGATTTTGAAGAGGATGCCTGGACCCGGGTCGGGTGATTAATGGCAGGCATGGATTTGCTACACCCGACGCCGGGTACCGGTAGTCGCCTCGGGGACCATATATGCCTATGTCCCCCCTGAGCGAAGGCATGGCCACAGCTGGGCAGATGCCCAGACGAAGCGGGGTACCTTGGCGGATGGACCCTCCAAGATATCAGCAAAGAGGTCCAGGGAGGCCACTGGTAGTGTTCCCTCCCTGTTGACATGCAAGTGGCCATGCAGCCCAGGAGACACATCGGTGCCCGGGCAGAAGAGCTCCTCGGAGGCCACGGACAGTGACCCTCCCTGTCGAAGCCCAGACATCGGACCCCACAGCGTACCTGCAGTCAGAAGGTGCTCTGCAGCATGGGAGTCCAGGCCCACCATGGATGACATCAGCGGAGTGCGGCAGGTGTAGCTGATCCGTGGTCCAGGTCCATCGGGGGTAAGGGGTGTCTGGGGGCCCCGAATTAGGCAGGGCCCAAGCGCTCACCCGGCCCGCACAGCAGGTCGTCTGGCTGCACCGGGGGCGGCGCGCACTCGGAGCGCGCATGATGGCCGCCGAACCGGAAGCGGTTGCGTGCGACCCGGAAGTGGAGGGGGCGCACAGCACCGCGGGGCCTGGGAGAGACAGGAAGAGTGCGCGGTCCCGGGGGGAGCACGGGCACGCACGGGGGCGCGCGCGCGTCCACGCACAGGTGCGAGACCAGCTGGTCCAGAAGGAAAAAAAAAAAAAGAGAAAGACTATTTAAATCGCCAGGAAAGGCGAGCGGGCGTCACAGCACCAATTTTGAGTGGGGTGACTGCTTGCAGCCATATGCAGCATAATGGAGAGCCCTTCGCCAGAGCATATACAACCGCGCCAGGAAGCGAAGGAGAGGCGGTCGTGCTCAGACGAAAAAGTAAAAGCACGCTGCAGCAGTAGTGTGAGCCACTCGGGCAGCGCACAGGCGGATCGTCACCGCAAAAAAGAGGGGTCCGTAGTCTCGTTGGGAGACAGTGAGAGGACCAGCCAACCTCCAGATCCGGTACCCGTTCTATGAAGCGTCCGAGTGGTGAGTGAACCTCGAGAAAGTCCAGTAATCTAATGTCTGTTCTCTTTCTCTTTTTTGCCTCTCTTTTTCCTCTCCTCCTCCTCTTATATATATATATGGACGGGGTGGAGTATAGGAGGTCCCTAAGAAATATAGAGGGAAGTCAAAAAATAAAGAATGTGCTTTATGTAAAAGTCCCGTAGAAACAGCCTGGAACAAAAAATTATGCCAGGAGTGCATTAACAAGACCATAGCGGAGGAGACACCCTCATTTTCGGATAGTTTGAGGGCCATAATTCAGACAGAAGTTTCCAAGTCAGTAAGAGCATTACAAACGGTAGATACAGAAAGAAAAGCTAGGAGATCAAGCCCCTCAGGGGTCTCTCAACAGGACTCTACAGGGTCAGAAGACGACTCAAATAAGTCGCAGTATTCAGGAAGTAGCTCGGACGGGGAAGATACGTTTCCAGTAGAAGCTACGGATGAACTCATTAAAGCAGTTAGATCTACCATGGGGCTAGTAGAAGAGCAAACAAAAAAGACAGCCCAAGATCTCATGTTTAGTGGACTGCAAAAGAGAAAACGTAGAACCTTCCCTGTTAATGAGAAACTGAAAGCACTCATAAATCGCGAGTGGGAAAAACCAGAAAGGAAGTCCCAGAATACAAATTCCCTGAAGAGGAGATTTGAGGAAGAGGCATCCTCATCCTGGGATAGGGCCCCCAAAATTGATGTGGCGATATCAAAGGTCGCCAGAAAAACCTCCCTACCCTTTGAGGACTTGGGGTTTCTAAAAGAGCCACTGGACCGAAAGGCGGATAGTTGCCTTAAGGCAGCCTGGGAAACCTCGGCTGGCGCACTAAGACCCGCCATCGCAGCCACTTGTGTGGCTAGGTCCTTAAAGATATGGACAGACAACTTGGAGGATCAATTGGAACAAGGGGTTCCCAGAGAGACGATTCTGGAATCATTGCCGGCTATTAGGGCAGCGGCGAACTTTCTCGCAGAGGCATCAGCAGATTCGGCCAGACTAGCCTCAAAATCAGCAGCCTTAACCAATGTAGGACGGCGGGCGGTATGGCTCAAATGCTGGCCGGGGGACACCCAGTCGAAAATGAAACTTTGCTCTCTACCATGTGAAGGAAATTTCTTGTTCGGCCCCGCATTGGATGAAGTGCTGGAGAAAGCGAGTGATACCAAAAAGAATTTTCCGAAACAACCATTTCAGGCCTTTCGGCGCTCCTTTCAGAGGGGCCGAAAGTTCAGGAGACAACAATTTAAAGACCGTGACAGGAGCAATTCCGACAGACGATACAGAGGAGGGAGAGGCTTCTATTTCAGTAAGCCCCCGAGAGAAGCCAAAAAACCCACCCAGTGACGGTCCTTCTCAGGTGGGGGGAAGGCTCTCTCACTTCCTCCCAGCCTGGGAAAGGATCTCATCCAGTACCTGGATCCGACAGATAGTAGGGTCAGGTCTGGAGTTAAAATTCCACCATTGGCCACCACAAAAATTCATTCAAACTCCGGTACAATCATCTCAGGAAAGACAAAAGAGTTTGGAAGAGGAGGTATTATCGCTTGTACAAAAACTCGTACTGGAAGAAGTTCCAGAAAAAGAAAAGAAGAAAGGCTTTTACTCCCCCCTGTTTCTGATAAAGAAACCAGACGATTCCTGGAGGACGATTGTAAACCTGAAAGGCCTCAACAAGTATCTAGTAGTCCCATCATTCAAGATGGAGACAATAAGATCTACAGTAAAACTCCTCTTCCCTCGGTGTTACATGGCGGTCCTGGATCTCAAGGACGCTTACTATCATGTCCCGATTCGGCAGCAAGACCGCAAATATCTCAGGGTGGCAGTCCAGATAAACTCTCAGTGGCATCATTTTTAATACAAGGCTCTGCCCTTTGGGGTAGCAACAGCCCCCCGGGTCTTTACGAAGTTAATTGCGGAGGTCACGGCACATCTCAGAGAAAAAGATGCTCTAGTAATACCATATCTGGACGACTTCTTGATAGTGGGGAAAGAATTCGCTCACTGTCAGGAACAAGTCAAGACAGTGATAGAGACTCTTCAGACTCTGGGTTGGGAACTGAACTTCAAAAAATCCAGGTTGGAGCCAACGATGGTCCAGAATTTTTTGGGCCTAACAATAGACTCGGTAATACAGGAGTGTCGCCTCCCAGAGGAAAAAGAAGAGAAAATCAAAAACCTAATCAGAACAACATTAGGAAAGCCAACAATGACTCTGAGGAAAGCCATGTCAGTGCTGGGGTCCCTAACCTCCTGCATACCAGCGATAAAATGGGCACAATTTCACGCAAGGGAACTTCAGTGGTGTGTGTTACAAAGCGATCTGACGCTTCAGGGGCAGTTAGAACAGAAGCTCACCATCCCGGATCCTGTACTCCAGTCGCTAAAATGGTGGTTACAGATAGAGGCCGCTCCGAGGGGAGTACCCTGGACATATGCAGCCTCCAGAGTAGTCACGACAGATGCCAGTCCCTGGGGCTGGGGAGCCCATCTAGACACCCTATGGCTCCAAGATACTTGGGCTCAGGGGGAAAAAGATCTATCCTCAAACGAGTGGGAACTGCTGGCCATCGAAAGAGCGCTGGAAGGATTACTGACGCACCTGAGAGGACATCATGTGAAAGTCCTATCAGACAATCGTACAGCGGTTGCATACGTGAACCATCAAGGGGGCACTCGTTCTCGGTCATTGATGGAAATAGCAAAAAGAATCCTGACTCTGGCGGAACATCAGTTCCTTTCATTATCGGCCCTGCATATCCGAGGCGCGGACAACCTGAGGGCGGACTTTCTGAGCAGGAACCACTTAAAGCAAGGAGAATGGTGCCTAAAAGAGTCCATTTTTCAGCAAATTGTGCAGAGGTGGGGAAAACCCATAATAGATCTCTTCGCCTCAAAAACCAACAGAAAAGTTCAAAAATTCTGCTCCCTAAGACCAGCAGACATGCCACTGGCGGTAGACGCCTTCAGAATAAAATGGACATCAGGTCTCCTGTACGCATTCCCTCCGATATGCCTCATTCCATTAGTCCTGAAAAAGATCAGGGAGGACCAAGCCAGAGTAATTATGATAGCTCCCTTTTGGCCAAAAAGGCCGTGGTTCTATTGGCTGAGAGTAATGTCAGTGACAGACCCATGGGTGCTCCCAGAGGATCATGACCTCCTAACACAGGGTCCCTTCAATCATCCTCCGAATTCCAGGCTGCATTTGACAGCCTGGAATTTGAAAGGTCACTATTAGAAAAGAAAGGGTTTTCAGCGAGATTGATTTCCACCTTAATCAGCAGCAGAAAACCAGTGACTACAAAAATATATGGGAGGATATGGAGGAAGTTCTTGTCCACCTCAGGCCCAATACAGGAAGGGGAAGTACCGGTAAGGGCAGTGCTAGAGTTTCTGCAAAGGGGCTTAGACTTGGGCTTAGTGGTCAGCACCCTGAAAGTACACGTTTCAGCCCTGGCAGCAGCATTCAACTATGACCTGGCAAGCGATAGATGGGTCGCCAGATTTATCCGGGCCTGTACTAGAGCTGACTCTGTCCCATCGCCTAAACCTCCTCCCTGGGATCTAAATTTAGTCCTATCATCCCTAACGGAAAGTCCATTTGAACCAATAGACGCAATATCAGACAAAGTGTTAACCTTAAAAACAGCCTTATTAGTGGCACTCACATCGGCACGTAGGGTTGGGGACTTACACGCACTATCAGCAGACCCACCATACACTCAGGTTATGGATGATAGAGTCGTGCTAAGATTAGACCCAGCATACCTCCCTAAGGTAGTGTCGAAATTTCACAGAGCTCAGGAAATAATCTTGCCATCCTTCTGTCCTAACCCTGGTAACAAAAAGGAAGAGAGGTTACATTGTCTAGACGTTAGGAGATGTATTCTACAGTATTTAGAGGTGACAAAACCATGGAGGAAACAGAGGGCCTTGTTTATCTCATACCAGGGGGCAAGGAAAGGCCTTAAAGCCTCTAAGCAAACTATAGCTAGATGGGTGAGAGAGGCCATCATACTAGCATATAGTAGTGCAGGCAGGGCTGTTCCAGAGGGCCTAAAAGCCCACTCCACGAGGGCCATGGCAACATCCTGGGCGGAGAGAGCGGACGCCTCCATCGACCAAATATGTAAGGCGGCCACTTGGTCCTCTCCATCTACCTTTTTCAGACATTACAGATTAGACCTATCTGCTACCTCTGATCTCACATTTGGGAGAAGAGTGTTACAGGCAGTGATCCCCCCCTAAAGAGAATACAAATCTCTGTAACTCTCTCGTGGTGCCGTCATGTACCATGGGAAAACACGGGTATTACATACCTGGTAATGTGTTTTTCCAGGGGACATGACGGCACCCTTATATTCCCGCCCTATTTTGATCACGTCATTAGTTGGGTGTTTTTTGTTAGTATTATACACTCCCTTGGTGTGGGAAATTTAGCAGTGTAAAATAGGTATTATTTATGTGTGCACTAACTGGCGGAGTTCCTCTTGTGCTCTGTAAAACAACTGATGCGGAGAGAGGAGCCGCCCCCTTTTATCTTGAAGGTTTCCTGTCCTCGTAGGGCGGATCCCCTCTCTCGTGGTGCCGTCATGTCCCCTGGAAAAACACATTACCAGGTATGTAATACCCGTGTTTTTGTCTGTCGAGCATTTTGCATAGTGTGTTTATTCATCAATTTTCTGCTGCATAAAAAGAACAAAAAGATCTCCCTTTTCTGTGCAATAAAAGTAAAATTGGTGTAACCGTGACTCCGTGTTTTGCTTGGACACTGTCAGGGGCTATACCATCTGTGTGTAGATTACTCAGACTGATTACTTACATGGAATAGTGGAGAATGCAAAAATTTTAAGATGTTATTGGATATGTGATTTATTTCACTTCTTAAAATTGTTTTCCCCATATTCTTTCTAATGGGACCTGACCCTTTCTTGGCTCAGAGACTTCATGCTGTGTTCAAAGCCTGTGAGTAGAACAAAAATTGCAAGGGTTTAACAGGCATTATGTCTTGCTAAATATTAGCAGAGAAAACATACATTAGAGGTTGTGCTTAATCATCACTTGTGAACGTCAAGCAAGGGGCTCATTGAATTAAAATGTACGTTAATTATTCAGGGTTTTTTTCCCCACTCGTGGTTTTTTTTTTTTTTTAATACGTTTTAATAGCTAACAAGATGTCAAACATTTTGCCCTTGCAAGTTTCTGCAATTTGCAGTTTTCAAACGTGAGACCTGTTGAAAGTACAAGTGATAATGGACAAGACCGTACCCCCTACGGACAACGTCCCATCAAATCTTTCTTCAATTAATGCTGCAGCAGAACTTTTGTATAATAACATTTGTGCTTGCGACCTATCTGGAGAAAAGGAAAAACTATTAGAATGCCTTAAATATCCCATTTACTGCTGTTATTTGCTTATATGAATGTAGCATGTCAGCTAAATGGACCAAGGGACAGATCTAGTGTTTGGGTGCAGGGGAGTGCACACTAAGCTTTGTCTATCATTATTGCTGGGAGCAATCAAATTGATGCCAGCAGGACAGTAGACGCGTTGACAGCTGTAATTATATATCTCCATGGTGATCACTTTTGGCCTGTCATGGAGGCCCGCTGGTCCCCTCCCTTGCAAGCATTTAATCAGATTGGGCTGTCACTTGTCAGGTAGACAAGGCGGGCTGGGAGTTGTGTTTTAAGGGAGAAGTGAACTGAAAATGAGGGGTGGGAGTTGCCTGCAAGCTTCACATGGTATGTTACAGTCCAGGAAAAATGCAGTTTAATTATATCAGAGGCTCCCGCACTGTGGTAAGGACATCAAGGCTATTGCTTGATGATGTTTAGTGTAATGAGAGCAGATATTCTTAGTCAGCAGCATCTTTTGCGTCTAATTGTTGAATTAATTGCACGTAAGGTAATTATGTTTTCACAGGGTTTCTCCTTTAGACAGAGTTTTCAATTAACCGTGGTGTTTTAATGATATAATAACAAATATGGTCTCTCATAAATGCACGCATGCCCACCTTCTAAAACGACCATGCTTAAAGGAAGTCTTGTCACCCTAAAACTGCTAATTCAGCTACTTATTCATTTATATAGGGGACTTGGCTCATATACAAATCATATCAGTAACATACATTTTAGTGATGTAGTTACAGAAAAACTCACTTTTAATTCATATGCAAATGAGGGCAATTCAGTGCACCCTTAGAGTGGCCAATGTGTCAGTGCACCCTTAGTGGCCAATGTGTCAGTGCACCCTTAGTGGCCAATGTGTCAGTGCACCCTTAGTGGCCAATGTGTCAGTGCACCCTTAGTGGCCAATGTGTCAGTGCACCCTTAGTGGCCAATGTGTCAGTGCACCCTTAGTGGCCAATGTGTCAGTGCACCCTTAGTGGCCAATGTGTCAGTGCACCCTTAGTGGCCAATGTGTCAGTGCACCCTTAGTGGCCAATGTGTCAGTGCACCCTTAGTGGCCAATGTGTCAGTGCACCCTTAGTGGCCAATGTGTCAGTGCACCCTTAGTGGCCAATGTGTCAGTGCACCCTTAGTGGCCAGTGTGTCAGTGCACCCTTAGTGGCCAGTGTGTCAGTGCACCCTTAGTGGCCAGTGTGTCAGTGCACCCTTAGTGGCCAGTGTGTCAGTGCACCCTTAGTGGCCAGTGTGTCAGTGCACCCTTAGTGGCCAGTGTGTCAGTGCACCCTTAGTGGCCAATGTGTCAGTGCACCCTTAGTGGCCAATGTGTCAGTGCACCCTTAGTGGCCAATGTGCCAGTGCACCCTTAGTGGCCAATGTGTCAGTGCACCCTTAGTGGCCAATGTGTCAGTGCACCCTTAGTGGCCAGTGTGTCAGTGCACCCTTAGTGGCCAGTGTGTCAGTGCACCCTTAGTGGCCAGTGTGTCAGTGCACCCTTAGTGGCCAGTGTGTCAGTGCACCCTTAGTGGCCAGTGTGTCAGTGCACCCTTAGTGGCCAGTGTGTCAGTGCACCCTTAGTGGCCAGTGTGTCAGTGCACCCTTAGTGGCCAGTGTGTCAGTGCACCCTTAGTGGCCAGTGTGTCAGTGCACCCTTAGTGGCCAATGTGTCAGTGCACCCTTAGTGGCCAATGTGTCAGTGCACCCTTAGTGGCCAATGTGTCAGTGCACCCTTAGTGGCCAATGTGTCAGTGCACCCTTAGTGGCCAATGTGTCAGTGCACCCTTAGTGGCCAATGTGTCAGTGCACCCTTAGTGGCCAATGTGTCAGTGCACCCTTAGTGGCCAGTGTGTCAGTGCACCCTTAGTGGCCAGTGTGTCAGTGCACCCTTAGTGGCCAGTGTGTCAGTGCACCCTTAGTGGCCAGTGTGTCAGTGCACCCTTAGTGGCCAGTGTGTCAGTGCACCCTTAGTGGCCAGTGTGTCAGTGCACCCTTAGTGGCCAGTGTGTCAGTGCACCCTTAGTGGCCAGTGTGTCAGTGCACCCTTAGTGGCCAGTGTGTCAGTGCACCCTTAGAGTGGCCAGTGTGTCAGTGCACCCTTAGAGTGGCCAGTGTGTCAGTGCACCCTTAGAGTGGCCAGTGTGTCAGTGCACCCTTAGAGTGGCCAATGTGTCAGTGCACCCTTAGAGTGGCCAATGTGTCAGTGCACCCTTAGAGTGGCCAATGTGTCAGTGCACCCTTAGAGTGGCCAATGTGTCAGTGCACCCTTAGAGTGGCCAATGTGTCAGTGCACCCTTAGAGTGGCCAATGTGTCAGTGCACCCTTAGTGGCCAATGTGTCAGTGCACCCTTAGTGGCCAATGTGTCAGAGCACCCTTAGTGGCCAATGTGTCAGTGCACCCTTAGTGGCCAATGTGTCAGTGCACCCTTAGTGGCCAATGTGTCAGTGCACCCTTAGTGGCCAATGTGTCAGTGCACCCTTAGTGGCCAATGTGTCAGTGCACCCTTAGTGGCCAATGTGTCAGTGCACCCTTAGTGGCCAATGTGTCAGTGCACCCTTAGTGGCCAGTGTGTCAGTGCACCCTTAGTGGCCAGTGTGTCAGTGCACCCTTAGTGGCCAGTGTGTCAGTGCACCCTTAGTGGCCAGTGTGTCAGTGCACCCTTAGTGGCCAGTGTGTCAGTGCACCCTTAGTGGCCAGTGTGTCAGTGCACCCTTAGAGTCGCCAATGTGTCTGTGCACCCTTAGAGTGGCCAATGTGTCAGTGCACTCTTGACCTTTGATTTATATATCTAACACTGGTCTGTTGGTTTTTTTTCTCAGCAAATCTCCTTAAATTGAAATCCCTGAGCCTGCACTTGCACACTCACACTGGAGCAGCTCAACTGCACACTCTGTGTCATTACCTGCACTTATTGTGAAAGAGGGCATTGACTGATCTCCAGGTCCTATCTGAAGCTACATGCTCACTATAAGATCTGTGTGCAGTGATAGGGATTTGAGCTTTGGCAGCACGCATTATGAGAAACCCAGCGCTGTCAAACAAGCTCAGAGGCAATGTTAGGTGTGCAAATCGAAGGACATAGCAGTGCAGTGAGACATTGGCCGCACAAGTGGTGCACTGAAGCACTGTGATTTGCATATGGATTAAAAGTGAAATTTTTTTTGCAACTACAGCACTTAATGCATGTTTCCAGTATGAATTTTTTAGAAGCTACGTTTTTTATATAGATGTTTGAGTAGCTGAATTTGCAGTTTGGGTGTGACAGACTCCCTTGTAACAGCTGGGATTTGCAAAAGGAAATGGTCAATAAATATTGATAGACTAATTCAGAGTCTTTGTAAATCTTGACGACTTCGATTTGAACAATAATTTTGATTAAGTTTTCTTGCTTTTGCTACCACTAAACAGTAACAAAAGTTTAGTGACTTATTTTTTCATCCCTTGTTGTCACAAAGTCCAAGTACTTGTTACATTTGAGATGCATGCAGATCCTTATAATTGCCCTATAATTGTATAATTTATTTTCTTACCCTGGTTAGTTATAGTCAGCTTTGGTAACAGGTCTACCCTGGAGACTGTCCCGGAGGAATTCCAGTCAGTAAAGTTTATGCTCCTGTAGGGGGTTAAGAATGAAGAGAAATTACCATATTTTTCGGACTATAAGAAACATTTTTTTGCTCTAAAAATGTGGAGGAAAATGGTGGGTGCGTCTTATAGTCCGGATGTACCGACTCTGGCTGTGGTGGGGAGGTGGGGGAACGGCATCGGCGGAACAGCAGGTCACAGGAGGCTGGAGCTGGCGGCTGCAGCTAACTCCTGTTCCCGCTCCTAAAGAGAAATGAATGTTCACTGCATTTCACGTCCATGGGGGGTGGAGAGCAATAAATAATTTCTCTTTAATAATAGTATCTTAGTATCTTGGGGCAGCACGGTGGCTCAGTGGTTAGCACTGCAGCCTTGCAGCGCTTGAGTCCTGGGTTCGAATCCCACCAAGGACAACATCTGCAAGGAGTTTGTATGTTCTCCCCGTGTCTGCGTGATTTTTCCCCAACCCTAGTCCTGGTATGTGCGCGCAGAGAGTAGTTAGTATTCGTTGCTCATCAGTAGTGTGCAGTTTCAGCCACCATACTTAAGAGAAATTATTATTCCGGCAGCTATGCTCTGTTTGTTAGCAGCACATGACGTCCCTGCCATGCGCTGCTTACAAGGATAAAGCAGTTGCTGGCACCGGAGCAGGATACTGTGAGGGAGCATCGGGTAGGTAAGTGTTTGGGTTTTTTTGTAATGGTTTCTCATGGGGCCCATGCATACCAGGATGGGGATGGGGCCATGCATACCAGAATAGGGATGGGGCCATGCATAGTAGGCCCCATCCCCATGGGGGGGCCATGCAATCCAGGATGGGGATGGGGCAATGCAATCCAGAATGGGATGGGGCCATGCATTACTAGGATATGGATGGGACCATGCATACTAGAATGGGAATTGGGGCCATGCATACTAGTATTGGGATGAGGGTGATCATTCCTGTCAAGATAGGGATGAGGGAGCCATGTATGCCAGGATATGAATGAGGGATTCATGCATACCAGGATAGGGATGAGAGGGCCATGTGTATCAGGATGGGGATGAGGGGACCATAAATACCAGGTTAGGGGATATGAAGTACAGAATTTACCACATTTTCTGCTTCAATTTTTTTTTTTACGTCATTTCCGCCTCAAAAATCTAGTCTCATTTTCTTTCTAAAGTGAGTGTATTCTGTGGATTGTCTGTTTGTTGAAAGGGTCACTTTCTGATGAGCTGTTCAGTGTTTTCTGCCAACGTTCTCCAATGGTAGAGGCACTTCTTTTTTTATTTTGATAGTTAATAGATGGAGGACCTAAGCTACTTTTTAACTTTTTTGATATTGTATTTAAATACCCAGTTATTTAGGCACGATTTATTTTATGGAATCGCTAGTTACTCTTGCCAGAAGTGAGTCAATAGTTTTACGTTATTCCTCCAGAATTGGTCCTAGAACCAGCTTAAAAATATGTTGAAGGTAACGTTTTTTGCTCCGTATGTGGACCCACATTGGAGCACAGCATGCACACCTTACATCCTTTATCTATAGCTCGGACATAAAACCATTGACTTTACACAACTAGTATATATTGTCTTACAATTTTGTTTTAGTGATGGTTTAAAAATATATTATTTTGTGCTGCTGCTATCATGTCAACTTATGCTGTAGTACTGTTCACTGGGTTTTAGTGCTCATATCGCTGCCATATTCCAGTATGGTTTGCTAACATTTTAACCAAACATCTGTTTAGTTTTCCATTTATAAAAGGAGGTTTAACACTGTTTCTGATTCATTGGACAATGTATACGAAGGGTGTATAAAGCTGAATCTAGATGTCAACTTTGGCCAAGACTTAGGTCACACTACTAAAGATCGCCTTATGCCTTTGCTACATTGCGGCCTGCAGGGAACCAGGGGTCACATTACAACCTGTAGAGTACTGCGACTGCAACAAGCAATTTGCAAAGAATTAATGGTTCTGACTTTTGGTGACTTGCTTGTTGCAGTTGCTGTACCGTATGCAGGGCCTGTTGTAGGCAAAGTGGGGCTCTGGGCAAAAGTTTAAAATGGGGCCCCAAATGCTGACGTATTACACATCACACACAGAAACGTTGGTTGTAGTTACATGCGCTGAGTTCAGGCCGCTAAACAAGTGTGATCGACAATATTGAAGTTGTTTGACGCTTGTTTCCCGGCCTCTTTCCACCTGCTGAGGAAGAATAATGGCGACAGAACAGTCACTATTAGATCAATCTGTCCCCATACAGTATCAGTTTTCAGCGGACGATGTGCTGCTGAGAACAATGATTTTTGTTCCTGCATAAACAAGCCAATCTCTCGATGAATAGGCAGCATTGTTTGTTTAGTATAATACACCCCATAGTCCTCCACATAGTATAATGCATCCCGTAGTCCTCTATATAGTATAATGTGCACCACAATCCTCCATATTGTATAATGCGTGCCTCATAGTCCTTGATATAGTAAAATACACTCTTCATAGTCCTTCATATATTAAAATACACTCCTCAGTCCACCATATAGTATAATGCACCCCCTCATAGTATTTCATGCAGTACAATTCACTTCCCATAATATAATATACCCCATAGTTCTTCATATTATAATTTACTCCAATTAGTCCTTGATACAGTATAACGCAGGTCCCATAATGCACTGTCCATAGTCTGATAGAGTATAATGCAGTCCCCATATAGTATAATGCAGCCACTCCTCAAAATATACTGTAGCCCTCTCACAGAGTCAACCCCCACGGACTATAATGTAGTCCCACCATGCAATATAATGCAGGACCCCCATAGAATATAATGTAGCCCCCTCACAAATTATAATGCAGCCACTCCCCATGGAATATAATGTTGCCCCACCATACAATATAATGCAGCCCCTCTCGTATAGCATAATGTAGCCCTCTCATAGAGTATAATGCAGGACCCCCATAGAAAATAATGCAGCACCCTCATAGGGTATAATGCAGACCCCATAAAGTAAAATGTAGCCCCCTTCATAGAATATAATGCAGCCCCCTCATAGAGTATAATGCAGGAACCCCGTAGAATATAATGTAGCCCCATCATAGAATATAATGCAGCCCCCCAAATATATCATAATGCAACCCCCCATAGAATATAATGACCTTGAGAAAGACACTTCACAGTGTCGATACGCGTGGGTTTGGGGGTCCCATACAATTTAACCATTGGTCTACTTGTCCTCAGAAACCAGGTGATGATATGTTAGGGAAAGGGGCTATGTTGTCCCTATTTTCTTGTATTTGATTTAGTGGTAACATGTTGAGAATTTGATGCATACACATGGCGTTTATTTTGCCTGTGTATCCCTTATGCAATTACAGTGTTTCCCTATATGACTTGATATGTAGATATTCTGGTATATTTGTATTAACGCCATGATATTATGACAATGAATAAGATTGGGATTGTTAACTTGTGGTGTTAGATCCCAGATATTGAAATTCACTAGATATTTGTTATTTGATTAAATGGTTAATTCTGGGGCCCACAGTATTTAACTGTCTATTAAAATGACCCATTGTTTTTGTTTGTCTGTGTGTCTGTGAGTTCAGACATTTTAATTGTTTTTAAACTAAGTGTTTGCTTGTTGTGTTCACTATAATAAAATTTGATTCTTGATTATATTAGTGTGTGGTGATCCCTATTTATGTGCATATACTTTTCTCTTTGTCACTGTGCTAATTTATTTATATGCACTAGGTGATCCCACCTGAGTATATATTGTGGATGGTGCCCGTTTATCCTTTTTAGTCCCCCATAGAATATAATGTAGCACCCTCAAATAGTATAATTCAGCCAGCCCCCCATCCTCCCCTCATAGAATATAATCCATCACCACAGTCCAGTACTCACTCACTGATAAATTTTAAAAAAAAAAATCACACACGATATTCACCTCACCTCTCCTCCTCGTTCCCAATGCTGCTAAAAGGCTCTGCTCTGGACTCAGCAGCTGCACTGCCCGACACACACCGGGAGCGTGATGAAGTGAAGTCATCGCGCACCCTCAGAGGCAGAGGGGAATGATGAGATAGGGAGTGTGATTAGACACTCTGTGCTCCATCATTGCTTTCAACTGTATCGGCTTCTATGATCCCAATGCAGTTGAATGCAGCAGGGTCATCGCTGACGCCAGGCGGACCCCCTGACTCACGGGCCCCATAACGACCATGTAGCAGCACGCCACTGGCTGGAAGCCCCTGGGGGAACAGGGGCTTGGGGGAGCCTGCCACTAGCGCCGGCCCTGACCGTATGGGTGGCAGTGTGACCCCATTCACCTGTATTATGCTGCGATGCAGCATACAGTGATTTTTGGCTGCACGAACTGTGCTGATGTGTATATGTCATCCACAGCAGAAGCCAACAGTTAAACACAGCCAGGTACATGCTGCATGCGCTGAGCGGGCATAGCACCTATCCCAGCACTTTTACCTATCAGATGCCGCTGTCATTAATGACAGTGGTGTGCAAGGCGTTTGACAGAGTTTGTTCGCTTTGTCTACCTATCGGCAACCTTGCATTGCGATTGCGGAGTACCGACAGTTTGCTATGGCACCCGGTGGTTTGATAATGGCCTGCATGTCGGCTATATTCCTCATCCAGATCCCATAAGCAGTGGGGCCTTATGAGCTTTACAATCAGTCAAATACTGGCAGGTTAGATAATACACTGTACTACAATCAGAGGATCGCATGTTTAAGTCCCCTTTTGGGACTAGTAAGTACTGTAAAAAAAGAAAAACGAGTGTTGTAAAACAAATATTTTTAAAAGAAAAAGCATAAAATCAGTTTTACTAATAAAAAAACATTTTTGTCTTAAAAAAAAAAAAAAAAACTTTCCGCAAAAAGACACATTTGGTATCACCGCGTTCATAATGACTTTTACTATAAAACTATAAATTTTCTTCACATACGGTCAAAGTCATTAAAAACACATTCTGTTCAATAATTGCCATTTTTTGTTAATCTTGGCTCAAAAAAATAAAATTGGTGATCAAAAAGTCGATTATTTAAAAAATGATACTAACTTATTTTCTAAACAATATGGAACTACGGAAAATGTTTTGTGCAGCTCTTCCAGAGAAAGCACAAGCTACCAGTTTTCTTAATTTCACACATGGTTCAAACAAAGACTAAACAAAACCCTTCTAAAAATGTACAATCAAAAAACACAACGCATACATCCCCTTTGAAAAGTAAGATTTTAATCAATGTCTCACTAAACACAAGAACAAATTCCCAAATTTTGACAAGACTGAATTTCATAGAACTTTTTTTTTTTTAAAAACCATAGCATGAAAATAAAGGGAGCAGGATTGTGCACAGTAACGTACAGATAGTGTAAGATTGGTGTTGTAATACTGATTAAAATGATACCTTGGTTGATGAAATCCGTCTTGTGGTGGTAAAGTTCATTTGTGATTTTTCCTTCTGCTAGTGTGTGGCCCTCTTTTGAGATGATGCAGCTATCATGCTTAAATGTAACTTCATTTCCTTGTTTTGTAAGTTTCTTCACAGATAGCAAATTACTCTCAAGACTAGGCACATAGAGCACATATTTTACTGGGATCTTCTTGCTTTGTGTTGGTGAGATTTGGCAATCAGTATAACCATCTCCTATACCTTGTGAAGTCATGTACTGACCATTAGCCATAATCACTTTCTCTGACTTACTTTGGTTAAGCTTAGAAAAGAAGTCCCTGTTATTAGTCATGTGACTAGTTGCTCCAGAGTCTATACACCAGGCATGCTTTGATGTATTTACACTGACAGTAAATGCAGTTTCAGTATTCACAGAATCATTTTCTGCAGACACAGCACTTTTAACCCTTTGAAGACTGCTTTGCTTTTTCAGCTGATTCATTCCAGCTTTCCAGACTCTGCAGTCGGATTTCAAATGTCCTGATTTCTTGCAAACAAAACATTCACGTGTTTCTTTTAGGTGCTTTCTGTTATCATTTAGATTTTGTGTCTGTAAAGCAGATTCTGCATCGCATGTCCTGCTGTTTACACCTTCCGCTTTCTGCTTATATTCATCTATGAGCTTCCCTCTGACATACTCCAATGTAAGCTCATCATCTGGGCGCGCATCTAGTGCGGTTACAAGCGTGTCATAGTTTTCTGGAAGACCACTAAGCAGTAATGCGGCTACATGAAAGTCCTTCAAATCTTCCCCAATGCCTCTCAGGCGTTCTACAATCTCTAGAATGCTTGTTATGTAGTCCTGCATATCCTGGCCATTCTGTAGTTTAGACTGGTACAATTTTCTCATGAGATAAAGTTTATTGCTTAAATTTATCCTCTCATGCACCTTTTGCAGCTGCTCCCACATTTCTCTTGCAGTTTCACTTTTACACACATGCACAATCTGATTATCTATACTGAGTGATATGGTACTTTGTGCTTTCTGATCCATCTCTATCCACTCCTGTGATACTGGGTCAGGTTTAGGCTCCTGTGTGTATTTCCACTTACCTTCTCTTATCAGCAGCATTTTCACTTTGAATTTCCAGGATTGATAATTCTGGTTAGTGAGACTTGGTACTGTAAACTTCATGGAGTTGCTGCTGCTGGTGGCCATCTTTGCTGTCTTCCTTTCTTTTCTTTTCTCTGTGCTCTGGGGATCTGGGACACTAGGACTCTGGGCCCATAATTAGCAGCGGATTAATCAGCGTAACATCCAGAGTCAGCAACACAGAATGTAGATTTATTCATATCCAGGTTGAACAGCTTACAGCATGAAATGTGATCAGTCTGGTATCTCATGTGGCTTGCAGCATGGGAGCATTACAACAGTACAGTAGTAGTTGTTGCAATACATACAGATCAATATGCATTATTCCAACAGTGTGTGTATGTGTGTGTGTGTGTGTATATATATATATATATATATATATATATATATATATATATATATATATATATATATATATATATATATATATATATATATATATTAATATAATCTTGGGAAAAAAAACGTTCTGCAGCATGGTAGGCATATGCATTATGTATTAATTTGTTTCCTGTTATATCCTGATATTCCTAAAAAAAAAAAGCTGTTTAAAAATGGAGCCGGCGGTGATCATCAATAGCTGCTATTGCGCAGGCGCCACCAGCTCCATCTTGGAGGAGAGAAAAATTTGTCCTCCTCCAAGATGGCGCAGCCGGCGCCTGCACAATAGCAGCTATCGGATTGGCGCTGTTTTCAAACGGAAGGAGCCACTGGTCTTGGAACACCCAACAACAGAGTTGTGACATTAGCTCTGACCGAAACCGTTTTTTGATCCATTATGACCATCACTGCTCTGACCAGACAGCTGCAGTAGCACAGCCTGGATGTAGCACCCTAGCACATCAGTTTGGGGACCGTGACTCTCAGACACCCCTTAGTGAAGCCCAAGATTGCTTTGCCTGACAGGTTCTCTGGGGGGTGGGGAGGTGACAAGTTTGTTGTTTTCAGGGAGGCCTGTAAACTATACTTCAGAAAACGTCCTAGTTCCTCAGCAACCGATGAGCAACAGGTGGATATAATTTCTTTCCTTCAGATTGACCACCAAGCATGGGCATTCTCCCTCCTGTCTGACTCCCAGTCGCTCCAGATGGTGTGTTTTTTTTTTTTTTGTGTTGGGTCATATAAACGACGACCCCGACCGTGTCTCCCTGGCTGAATCCACACTATGTCAGCTTCAGCAGGGAGACCTACTGGTTGAGGAATGTTTCTCAGAGTTTCGTCTACTGACAATAAGTGAAATGACCCCACGCTCCATAGCCAGTTCATTGAAGGGTAATTATTAAGGGTGAAGGATGCCTTAGCCCCGTATGAGACTCCAGTTTCCCTTGAGGAGGCCATGTATTTGGATATCCGGGTGGATCTCTGTCTTCGACAGAGACCTAAAGAGATACCCCAATGTGCGGGGCCAAGGGAAACCTGGTCTGAGTGATCTGAGGAACCTATGCAGTTGGGTGGGTCGGACTTTGGGGATGTGTTTTTGGAGCAGGTGTGTCAAGAACTTCCTCCCCCTTGTCCTTATGACTGTGCTGTTAACCTTGTCCCGGGGGCCAAGCTGCCAAAGAGCAGGCTATATAATATCTCTGATGAATACCAACACAAAAGACTGAGCAAACAAGGAAAAAACAATAGAGAGACACACTCTGAAACTAATCAGCAAACCCACGAATGAAAAAGTGCACACAAAGGTCTCATAAAAGCTAACATTTTATTAAATATACTTAAAAAAGATTTTTTAGTTTTTTTTTAAATACAAGAGACATACATATACCAAGGCAGAATGTTCCTAGAAGTGGCACCAGTAACATGTACAAAGTAAGATATGTAAAGTAACACGACAGATTCCAAATAGGGCAAAGGACCCCATCAGTGTAATAATCCAAGTCAAATACAAGTGTCATGACTGATACTAAATAATGTAGTGAAAAAATGCACTGTCCCCTGACGAAGCCTCTGGGTGAAACGTGCGTTGGGGCAGGTGGACCATTACACATGTGCTAGACCCCCTTTTACTGACATACCATCTTTTGTGTAGGTACTTACCTTATGCATTTTTTCACTAAATTGTTACCTTTTATGAGACCTTTTGTGTGCACTCGTTATCATACATGGGTTTGTCATATATCTCTGATCCAGAGAGGCAGGCCATGAAGGATTATATTGTGGAAAGTTTGGTAAAGTGTAATATCAGACCATACTCATCCCCCATGGCTGCAGGGATTTTTTTTGTAAAGAAGAAAGACGGTGGGGTTACGCCCCTGCCTAGATTTCTGCAAATTCAGATCACGGTCCGGCATCCGCTTCCTCTCATCCCCGACATCTTTAATTAGATTGTAGGAGCAAAATGAATTTCTAAACTGAATCTCGGGGGGGTATATAATCTCATTTGTATTAAGGAGGGGGATGAGTGGAAGCTGCTTTCAGTACTCCATAGGGACACTGTGAGAACCTTGTGATGCTGTTTGGGTTGACTAATGCTCCCGCTGTCTTTCAGCACTTTGTAAATGACATCTTTCTTTGTCACGTGGTCAGTAGATGTGTGGTAATCTATCTTGATGACATTAATTTATTCACCTGACCTTGAGTTACATCAGGTACATGTCAGGCAGGTGTTACGGATACTCGGAACTATAAATATTTTGTCAAACCAGAGAAATTGCACTAACAGCTTTACCGAACGCCAAGACTTTGGCTCAAATTTTCATCAGAGAGATTGTAAAATTACACATGATTCCTACTGATACTGTTTCTGACTGGGGGGTTCAGTTTACTTGCAAATTTTGGAGGGTGTTTTGCACTCATTTAGGGATCCATCTGTTGTTGTCTTCAGCATTTTACCCACAGTCTAATGGGCAAACTGAATGGGCCAACCGGTATCTTGAGACTTTTCTTAGGTGTTTTGTGTCTGAGAATCAGGAGGATTGTGTTAGCTATTTAGCTCTAGCTGAATTTGCGGTAAATAATTGTTGTCATGAGTCTACTGGTAAGTCCCCGTTTTACGGGTTTTATCCTCAGTTCAGCTAATTTAATAGTCATTCTTCTGTAATTCTATTAGAACAATTTTCATCATCAATTACATCTGTGTGGAAAGGGATTCTCAATAATTTTAGGAAGATGAGGCCCAGATATGAGTTTGTCTGATTGGAGACGTTTAGTGGGTCCGGTCCTGTGTGTTGTTTACTTGGTGTGGTTGTCCTCAAGGAACATTAAGTTAAAGTTTCGCTCTTGGAATCTGGGTCCCAGGTTCATCGGTCCTTATAGAATTGTGACCGTCGTCAATCACGTAGCATTCTGGCTTGCTTTGCCGCCCACTTTTAGGATCCATAATGTGTTTCATCGATCTATACTCAAATATGTTGCGTCCTCTGTAACATCGCCGCTATCTCCAGTCATTGTGGATGGAAATTTGGAATTTCAAGTAGCCAAGATCGTTTATTCTTGCTTAGTTCGTCGTTCGCTTCAGTATTTAGTACACTGGAAGGGATACGGTCCTGAAGAGAGGATGTGTGTACCAGCATCTGACGTCCATGTGGCGAGGCTGATCTGGTCTTTTCACATGGCACACTCTGATAAACCCCATTCTGAGGTGCCGGAAGTCCCTTGTAGAAGGGGGGTACTAACATGGGTTTACCGTGACAGAGGAGCCAGAAGACCGCAGCGTCTGAGTACTCCTACTCCTGCACTTCACTTTCATATTAAACGGTGTAAGTTTCTTTTAGCAGGGTTAATCTGCTAAGTTGAGAGCTCCTGGAAGCGTTCCTGGTTAAGGCTCTCAGCTGTGCACTGTTATCCATTCCCATCTCCTATATAAACTGGGCCCTGGATAGCACTCATTGTCAGAGTGGCTTTTGCTGCATGGCTGGTAGTTGTCGGTTGTTCTTATTTGAAAAGTTGTTTTGTGGATTTATCTGTCACTGTTGCTATGTATTGAGTGTGTGATGGTTCCCTTTCTTCTCCTACTTTGGTTTAACCCCACCCTCCACTCCTCGGTGCATTCCTTTGTTTTCTGTGTGAGTATATTTGTATGTTTGGTATTTTTCTATCCCTGTCAGTATTACCGTGTTAGTCTGGTTGATGTATTATGGTACTATACTACTTCACTCTTAGATGGGTGGGGAAAGGGTACACACTGTGGGTGGATTCAGGAGCTAAGGCAAGGTGCATGGCCCCGGTGTCTTCACCATCAGAAGTAATTCGGGGAACAGGGTGAGCTAGGGAGCTCCTAACGTTGGAAACAGGGAAGGAAGTCCTGGAACACCTTAAACCAGAGTCGACACACATTATTTTGGATAGCTATATACACTCACTGGCCACTTTATTAGGTACACCATGCTAGTAAGGGGTTGGACCCCCTTTTGCCTTCAGAACTGCCTCAATTCTTCGTGGCAGAGATTCAACAAGGTGCTGGAAGCATTCCTCAGAGATTTTGGACCATATTGACATGATGGCATCACACAGTTGGCGCAGATTTGTCAGCTGCACATCCCTGATGCGAATCTCCCGTTCCACCACATCCCAAAGATGCTCTATTGGATTGAGATCTGGTGACTGAGGAGGCCATTTGAGTACAGTAAACTCATTGTCATGTTCAAGAAACCAATCTGAGATGATTCGAGCTTTATGACATGGCGCATTATCCTGCTGAAAGTAGCCATCAGATGTTGGGTACATTGTGGTCATAAAGGGATGGACATGGTCAGCAACAATACTCAGGTAGGCTGTGGCGTTGCAACGATGCTCAATTGGTACCAAGGGGCCCAAAGAGTGCCCAGAAAAAATTCCCCACACCATGACACCACCACCACCAGCCTGAACCGTTGATACAAGGCAGGATGGATCCATGCTTTCATGTTGTTTACGCCAAATTCTGACCCTACCATCCGAATGTCGCAGCAGAAATCGAGACTCATCAGACCAGGCAACGTTTTTCCAATCTTCTACTGTCCAATTTCGATGAGCTTGTGCAAATTGTAGCCTCAGTTTCCTGTTCTTAGCTGAGAGGAGTGGTACCCAGTGTGGTCTTCTGCTGCTGTAGCCCAACTGCCTCAAAGTTCGACGCACTGTGCGTTCAGAGATGCTCTTCTGCCTACCTTGGTTGTAACGGGTGGCAATTTGAGTCACTGTTGCCTTTCTATCAGCTCGAACCAGTCTGCCCATTCTCCTCTGACCTCTGGCATCAACATGGCATTTCCGGCCACAGAACTGCCGCTCACTGGATTTTTTTTCTTTTTCGGACCATTCTCTGTAAACCCTAGAGATGGTTGTGCGTGAAAATCCCAGTAGATCAGCAGTTTCTGAAATTCTCAGACCAGCCCTTCTGGCACCAACAATCATGCCACGTTCAAAGGCACTCAAATCACCTTTCTTCCCCATACTGATGCTCGGTTTGAACTGCAGGAGATTGTCTTGACCATGTCTACATGCCTAAATGCACTGAGTTGCCGCCATGTGATTGGCTGATTAGAAATTAAGTCTTAACACACAGTTGGACAGGTGTACCTAATAAAGTGGCCAGTGAGTGTATACCCTTAATTAAAAAGACCTGTTGATGTTTTGATTGCCTCTTAAATAGGATGCTTGTATCTTAATTCTTATGCTCCTAGGTAATTGTATTTTAATGCATATATAATAGAAATATATTTTAATTTAGTCTTCATTAGGTTTACATTGTGGTCCCCTACGTTTATAACTTATGGATCACACAGAGCTCTTAATTCCAGTTTTGTTGGATTGTAGATTGTGAAGGTTCTGATCTTAACCTGTTTTAAACCAAACCCTGATATTTGAAGTATTACAAAACATATCCCAAAATGGTTGTAGTAATCAAATGTTCTATAAATGACCTTTATCCTGACTTTTTGGAAGATACAACGGATTATCATGTATTAATCACACATTTCAAACCATCTATGCTTTGTTTGTGAATGGTGTGTATTTTCTCCCCTTAGGGATCAGTGGCTGCAGGGAAGGCAGCGTGTAATAACATAGGCGAATCCAAAAACATTATTTGCTGTTTATTTTAATTTTGCGTTTCAAGCGATTTTATATTTTTTACTACTATTACTTATGTGTTTTATCATTCGATTAGATGTCCTAAATTTATCATTCCTATTCTATCCTGTAGATGCTACAAACAAGGATTCCTATGTGATCTTTGAAACTAATCCTTCTCATCTATCTGACACGTTGTTGATCCTTTCTGCCTTGGTACAGACAGTTGGGCTGCTGTTTTATTAGGAAGGTTCCTTCCCACAGGTGAAAGTGGCTCTGTGAATTTCAAGGCTCCTCCACCCACCCATAGCAATATGCTGCTTTTAAATCCCGCTGCTGTGTAGCTTTCACAGAATTCCTGTGTCCCTTGGATCAGTGGGACATGTCTATCCATCTTGAATATTTTGATTAGAGCTTGAATATTCCAGATACCAAAGTTTGACAGAAGCGGTGTAATAAATATTTAGCCCCAGGAACTGCTAATTTAAAGCATTTCATGAGGGGTAACCCATAAAGCCACACTGATGAAGTCAAACCGAGAAATAAACAGGAATCAGCAATATATTGACTAACATACTGGCTCATTAACAGCAATCAGTCGTTTGCCCGCCCATCTTTTCTTGCTACCACATGCCGTTAAAGGATAAAATTTATAATAAGACGTGCATGATTGTAAACAACCCAGGAGAGAACTAAACAAACTGTCAAGTGATGCTAAAGGTTATTGCAGGGAAGAAAACCAGGAATGCCAGTCCTAGCTATGCCCATGCCTTTGTAGTCTGTCATTGCACTTAATTGTTTATACATTAAGCCATTTTTGTTTAGCCATTTTTTTTATTTGTGGGTACAGTAGTGTTCAAAATAATAGCAATGTGTTCAATCACACAATCTTTATACTATTTTTAATTTCCATGCATTGGGACCATTGCACACTGCTTTCTAATTAAAAACATGAAGAGAAATGTATATACTTTTTAACTACCGTATATACTAGACTTCAAGCCGAGTTTTTCAGCACTTTTTTTTGTGCTGAAAAAGCCCCCCCTTGGCTTATACCCGAGTGAGGATCCCAGAAGATGGCGGCAGAGCAGCGGGTCACAGGAGGCAGGAGACGGCTGCTGCGGCTAAAGCCTGTACCCTCTGCTAAAGAGAAAAGAATATTCACTGCGCTGGCAGTGTGAAAATATAGACAGATAATTTGTTCATATTTTTCTGCTACAGAATAGAAACTCAGCATTATTAGCTAGAATACAATGTAAAGTGGTATTCTCAAGTTTGGAAGTGATCCGCATCCACTGGATAGGGGATAAATTCCAGATTTCTGGGCGGCCAACTAGTGAGACCTCTACTGATTCCTCAGAACCTGGGCTCTGAAAAGCCCAGTGTGAATGGGAGTGGTAGTCGATCATGTGCACTGACAGCAGAAATTGCTGAACACTGCTTGGCTGTTCTTTGGCACTCCTATAAGAATGAGTGGAGTGGCAGTACGCATGTTTGACCTCTACTCCAAACACATGGGGCTCTATAGACTCCTGTTGTTCAGGATTAATGGGGGTCTTTTGGGTTCTAGCAATCAGGAAGTGTTCTCCCCGATCTTATGGATAAGGGATATCTTCCAAACTTGAGAAGATGCCTTTCATAATTCATTGCATATCAACAGACTCGGACTGGCCCACAGGGAAACAGATGTATCCCCCGATGTGCCCCCTCTATATCTGCAGTAGTTGGAGTAATATGCTTGATTCACTATGTACAGACAAAGGCAGCATGTTATCATTCATTTAAAGGGAATCTGTCACCTGTTTTTTGGCCTGTAAGATGCGGCCAACGCCATCAGGGGCTTATCTACAGCATTCTGTAATGCTGTAGATAAGCCCCCGATGTAACCTGAAAGATCAGAAAAGCTAGTTAGATTATACTCACCCGGGCGTCCGGTCCGGTGGGTGTCGCGGTCCAGTCTGGCGCCTCGCATCTTGTAGAGATGATGTCCTCCTTCTTATTTCTGCCATGGCTCTTGCGCAGGCGCACTTACTCTGTACTGTTGAGGGCAGAGTAAAGTACTGCAGTGCGTAGGCGCCGGACCACTCTGACCTTTCCCGGTGCCTGCACAGTGCGCACTGCTGTACTTTACTCTGCCCTCAACAGGGCAGATAAAGTACGCCTGCGCAGGAGCCGTGGCAGAAGTAAGAAAGAGGATGACATCACTAGATGTTGGGAGTCGTCGGACTGCACCGCGACACCCGCCGCCCAAAGGTGGGTATAATCCAACTTGTTTTACTTATCTTTCAGGTTACATCGGGGGCTTATCTACAGCATTACAGAATGCTGTAGATAAGCCACTGATGGCGGTGGCCGCATCTCATAGGCCAAAGATGAGGTGACAGATTCCCTTTAACTTAATATCTCATTTGTTATATTGAAGCATAGCCAAATTTGTGAATGTTGGTAATTTAATATTTACATTTAAGGGTGTATTGACATTTAGGCACCAGTTCAATGGCCCCGTCGGGGCTCACGTCCCGCCCCCCCCCCCCCCCAGCAAAATGGATTCGGACGCCAAGCCACAAACTATAATGGTGCCAACAGTTTTTAGGGGTCATGGACTACCTTTCAAACTGTTAGCTTGCTTAATAAGTTTTATAATAAATGGCAGAGGGGCTAACATCCCTACAACCAAGGGAAAATGTACATTATTTTTTTTTCTTCATATAATCCTCTTCTGACTTTGACTTCCATTTTATATATTTTTTTTACTAGAACTGTTCTAGAAACTGAGCAGAATTTTGTTAATGAGTATACCGCAATATGTCCTGAACATCTTGCTCTTTCCCTTGAAGGCAGAAAAACGACTGACCAGGATTGAGGATACTTATAGAAACTTGACCAAAGTTTTTGTGCGCAAGGACATATTGCACTCTGAATAGTGAATGGATATCATAGAATCCGTGTTTGTTTTTTATACTGATTGTTTATGTGCCAAATGTTTTATTCCCGCTAATCTCAATAATTATGGACATCTGGTTTTAATTGCAAACTACACGCAAATGTGTTGTACCCCATATCAACCAATTAAACAGATGCTTCATTTATCATTTTGCTTGACATCTGAAGGGCCATTTAATGAGGTTTCCCTTTGTTGTTTGCATTATAACTTTAAATTGAAATAATTCCATTACTTCCCAAGCTTGTGTCAACATTGTTATAGCTTAAATAATTATGTGCAATTGTAGATCTACCCGGGGCGGGAAGAGTTGCGGATTTTATCAGCGGGTGAATTTTAAAATCCTTAGTGTATCCGTTTCTGTTGCAGAATTTAACCTCTAATGTCACCCCTTTCAATGTAGATGAATGAAATCTGTAGTGAATACACATCAAAAACCACATGTCACAAAAGCTGATTTTGCTGCGGATTTGCCACTTAAAAATTCACTGTCTGTGTGGACATTGCATTATTGCAAAAACGGACAAAAAAACAAAAGTAACTTGATTTGAATTTCTTAGGATGGAATTATACATTTTCAATTGCTGTCCCAGGGAGAGAAAAAAATGTATCTAATATTACTAGTTCTGTTATTTTTTACTGTAACGCCATATTGTCGACAACATTTTATTGCGTTCCTAAAAGCATTGTGCCTATTTAGTATGTATGACTCATACATTTCAATTTTTAGAAACTTTTTTTTATTTTTTTTCTGCTTAAGGTGCGAGTTGACAGTGGCATCCAAGAAGGAAGCGACATCAGCATTTACTATGATCCTATGATTTCAAAAGTAAGTTTCTTATCCTGCTACACAAGCCAAAATTGAATAGCAAGCACATTTCATTTCACTCCTAATATTGGTCCGTCACCTTGAAAAAGGAAGACTACAAAGTGGGGACTAGATGTAGAAGTCTGTTTATGTATGCTTTTTGATTCACGAAAGCAGTAGGTGAACGCAGCTCTTGATTCAGAATTGTGTTTTGCTCCAAGATCATTGGCTTTCTCACTCAAACCTATTTTAAATTAATGAGGAATAATAATGTATTCTAAAGACAGAAGGATATCTGAGATTAACGATATGCCTGGAAGCGATGCTGCATTATTTTAAAATATAGTCAATGGTGTGTATCATTTAAAAGCATGAACATTAAATTACTGCTTTTATAGTTGCTTGCTATTTACTATTTTTTCACGTGTTTACAGTAATTTTCAGTCTCTAGAACTACAGAAAAAATGATTTTGCCAACTTCTGTTTTACATCATTGTAACATTGATACGGTTTCTTACAGTTGGTGACACACGGTAGCAATCGTGCTGATGCCCTAAAGAGAATGGAAGCTGCTCTAGATAATTACATCATCCGAGGTAATCTTCAAGAGGTAGAGACCTTTGTCTCAAGAGGCCAATATGTATTGCCAAAATATTCATTAGCTCACTAAAATATATCTAATAGGTGTAATGAAGGAGGAAGGCAAGAAGTGGCTCATAAGAGGAGAGAGAAATAGAATTCCCTGATAAAACATGGTACAGAGTCTGTCATATTCACATGTACTATTGATTTGTGCAGTTTAAACCACTTCAGCAGTTTTTTTTTTAATTTTTCCTCAGGAGTGCTGCTTCTAATCTAATGTACCTGCTCCTACTCTCATACACACTTGCTGCCATCTTCACAGTGTAGTGTCCTTTTCAAGTGGGGCAGAGCAGATTTCCCATAGAGAATTGTCATGAGCAAACTGTTGATCCTTCAGTAAATCGGCACAGTGAAGGCATCCGAGTCTCGTGTGTACAATAACAGAGTTCAGATCTATCCAAGGTCCTGATTTGTTGTAACTTCTGTTTGATTGATCACTGGCTGTGTAGTCAAGTCAGTGAGCTATCAATCAGGCAGAAGAATGTGGTGTTAGAGCCGGAGATGCAGAGGTTCGAAACATTCCCCAGTCACACCCCCCCCCCCCCCACGAGCATTTTCAGTGTTGGAGCAGCAAATAATATAAACAAAAGTACAGGTTTTGTTGAGTTACATGACAATATAAGAAATTTGTGGGCGTTAATCGTGATGATAGATTTCCTTTAGCTTGAACATATTAACCATTTCACACCACAACCCATTTTCGTTTTTGCGTTTGTTTTTTGCTCCCCTGCTTCCCAGAGCCATAACTTTTTTTTTTTTATTATTTTTCCGTCAATATGGCTGAGGGCTTGTTGTTTTGCGGGACGAGTTGTAATTTTGAACGACCTCATTGGTTTTACCATATCGTGTACTGGAAATGGGGAAAAAAAATTCCAGGTGCTGTGAAATTGCAAAAAAAAGGGCAATTCCATGACTGTTTTTTTATTACCATGTACAACAAATGCTAAAACTGACCAGCCATTATGATTCTCAAGGTCATTACGAGTTTCTAGATACCAACCATGTCTAGGTTCTTTATTTAAGTGATGAAAAAAAAGAAAAATCAAACTTTGTGTAAAAAAATAAATAAAAAAGCGTCATTTTCCGAGACCTGTAGCGTCTCCATTATTTGTGATCTGGGGCTGGGTGAGCTCTTATTTTTTGTGTGCCGTGCTGACATTTTTAATGATATCATTGTGGTGCAGATACAATCTTTTGATCGCCCATAATTCTGGGGTTTTGACTTTTTTTTTCGCTAAGCCGTTTACCGATCAGATTAATTCTTTTTATCACATTAAATGTCGTTGTCAGAGACTGACAGCTACATTTAACAGGTTAACAGCCGCTGGTGTTTCGCGATTCCACCTGCGGCTGTTAGTGGCACATTTCAGCTGTTTAACCCCATTACCTCCAAGGGTGGTTTGCACGTTAGTGACTGGGCCAATTTTTACAATTCTGACCACTGACCCTTTATGAGGTAATAACTCTGGAACGTTTCATGAATCCTGGTGATTCTGTCATTATTTTTCTCGTGACATATTGTACTTCATGTTAGTGGTAAAATTTCATTCATATAACGTGTTTATTTGTGAAAAAAACGGAAATTTGGCGAAAATTTTGAAAATTTCGCAATTTTCCAACTTTGAATTTTTATAGCCCTAAATCACAAAAAAACTTAAGTAACATCTCCCACATGTTTGCTTTACATCAGCACAATTTTGAAACCCAATTTTGTTTCTTTAGGAAGTTATGAGGGTTAAAAGTTGACCAGCGATTTCTCATTTTTAGAACACCATTTTTTTTTAGGGACCACAGCACATTTGAAGTCACTTTGAGGGGTCTATATGATAGAAAATACCCAAAAGTGACACTATTATAAAAACTGCACCCCTGACGGTACTCAAGACCACATTCAAGAAGTTCATTAACCCTTCAGGTGCTTCACAGGAAATTTTTGATTGTTTAAAAAAAAAAATGGAACATTTTAAATTTTTTTGCACAAAAAAATACTTCAAGTCCAATTTTTTTTATTTTACCAAGGGTAACAGGAGAAATTGGACCGCAAAAGTTATTGTGCAATTTGTCCTGAGTACGCTGATATCCCATATGTGGGACACGTTGGGGCTCGGAAGGGAAGTAGTGACGTTTTGGAATGCAGACTTTGATGGAATGGTCTGCGGGTGTCATGTCACGTTTGGAGAGCCCCTGATGTGCCTAAACTGTGGAAACCCCCACAAGTGACACCATTTTGGAAACTAGACCCCCCAAGGAACTTATCTAGATGTGTGGTTACCACTTTGAACCCCCAAGTTCTTCACAGAAGTTTATAACGTAGAGCCATAAAAATAAAATCACATTTTTTTTTTCCACAAAAATGATATTTTTGCCCCCAATATTTTATTTTCCCAAGGGTAACAGAAGAAATTCGACCCCAAAATTTGTTGTGCAATTTGTCATGAATAGGCTAACTAAGGGGGTGATAAAGGGGGGTTTGATTTACCATTTATGGCGGGTTTTTATGTTTGGTTTTGGTTTTTAGTTTTTGCATCACCACATTTTGAGAGCTATAATTTTTCCATATTTTGACCCACAGAGTCATATGAGGTCTTATTTTTTGCTGGACTAGTTAGCCTTTTTATTGGTACCATTTTCAGGCATGTGACTTTTTTGATCGCTTTTTATTCCTATTTTTGAAACTCTGAACAAAAACCAGCATTTCATGAATTTCTTTTGGAGGGTGGGGCATTTACACCGTTCCGCATGTGGTAAAATTGATAAAGCGGTTTTATTCTTTGGGTCAGTACGATTACAGCGATGCCTCATTTATATAATTTTTTTAATGTTTTGGCTCTTTTATACAATAAAAACAATTTTATATAAAAAAAATAATTTTTGCATCACTTTATTCTGCGAGCTATAACTTTTTTTCTTTTGCTGATGTTGTATGGTGGCTCTTGTTTTGCGGGACAAGATGACGTTTTCAGCGGTGCCATGTTTATATACGTCTTTTTGATCGGGTGTTATTGCACTTTTTGTTCGGCAGTACGATGATAAAGCATTGTTTTTTGCCTTGGGTTTTTTTTTTGTGAAGGGGTTCGCTACAGGGGTTAACTAGTGGGACAGTTTTATAGGGCGGTTCGTTATGGATGCGGCGATACTAAATATGCATTTTTCTTTTTTACAGAAAAAAATAATTTGTTAGGGAATTTTTTATAAATTTTTTCTACATGATTTTTTTTTTTTTTTTTTTTTTTTTTTTTACACTTTACTATATTGTACCAATGTGGGACATTACTATAAAGTATCAGATCGCTGATCTGACACTTTGCAGTGCACTGTCAGATCAGCGATCTGACCGGCACTGCAGCAAGCTTTCTCAGCGCCTGTTCTCAGCAGGCACTGAGAAAGCAGCCTCCCTGAAGGACCCCGAAGGCCCCCATGGCCATATTGGATCCAGGGTCTGCAGGGAGGAGATCCTCGGTGCAGCGTGAGCACATCGTGCTGCTCCGAGGGTCTTCTTAGGGAAGCGCGCAGAGAGCCCCGTCCCTGCGCGATTCTTCCCTATGCCCCCAGTACACTGCGATCATGTTTGATCGCAGTGTGCCAGGGGTTAATGTCCGTGACCCCCCCTGGCACATAGTGCCGAGTGTCAGCTGTGATAATTAACTGACACCCGGGCGCGATCAACGGCGCTCCCCCCATGAACGCCGCTGATCGGCCATGACATACTATCCCGCCCTTGGGAATTAAGTCCCAGGTCACATAGCTGGGATGGCACGTCATATGGTAGAAAGGGGTTAAAACAGCTGACATGTGCCGGGAAAGATGTGGGCTCTGCATCGGAGCCCACAACAAAGGGAGAAACACAACATGCGCAGTACATGTACTGCACTTGTCGTGAAGGGGTTAATTCTCTATTCATAATTTACACAAAAAACTCTGTGGCATTGTAGATACTGTTTCATGGAATATTCCTGTAGGATGACCTGAATAAATTGGTACCAAAATAGTAGATAAGGTTCAATGTTCGTAATATACAATTTAGGTCAAAATTATTCAACCTCCATTGCAAATTAGGTATAATAGCAAAGTTTACAAGCTTTCTGTAGCTTACAATAAACCAGTCAAACAAGAAAAATACAAATATCTCAGTACAGCTAATATAACAAGTGATTTCTGAAAATTCAATGCAAATTGCCACTTTTACCAACTACTGCAGTTTCAGAATTATTTATCCGTTTATGACAATAGTCTTTAGCACTTAGTAAAGCATCCTTTGGCTATGCATCACATTTACGACAGATCATAACAGCCAAACACTAGCTTATCTTGCCACAATACTATATAGTTAACTAATATTATTGGGTTGTCAAGAGAGTTCCACAAAAATTAAGAAAATATGATTGACTTCCACCAACACGCAAAAGGAGACATGCAGCCGCTGCGCCGATAGCTATTCAGCTGTCACGATCCAGGAAGCTGGGTTCCTGCTGTAGCTTATTCGGCAAGCGCTATAGCTTACCGAATAAGCGGGGAACTGAAGATATTCGCTCACCTCTAGTTATAACCCCTCGAATGATGGTAAAAGACCTGCAGCAAGATTTAGTTGTAGCAGTCACTTAAGTTTGTTTCATAGTAAGGCACATACTTAATGATGACAGTCTCCATGCGAGAGATAAGATGTGCGCCTCTTCTTAACCAAAAGCACAAGAAAAATAATCTCCCATTTGCTCCAGACAATACAAATAAGTTCTGTAAGGTACTGGTGTGGCCGTCAGTCACCTGACTTGAACTCTATATAACAACTTTGATGAGTTTTGAAGAAAGTGGTTGCAACTTGCAAAACACAAAAATATTCGTGAAATAGTAGGATATTGCCCTTGAAGAATGTGCGAAGATTCCTCAAGATTTCTCACTGCTTCTGAATTTGTGGTCTCGCAATTCCAGAAGCATTGATTTGATCACAGATTACCAACTACTTGCACCTACATATTATTGTTATTTTTAACATTTTAACTGCTTCTGGATTGCATATTGGCATTTAACTTTGGGTGCTCCTGCTAGTAAATTATTGCATACTTGTGCAGCTCTGTGACAGCCTCTTGACAGTCCTTATAGAGAAGGCACAGATGGCTTATTATTGTCTCTGCCTTTTCGATTGCTGTACTAAAGGAGGTCTGTGTGCTAGTGATGAGCGAGTGTGCTCGTTACTCGATTTTCCCGAACATGCTCGGGTGTTCTCTGAGTATCTTGGGCGTGCTCGTAGATTGTTTGTGTCTCCGCAGCTGCATGATTTGCGACTGTTAGGCAACCTGAACACATACAGGGATTGCCTGTTTGTTAGGGAATCCCCACATGTATTCAGGCTGTCTAGCAGCCACAAATCATGCAGCTACAGAAACACAAACATAATCTATGAGATCCCCCAAGATACTCAGAGAACACCTGAGCCTGCTCGGGAAATCTCAAGTAATGAGCACACTCACTCATTACTACTGTGTACACAATAATAGGAAGCGCTGACTGCACTTCTTCCTCGAAACAGTGGTCATATGATAGCTTTGTAAAAGGAAGGAGCAGGAGCTGCTTAGTCATAGGAGATCCAAAACGCTCTGAAATCATCCCCCCTCCAAAGGTCTGTTATGCCTTTATGGGAGGTACAATGTGTAAAATAAATGAAGCATACAATGAATAATTAAAAAAAAAAAAAGTAGCAGGTGAAAAATCAATGCCACTGTCCATCCATGTTTCTGTTACTAGCGTTGCCCCCATAATGATAAAAAAAAAAAAAAGTTCCAACATATAAAAATAATTGTTACTTTAAAAAAAATTGTTCTCCATTCTGTATCTGTGGTCTTTTTTTGGTCCTAAACTAAAAAAAAAAAAAGTTAAAACAGACATACTCCACTTCACTTATTTTCCCAATTATATCGCCTGACATCAGCAAAAAAAAAAAATTTCAGTGACCTAAAACTGAAGCACAATATACCATGAAAAGAGACACAAACTACTTATATATCCAAGCAAGAGAAAAAAGTGTACAACCCTTCAAACCACATGTACAAGAGAACCTGAAAATGTCTGGACAGGAACAGGAGATATAAAAAATAATTTTATATACCACCAAGAAATTTCACTGCACTTTACAATTAAATGGTCCAGTCTTGAACTGGTTAAAGGTATTCTAACTTTCTTGTATGTTTGTATAATTTTTTTTTTCTAGTTACATACACCAGAAAATGAACTCTGGTTTATTTTTTAGATTATATAATGTGTAAAATATATGTACTGATTTAAAGCTGTTGGTAGATATTGTTTTTTTTTTTTTTTTTTTTAGGAAAATGAAGTACAGTACAGGTGAAACTGGTTATCTTGAGGATCGATAGGAAAATATTAATATTACAGGCTAATGTGTTGAATTTATCAGAAATACTGTATGTCAGATTTAAAATGGTATATAAATATTTGGCTCTATATTTGTTCTTAATTAACATTTGATTATTAATATTTGCCAACACTATGGAAATTTAGTGCTAATTGGCCTTTTGCAGCTTTTACTTCTGGCAGCTTGACAGCCTGAAACACAAATCTGCATTTATCAATTTAGTCTTAATTGGAGCCCTACAACCTATACTGTGATATCATGTTCAATATGTGTAATTTGCTAAGAATTTAATTTGTGATAAGTGAATTGGAAAGAGTCATGTTCTCCGGTTACTTAATTGTCAACTGCTTTTCCTTTTTATGTAATCTTTATTTTAAGACCTTGTGGTGAAGCAGATCTAGTAATGCTTTGGTCCTAGGATGAAGTTATAGTTTATGTACTCTATGTATATACAGCAAATAGGTAGATATATATTTGGACCCGCTTTGTGTAGAGTATGAATCGTAAACAAACAAAAATAAGTTGGTGCAATAGATGCATTCTATTAATACGTACTATAGATTCCCGTCAACCTTAGACTTCAGTGACGTAATGACTGTGCCTCTGGACCACACATATTGCCATAACACTGCGTCCTTCAGTGTTAGATTAATTCCGCATATAAATTTGTAGTCATTTTATTAACTTTTTCTCCATCATGCTGAGTTTTCCGTGAAAGGACTTTTGCATTGGACAACATTTCATCTTTGTCCCTCCAGATTATGATATATTGTTTTACGGTACTTCACAGAACATATGGGTGAGCTAATGAGTGAATAATAAACCACTCACCACAAACTTCTAGTGAGATGTCTACTCCAAGAAGGTGACCAGAGTTCTTCATTTATAATAGAGATGAAAATCTGTCACAGGAAATCTGGTCTTTTCTTAGTAGTAGCTTTTTGGACAGGTTTTAATATGACATTTCACTTGCATTTAGCGTAAGGATATCTCTAGTACATCAGAATGCAGTGACGATATAATATATTGTCAAGGTTTATTTTAGATATTTTTTAAAATGGATGTATTGATGTAACGGGACTGCCAATCTTTGCGTCTACAGTCGTGGCCAAAAGTTTTGAGAATGACACAAATATTATATTTTCACATGATCTGCTGGCCTCTGGTTTTTATGCGTGTTTGTCAGATGTTTTTATCACATACAGAAATATAATTGCAATCATATTATGAGTAGCAAAAGGTTATATTGACAGTTAGAATGAGTTAATGCAGCAAGTCAATATTTGCAGTGTTGACCCTTCTTCTTCAGGACCTCAGCAATTCTCCCTGGCATGCTCTCAATCAACTTCTGGATCAAATCGTGACTGATAGCAGTCCATTCTTGCAAAATCAATGCTTTTATTTTGTCTGAATTTGAAGGTTTTTGTTTGTCCACCCGTCTCTTGATGATTGACCACAAGTTCTCAATGGGATTAAGATCTGGGGAGTTTCCAGGCCATGGTCCCAAAATCTCTGTTTTGTTCCCTGAGCCATTTAGTTATCACCTTTGCTTTATGGCAAGGTGCTCCATCATGTTGAAAAAGGCATTGTTGATCGCCAAACTGCTCTTGGACGGTTGGGAGAAGTTGCTCTTGGAGGACATTCTGGTACCATTCTTTATTCATGGCTGTGTTTTTAGGCAAGACTGAGAGAGAGCCCATTCCCTTGGCTGAGAAGCAACCCCACACATGAATGGTTTCAGGATGCTTGACAGTTGGCATGAGACAAGACTGGTGGTAGCACTCACCTGGTCTTCTCCGAATAAGCCGTTTTCCAGATGTCCCAAACAATCGAAAAGGGGATTCATCAGAGAAAATGACTTTACCCCAGTCCTCAGCAGTCCACTCCCTGTACCTCTTGCAGAATATGAGTCTGTCCATGATGTTTTTCCTGGAGAGAAGTGGCTTCTTTGCTGCCCTCCTTGAGACCAGGCCTTGCTCCAAGAGTCTCCGCCTCACAGTGCGTGCAGATGCACTCACACCTGCCTGCTGCCATTCCTGAGCAAGCTCTGCACTGCTGGTAGCCCGATCCCGCAGCTGAAACACTTTTAAGAGACGTCCTGGCGCTTGCTGGTCTTTCTTGGGAGCCCTGGAGCCTTTTTGGCAACAAGGGAACCTCTCTCCTTGAAGTTCTTGATGATGCGATAGATTGTTGACTGAGGTGCAATCTTTCTAGCTGCGATACTCTTCCCTGTTAGGCCATTATTGTGCAGTGCAATGATGACTGCACGTGTTTCTTTAGAGATAACCATGGTTAACAGAAGAGAAACAATGATGCCAAGCACCAGCCTCCTTTTAAAGTGTCCAGTGGTGTCATTCTTACTTAATCATGACAGATTGATCTCCAGCCCTGTCCTCATCAACACCCACACCTGTGTTAATGGAGCAATCACTGAAACGATGTTAGCTGGTCCTTTTAAGGCAGGGCTGCAATGATGTTGAAATGTGTTTTGGGGGATAAAGTTCATTTTCTAGGCAAATATTGACTTTGCAAGTAATTGCTGTTAAGCTGATCACTCTTTATAACATTCTGGAGTATATGCAAATTGCCATTAGAAAAAATGAAGCAGTAGACTTTGTAAAAATTAATATTTGTGTCATTCTCAAAACTTTTGGCCATGACTGTAAACACAACAGCAGAATTGCAGGTTTTACATAAAAATACTTAAACAGAATGTTCACTGAACTGTTTCATTAACAAAAATGGTAACTCCGGTCACTTTATTGTACTAGGGTGAGGTTTTTACTCTGCATTAGTTGCACTGTTGCAACTAAGCCACAGCACAGCTCAAAGTCTTGAAGGGGTTATACAGTACTTTTATATTAATGGCCTATCCTTAGGTAGGTCATCAATATATGATCCATGGAGGTGCAACACCTGGCATCCCCACCAATAGCTTTTCTGATGCTAGTGGAGGCCAGATGTGCTCAGTTGTAGAGCGGACCTACACAGCTTCATCAGCTAAATATTGTCCACAGCTGGGTACTGCACATCCGCCACATATTGTTTTGAATAGGAGGCAGATGTGCAGTACCTGCCTATGGCCACTGTACAGTTGCTGGAGCTGAGCTGTGCAACTCATCAACTGAGCATATCCAGCTACCACAGGAAACAGCTAATCAGCAGAAGTGCCGCTCATAGCTATCTGGGATTGACAGCTGCATTTAAAAGGTTAACAGCTGACGTGTGCCAGAAAAGATGTGGGCTTGGCGCTGGAGCTCACATCAAAGGGGGAGACCCGACATGTGCCATATAAGGTGTTAAAGGGGATGTCCAGTACCTAATATGTCCTTTCTAAATATCTATCTTTACACCCAAGCTACATTTGGAATTAGCTTTACTATGTAATCCCCTACACTTCTCCCTTTCTAGCTAATGTGTAAATTGTTTTGTTTTTTGCTGTATTTCCTGTGACGTTCCATTTGGGAGGAGTCTCAAATAGGACATAAGACAAAACTGGGGCTGCACTCACTTTACTGCAGCGTCTATCGCCCTCCTGGAACAGGATGTCATCAGGGGGCAGCACTGCAGTTATTTACTACAGTTTTTTGCATTGCCACCCTCTTAAAATATTCTGTATCCTGGTTATATATGCCGCTGGAAACAAGACATCAGGGAATGGAAATAGAAGCAGTGAGTGATATCATTGGTGCTACACAGCTTCTAGCACTGCACTCAAACAAATTGTCGTCAGAGGGCGACTCTGGTGTCACAGCTTCAGTCACTGCCCCCTGATGGCGATTCATTTAAGGGCAGTGCTAGAAGCTGTGTAGCGGTGCTGGTGTCACTCACTTCTCCTATCTTTGTCCCCTGACAACACATTGTTTCACAAATTGAATCAGCGAGCAGGCGCTGCTCTCTCCTCTTCCTCAGCTTCTATCACAATGAATCCAGGACATCTTCACAGAATGGAGATAAATTAAACTGTAGTAAGTAAATTCAGTGCTGCCTCCTGATGACGTCTTGTTACAGGAGGGGTGATTTGAGAGATAAGGAAAAGTGTAGGGGATTTTATCTAAAGATAATTGCAAAATTGTTTAGGTGTTAAGATAGATATTTAGAAAGGACATTTTTGGTGCCAGACCAACCCCTTTAATACACACAATTTTTGTCACTATCTAAGGAGTGAGTTGGACTTGCCAATTAATTAGTCAGATTTGATCATTGATATTGCTTGTTTGCCAATGTATCAGTAAGTTGGCAGTCTGACTTGTATTGAGCAAGACAAATTTGTATCCATTTTTCAGAGTGAAAGAGGAGTTCTGCAGGTGAAGAGTATGAAGTGTCTCATGATTGGAGAAAGAGCATATTTTAATATAAGATATGTTAAAGTTTCTTGTATTCTCTAGTAAATTTTGATTTGCTGAAAATTTGATGTAAGGACAATAAATATATTGGGTGTCAATACCCATAAAATAGTTGTCACCTATCCATATTCCCACATACACCAAGGGTTTGTGGTGTTAGTAAGAAGCTAGATATCCGCTGACAGTATCCCAATATAGTAATCTTTTAACTGTTAAGATTAATTCAAAACATGATAGTGAATGAATTCAAGGGGTTTGGAGTTGTTTGTGCACAAGATTAAAAGTTAGACTATAGTGGGTTACTAAGGAATCAATCATTTTGTTGCGGATATGAAACTAGTACTTTAGCCATTAGATGTGTGCAATCTCAAAGTAATCAACAGTTACAACATGCTGCATTTTTCAGAACTTTAACAGTGGATATTTTCTCTTCTCAGAATACCTGTTGAGCCATATTTTAGGCAGATTTAGCGATCTTCAGGCCATGTGCACACGATGCAGCTATCCAGCGGATCCGCAGCGGAATTTACCGCGCAGAAACGTTGCATATCTGCATTGTGATGTACAGTAGCATGTTAATCAATAGAAAAAAAAAAAAACGCTGTGCAGACGCTGCAGATTTTTCCGCGCGGTTTTCTTGTGGTTCAAAATATGCAGCATGTCACTACTTTTGTGCGGTTTTCCACCTGTTCCATTCTCTAAATCCGCAGGGGAAAACCGCACAAAAACCGCAAGAAAAAGAAGAAATCCGCAGGAAAAATGCAGGTCATTTGACCTGCGGATTTCTTCAATTCTGCTTGGAAAAATCCGCAGGGCAAAAAAGTACATGTGCACTTAGCCTTAGGGTACCGTTACACTTAGCGATGCACCAGCGATCCCGACAACGATATGGATCGCTGGTGCATCGCTAAGTGGTCGCTAGTGAGCTGCCACAAAGGCAGATCTCACCAGCGACATAGCAGCGGTCGGGGGTCCCTACTTACCTGTCAGATGCGGCGATCCTGGCGTCCTCCCGCCCGCCTCCACGCCTTGCTCGTCGGCGCAGCAGGAAGTGGCCGACGAAGAATGGTCCAGGGAGTTCTCGCGTGACCAACGATGAGCAGCGGGGGAGCTGGTCGGAGGTAAGTATCACATGCAGCGATATCGCTAGCAATATCGCTGCAACGTCACAAAATCGGTGACTTTACAGCGGTATTGCTAGCGATATCGCAGTGTGTAACGGGGGCTTTACACACATTTATTCCTGAAGTGTTTTTAATCCACTGTTATCAGTTTCACATAATTGCATGCTGTTATCTGATAGTAGCATATAACCAACGCCTATCTAAATTTACAGGACTCCCCTTTACATTTGGAATATTTACTGATTTTGCAGATGTTTAATGTGTTTTATTTTTTTATATCTGAAAATTGAAACAAAAAGTATGATTGGATGCACCAAACCTATTGCCATAATTGTTGAGAAGAAATAATTTTCATTTCTACGGAACATTGAAACTTGTTTGGAAAGACAATACAATCCCTTCTTGACCATGACATTTATTTGTGTTTGTACCTTTGTATTTTCTTTTTTTGCAGCTAACATATCTGTGTGAGTTCTTGTTTTTTTGTGAAAAGAGAGAGTTTTAAATTAAAGTTTTCATTGTACCATATAATGTACTGGGAACGGGAGCAAGAACTATACGTCCAGTAAAATGGTGACTAAACCCCCTCAATTTCCACAATTTTGAGTTTTGCTTTTACGGTGTTCATTAGGCGACAAAAAATGACTTGTAACATCCACTGTACCAAATTTATATGTTTTTTTTTTTCATTTTACTGTTTTTCTAAAATTCTTCACCAATGTTTACAAACTGACCTGTATCTACTAGAGATATTCCAGGACATAAAGTGTCATAGCCCTATAGTTCTGTGTAAAAGTTTTACGCAGGTGTGGAAAAAATGCTGCTAACTAGGACTGCTTTCATAAATGTTAATAGTTTATTTTTATCATTTAACAAAATTCACAGTGAATAAACAAAATAGAAATCAAATCAATATTTGTTTGTAACCATTTTTTTCATTCAGGTTTCATTTTATCATTTTTCTGGGTACACTTGCATATGTTTTTTCAAAGAACTCAGCAGGGAGATTGTTCCAAGCATCTTGAAAAATTAAACACAGATCTTTTGTGGATGTAGGCTCACTCAAATCCTTCTGTCTCTGCATATAATTCCAGATAGAAGTGAACGCAGGCAGATCCTTCATGTAATGTAATCAAGGAGGCATCTTATTGGTTCCACATTATTTTGCAAAATGAAAAAACTGCTCCAAACATACAGCCAATGTTATGAACTATCTTTATTGTAAAGAAAAGCAAAGTCCCTGAAATTATTATATGGCCACCACAGAGTCCAAATGAGATTACACAAAGAGACAGAATTATTTGCATAAGCCTACATCTACAGAAGAGCTGTAGTTAGTTCTCCAATATGTTTGGCATAATCTCCCTGCTGAGTTTCTTGAAAAACTGTGTGCAAGTCTACCTTGAGAAATTGATGCTGTTTGGAAGACAAAAACTGGTCACACAAAACTTTGATTTAGATTTTTATTTGCTATATTCACTTTGTATTTTGATCATTTATAAAAATAAACTATTAAGATTTCTATTTTTGAAAACAATCTCTGTTTGCAACATTTTTGCTCATTAGTTTAAAACTTTTGTGCAGTAATGTATGTTTTTTCCCTGTTTTTCTGCAACAAGTATTTTATATCCAGTAAGTAGAATAGATCTCAGTCTTTTGTTAACCTTTCTGGTTCCCTTCAACCAGTACTGTGATCTAAGTGCTTTTATAGAAATGGGTCTAGGGGGGAACATTTCTCTTTTTGGAGAATGCCAAGCTGGCATAAAGACTTCCAAGTCAAGCAATGCACCTCTGGAACTTTAATATGTAAATGACCTCTTCAGTACCAATCTTAAAAATCAATATCAACCCTTTAACAAGCCTTGCCACATGACTAAGGATAAGAACTCAAGCCAAACACTCAGTTTACATATACAGGTGCATCTCACAAAATTAATTATCATCAAAAAGTTAATTTATTTAAGTTGTTCAATACAAAAAGTGAAACTGGTATTGTATACAGTCATTACAAACAGAGTGATCTATTTCAAGTGTTTATTTCTGTTAATGTTGATGATTATGGCTTACAGCCAATGAAAACCCAAAAGTCATTATCTCAGAAAATTAGAATACTTTTATAACACCAGTTTGAAAAAATGATTTTAAAATCCAAAATATTGGCCTACTGAAATGTATATTCAGTAAATGCACTCAATACTTGGTCATGGCTTCAATTACAGCATGGATGCGGCATGGCATGGAGGCAATCAGCCTGTGGCACTGCTGAGGTGTTATGGAATCCCAGGTTGCTTTGATAACAGCATTCAGCTTGTCTGCATTGTTAGGTCTGGTGTCTCTCATCTTCCTCTTGACAATATCCCATAGATTCTCTGTGGGGTTAAGGTCAGGCGAGTTTGCTGGCCAATCAAGCACAGTGATACGGTTGTTCTTAAACCAGGAATTGGTACTTTTGGCAGTGTGGACAGTTGCAAAGTCCTGCTGGAGAATTAAATTTCCATCTCCAAAAAGCTTGTTGGTAGAGGGAAGCATGAAGTGCTCTAAAATTTCCTGGTCGATGGCTGCGCTGACTTTGGTCTTGATAAAACAAACACAGTGGACCTACACCAGCAGATGAGATGGCTCCCCAAACCATCTCTGATTGTGGAAACTTCACACTAGACCTCAAGCAGCTTGGATTGTCTGTCTCTCCACTCTTCCTCCAGATTCTGGGACCTTGATTTCCAAGTTCTAATGTGAAGTATCCACAAACAATGAAGGTTTCGGGAGCCATGTCGTAGAGCACCAAGCCGACGTAAGAAGAATTATAGGCTTTGCAATATTTTCATGGGAATTTGAATATGCAAATAGCTTTTTTAGAACCTAAGAGTGTTATGAATGAGTCACCGGAGGAGGAGAAAACAAAAATACAAGCTAAATCCAGAAAACCGGAGAGGTTGGTAGCTATCGGATTGCAGACCCCTGATCCTATACACCACAACTAACAGTAGCCGTGGGGGGTTCCTACGGTGCCCTAGACCCCTCGTCACAGCCGGAGAACTACATAAGCCTAAAGAAGGAAAAGTGAAATCTAAACTGCCCCAGAGCAGACCCCAAAGCAATAGACAGCCCCCAATATGTATTGGCGGTGAAAAACAGATGAAAACACAAACACAGACAGAAAGACAGGCTGAGCAAACGATGGGGCCCAACTAACTAGATAGGACAGGACAGAAAAGATGCTGGCTGCAATCCGCAAAAAACCCTACCAAAAATGTCCCAACCGTCTGATAGGGAAAAAGGCCCTGAAGTCGCTAGACTTCAAAATCACTATATCAGCACTCAGGTATATTCTGAAAACAGAGCAAAAAGATCAACTGATCAGAGACAAAAATGGAATTCAGCCAGTCCCAGCCAGGACTGGCTGAATACAAACACTAAGGAAACCAGACAAAATCTCATGGAATAATAGCAGGGCAAAAACTTAGCTTTTAGTAGACAGGAACTAAGCTGGAAGCAAGAGCTCAGAGCAGAAAGGATCACCAGCAGCCCTGCAGGGCGTCGGCTGCCTTATATCCACTCAGAAACTCCAGATGTCCAATCACACTCCGCCTGTTCCGATGACAGGTTCTTCCCATCCCAGTCAATTTCACTACCTCTCTTCACCAGCAGAGGGAGTTTATCAGACATCAAAGGTGAAGGGGAGAATGAACTCACAACATAAGAGGATTTGAACTCTACTGCCACCTATTAGAGATGGCAATTGTAAAAATCAATATCGACCCTTTTAACGATCCTTGCCACATGGCTTGGGATAAGACAGGATGTTGAGAAGGCTGAACTTTTAAATTCCTATTTTGCATCTGTTTTCTCTCAGAAAGGAAATGTAACATCAACTGTTCTTCACTGTCCTATTAAGGGAATAGAAGAATCCAGGATATCTATAAACAGAAAGATAGTGAGGAAACACTTAGCTAACCTAAATGAATTCAAGTCTCCAGGTCCAGATGAATTACACCCCAGAGTACTGAAGGAGATAGCAGAAGAAATTTATGAACCCCTCTCCATAATCTTTGAAAATTCTTGGAGAACAGGAGAAGTGCCCGAAGACTGGAGAAGAGCAAATGTTGTTCCTATCTTCAAAAAGGGGAAGAAGGTGGACCCAGGCAACTATAGGCCGGTGAGTCTGACTTCTATACCAGGAAAGATCTTTGAACAAATTATTAAACAACATGTATGTCAATACCTGGATAAGAATGAAGTGATTAAACAGAGCCAGCATGGGTTTGTAACTAATAAGTCATGTCAGACTAACTTAATTTCCTTCTATGACGGTATCACTGATTGGGTGGATCAAGGAAATGCTGTAGATATAGTTTATCTTGACTTCAGCAAAGCATTTGACAAAGTCTCTCATACAATCCTTATCGAAAAAATGACTAAGTATGGAATGGACAAGGCAACTGTTAGGTGGATTCATAACTGGCTTATTGATCGGACCCAAAGAGTGGTCGTAAATGGCTGCACATCCAGTTGGAAGAATGTCTCAAGTGGGGTACCACAGGGCTCTGTCCTGGGCCCTGTATTGTTCAACATCTTTATCAACGATTTAGATGAAGGAATTGAGGGTAAACTGATTAAATTTGCTGATGACACAAAGCTAGGAGGGATAGCTAATACTAGAGAAGAGAGAGAAAGGATTCAAAAAGATTTAAATAAACTGGAGAAGTGGGCAGCAACTAACAGAATGGTTTTTAACAGGGAAAAATGCAAAGTACTACATCTGGGCAATAAAAATGAAAAAAGCATATATAGAATGGGAGGAATAGGGCTAAGTGACAGCACATGTGAAAAAGACTTGGGTATACTAATAGATCACAGACTGAATATGAGTCAACAGTGTGATGCAGCAGCAAAAAAGGCAAATGCAATTCTAGGATGTATTAACAGAAGCATACAGTCTAGATCACGTGAAGTCATTATTTCCCTCTACTCCTCTTTGGTCAGACCTCATCTGGAATATTGTGTCCAGTTTTGGGCACCACATTTTAAAAAAGACATCAACAAACTGGAGCAAGTTCAGAAAAGAGCGACCAGAATGGTGACCGGTCTGCAAACCCTGTCTTATGAGGAAAGGTTGCAGGAATTGGGAATGTTTAGTTGCAAAAGAGAAGACTGAGAGGAGACTTAATAGCTGTCTACAAATATCTAAAGGGCTGTCACATTGTAGAAGGATCAACTTTATTCTCATTTGCACAAGGAAAGACTAGAAGCAATGGGATGAAATTGAATGGGAGGAGACACAGATTAGATATTAGAAAAAACTTTTTGACAGTTAGAGTGATCAATGAGTGGAACAGGCTGACACGAGAAGTGGTAAGTTCTCCTTCAATGGAAGTCTTCAAACAGAGGCTGGACAGACATCTGACTGGGATGATTTAGCGAATCCTGCTTTGAGCAGGGGGTTGGACCAGATGGCCCAGGAGGTTCCTTCCAACTCTACGATTCTATGATTCTATTATAAGTCAGTCAGATCTCCTGTTTTGCACTGATGAGAGGGCAAACACCCCCCAAAAAAAGTTTTACAAATGAAATGTTTGGTTTGACTTCTTATGCCAAGTCATGAGGCAAGGCTTGTTAACGACATAGACTGCTACATCCAATAGGTGACGCCAGAGTTTCAAGTCTGGTATCTCTCTGAAGAGACATTTGTGCATTGGTAAAAATGAAAATGCATGGTTTAAAAATGTCTTCTCAAATAAAAAAACATATATATAGCAGCTGTGCTTTCTGCTCTTAGTTCTACAGATCGGATTGCCTCAATATTAGTTTCATTTGAGGTTATAAGCATGGTTAGTAGTTTGCCCTCTTGTCTAGACCATTTTCCACCAAAATGTCTAGGTCAATTGTGCAGCCAGAGGTTAAGGAAAAAAATGTATTACTGAAAAGTATAGTCCCATTTAATCTAAACTTACTATGAAATATGGATATCTTACTGGCCTCTGTTTGATCCTTTAAGTCTGTGGTGGTCATGTCTGGCTAATGTTTTGGTAGCAGCAGGTAGCCTGAACAAGCTCTTCTAGGTTCCTTCTTTATGTAGAGTAGCAGTAATTCACACACAGATGGAAGACCTTATGAACCTTCACAAAGGTCATGATCCATCTGAGATCTAAGACACTGCTATTTGTGTGAAGTGATGGTGCTACAATTCCTAAATGTAGAAATTAGTGACACTATAAATGCATATTGCATTACAGACACATCATTCTTAGGAGATGATCTATAAGCCACTCAATGTACAGTGGGGAAAAAAAGTATTTAGTCAGTCAGCAATAGTGCAAGTTCCACCACTTAAAAAGATGAGAGGCGTCTGTAATTTACATCATAGGTAGACCTCAACTATGGGAGACAAACTGAGAAAAAAAAATCCAGAAAATCACATTGTCTGTTTTTTTTCATTTTATTTGCATATTATGGTGGAAAATAAGTATTTGGTCAGAAACAAGCAATCAAGATTTCTGGCTCTCACAGACCTGTAACTTCTTTAAGAGTCTCCTCTTTCCTCCACTCATTACCTGTAGTAATGGCACCTGTTTAAACTTGTTATCAGTATAAAAAGACACCTGTGCACACCCTCAAACAGTCTGACTCCAAACTCCACTATGGTGAAGACCAAAGAGCTGTCAAAGGACACCAGAAACAAAATTGTAGCCCTGCACCAGGCTGGGAAGACTGAATCTGCAATAGCCAACCAGCTAGGAGTGAAGAAATCAACTGTGGGAGCAATAATTAGAAAATGGAAGACATACAAGACCACTGATAATCTCCCTCGATCTGGTGCTCCACGCAAAATCCCACCCCGTGGGGTCAGAATGATCACAAGAACGGTGAGCAAAAATCCCAGAACCACGCGGGGGGACCTAGTGAATGAACTGCAGAGAGCTGGGACCAATGTAACAAGGCCTACCATAAGTAACACACTACGCCACCATGGACTCAGATCCTGCAGTGCCAGACGTGTCCCACTGCATAAGCCTGTACATGTCCGGGCCCGTCTGAAGTTTGCTAGAGAGCATTTGGATGATCCAGAGGAGTTTTGGGAGAATGTCCTATGGTCTGATGAAACCAAACTGGAACTGTTTGGTAGAAACACAACTTGTCGTGTTTGGAGGAAAAAGAATACTGAGTTGCATCCATCAAACACCATACCTACTGTAAAGCATGGTGGTGGAAACATCATGCTTTGGGGCTGTTTCTCTGCAAAGGGGCCAGGACGACTGATCCGGGTACATGAAAGAATGAATGGGGCCATGTATCGTGAGATTTTGAGTGCAAACCTCCTTCCATCAGCAAGGGCATTGAAGATGAAACGTGGCTGGGTCTTTCAACATGACAATGATCCAAAGCACACCGCCAGGGCAACGAAGGAGTGGCTTCGTAAGAAGCATTTCAAGGTCCTGGAGTGGCCTAGCCAGTCTCCAGATCTCAACCCTATAGAAAACCTTTGGAGGGAGTTGAAAGTCCGTGTTGCCAAGCGAAAAGCCAAAAACATCACTGCTCTAGAGGAGATCTGCATGGAGGAATGGGCCAACATACCAACAACAGTGTGTGGCAACCTTGTGAAGACTTACAGAAAACGTTTGACCTCTGTCATTGCCAACAAAGGATATATCACAAAGTATTTAGATGAAATTTTGTTTCTGACCAAATACTTATTTTCCACCATAATATGCAAATAAAATGAAAAAAAAACAGACAATGTGATTTTCTGGATTTTTTTTTTCTCAGTTTGTCTCCCATAGTTGAGGTCTACCTATGATGTAAATTACAGACGCCTCTCATCTTTTTAAGTGGTGGAACTTGCACTATTACTGACTGACTAAATACTTTTTTTCCCCACTGTATATTACACTGCTTTGCTCTTAAATTCAAGACCCACTCATAAATACTTGGTTAATGGTATTTGATCTACACAGTTTCAGTAGTGTAAACTTATCTGCTTCTTTTAGCCCAAGGTTTGGAATAAATTATAAATTCTTCGCATATTTTGATTTAAAACCATTTGGCAGTCAGGTGAGTGATGAAGATGCCGGTCATCGGTCATTCGTAGTGAAGAGCGAGTATACTCGTTGCTCGGGTCTCCCCGAGCATGCTCGAGTGTCCTCCGAGTATTTTGACGTGCTCGGAGATTGTTTTTGTCGCCTCAGCTGTATGATTTGCGACTGCTAGACAGCTTGAATACATGTGTGGAATGGCTGTTTGCTTGGGAATTCCCATATGTATTCAGCCTGTCTACAAGTTGCAAATCATGCAGCTGAGACGACGAAATCTAAATCTCCGAGCACGCCAAAACACTCGGAAATCACCCGAGCATGCTCAGGAAACCCGAGCAACAATGCTACTCGCTCATCACTAGTCATTCACTATCATCTCCCTTGTAACCCGAGAATGGTTTGTAAAGGAAAGCCTGAGTAGTCTTACCATTTTTTGTGTAATAAAATGGCTGTACTCCAGGGGTGATGGGCTGTATTTCTGTTTTTCAATTTCTGATATGTTACTGTTAAATTAAAAATAATATTCGTTAAAACTCTAACAATGTTATAAACCAACTACTATTTTTGCAATAGTCCCTTTCATGTGAACTAACTGCCATACATAAACACTATAGATACCTTGCTTTTCCAAATCCTGTTGGCATCTGAGCTGCTTTCCTGGTCGCATGATGCCTGGCGAAGAATCCCCTGACTTACTGTGATGTCATGTCAAAATTTCCCTGAGTTCCTACCTCTGGAAACTGTCAATTGGGTATGGCTCTAATCAGCAGAATGCTCTCCCTGCAGACCAGTGACAGAATCCATATTGTTAAAGCTGTTATACTACTTTAACCCGCCTCCTGACATTTTTGTGAGGAGGGGTGGTACATGCTTTTAATCGCTCCAAGAAAAGTTCTCATTCTGGCTTATGTTCCTTTTATTTCTGATATTGGGGGAAAAATAGGAAATTCAGGTCTTTTTTTTTCTTTTTCTTTTTTTTTTTGCAACCACAAAGGACCTTGGAAACCCATTTAAAAATATTAATACATCCTTTGTATTGCTGGTTTACTTATAACAGTTTGGTATGTTAGCTCCTATTATAGGGAAAATTCCACCTCTTGCCGCCTGCAAAGCTCCTTATTCCTCCCTACACCCAACCATCATATAATTGCTGGGTCCAGAGGAGCAAGCTCAGACACTGCTTCCAATGCTGCTTACACAACAGAGTGCGTATTTAGAGCTGTGCATACATTGGTTTAGAAGGCAAATAATAATAATAAATGGTAAAGTACTACTACTAGTAGTTTACTCTGCATTGACGTTATAGAATGCAAGTACAGAGGAAATGGCGGACCACCCAGATGGTTAGAGTTGATCGGCTGTCCAAAAGTGGTTAATGCCAAAGTCGATAATTGGCTCCCAGAAATAAAAACTACTGCATACCCCATACTGTGGTTCCCAGAATTAACTTCTAAAATGAAAATACTACATACTGCTTTTAGCATCTTGGCAGCTTGTAATTGAAGCCAATGACTTTTATACCATGATTCAGTTAGTGCAGTGTTCCCCAACTCTGGTCCTCAAGAGCCTCATGGGTCATGTTTTCAGGATTTCCTTAGTATTGCCCAGTTGATACTTGCGTCAGCTGGATGCCAAGAATCCCATCACCTGTGTAATACTAAGGAAATCCTGAAAACATGATCTGTTGGGGAGGCTCTTGAGGACCCCTAAGTTGGGGAACACTGAGTTAGTGTATAACAACTGGAGGTTGTGGTATTGAACATTTAGGCCACATTGCACTTTCCATTTCCTATAATCCCACTTACTTTTAATACATGTTTGATGTTTTCCAGGTGTAACTCACAATATTCCTTTACTTCGGGAAGTTATCACTCACCCTCGTTTCATTAAAGGAGATATCACTACTAAATTTCTCCCTGAAGTTTATCCCGATGGATTTAAAGGTTTGTTTTTTACATTGCAGATATCTTAATGATTGACTTACAATCTTGATTTTGCCTTTCCTTTAGATCTTTTAAATTCTGTTGTGGTGCATTACAATTTACATGTGATAAGTGGATCATCTACAGTTTAATATTACCTGCTATAGGAGAATTGACTCTTAATTTAATAGAAAAAATATTCTTATTTTAGTTCTCTTGAAAATGAAACCTGTGTTGTGATTTGTAGTAATGGGCTATGAATGCAGTTTTCTTTTTATGTAGTTTTTAGCAATTTCCACCATGTACCATATGTTCCAGGTAGCTGTCCTGGTTGATGTAGTTTTAGGCCTGTATTGTGGTTTTGTTTTGTTTTTGTTTTTACTAGGTGAAGAAAAATTCTTTGCTTTAAGAGACTATTTTTATTCATAGGTATATCAAAGCCATTTAATCACAGCTACTACAATCAATTAAAAAATATTAAATATTTATAGAAGAAGAATTTGATTTTTATTGATTCTACATGTAATCTTTATATATAGTCTGCATTTTTCTATCTAAAGCCACATCATTTACAGTAACTAATTTTTGCGATTTTAAGGGACCCGTCACACATAGCGACTCACCAGCGATCCCGACAACGATATCAATGTGTCAGGATCGCTGGTGAGTCGCTACATGATCGCTGGTGAGCTGTCAAACAGACAGCTTCACCAGCGATCAGGACCAGCGACGCCGAGCATGCGACGTCGCTGTGTACTTTAGTTACCAGCGTGCTGATGCAGGGAGCTGGTAACTAAGGTACACATCGGGTTTCTAAGGGACGTGCGTCACTTAGAAACCCGATGTGTAACCTTAGTTACCAGCTCCCTGCATCAGCGCGCTGGTAACTAAGGTACACAGAGGGTTTCTAAGCACAGCGCCGTGATTAGAAACCCTGCGTTTACCTTAGTTACCAGCTGATCGCTGGTCTCCCGCCTGTCACATGCAGCGATGCTTGCTGGCCAGCGGGAGATCAGCGACAAAAAAAATGTCCAGGGCTTTCCAACAGCGATCAGCGAGACCGGCAGGGGGGCCGGTCGCTGATTGCTGTCACACACAGCGATCTCGCTGGTGAGATCGCTGTTAAGGTACTGTCACACTTAGCGATGCACCAGCGATCCTGACCAGCAATATGACGTGGTCCGGATCGCTGGTGCATTGCTAAGTGGTCGCTAGTGAGCTGCCACACAGGCAGATCTCACCAGCGACATCGCAGGGGTCGGGGGTCGCTACTTACCTGTCAGACGAGGCGATCCTGACGTCCTCCCGCCCGCGTCCACGCGTCGCTCGTCGGCGCCACAGGAAGCCCAGCAGGAAGCGGACGACGAGAAACGGTCCAGGCCGTTCTCGCACGATCAGCGATAACCAGCGGGGGAGCCGATCGGAGGTAAGTATCAGACATAGCGATATCGCTAGCAATATCGCTGCTACGTCACAAAACCAGTGACGTTACAGCGATATTGCTAGCGATATCGCTTAGTGTGACAGGCCCTTACCATCACAAAACTTGTGACTCAGCAGCTATGTGTGACGGGGGCCCTAAGTGTAGACTTCTTTGTGCTGTGTTGATAATGTAATCAATAGATAAGCCCTAAGTAGGACATGCTGGTTATATGATGTATATGATGACTGCTTAGGAGGGTCCCGTCCACATAGCGACTCACCAGCGATCCCGACAACGATATCAACTTGTCAGGATCGCTGGTGTGTCGCTACATGATCGCTGGTGAGCTGCCAAACAGGCGGCTTCACCAGCGATCAGCACCCGCGACGATGAGCGCGCGCGTCGCTGTGTACCTTAGATACCAACGCACTGGTGCAGGGAGCTGGTAACCAAGGTAAACAGCGGGTTTCTAAGCGCCATGCGGCTCTTAGAAACCCGCTGTTTACCTTGGTTACCAGCTCCCTGCATCAGCACGCTGGTAACTAAGGTACACAGAGGGTTTCTAAGCGCCACGCGACGCTTAGAAACCCGCTGTTTACCTTGGTTACCAGCTCCAGTGTCGCTGATCGCTGGTCTCCCGCCTGCCACACGCAGCGATGCGTGCTGGCGAGCGGGATACCAACGGTCCAAAAAAATGTCCAGGGCTTTCCACAACAATCAGCGATACCCGGCAGGGGGGCCGGTCGTTTATAGGTGTCACACACAGCGATCTCACTGGTGAGATCGCTGTTGTGTCACAAAACTTGTGACTCAGCAGCGATCTCGCTAGCGAGATCGCTGTGTGTGACGGGGGCTTTACTCTGCCCTAGTGCTAGTGACTGGACATACTGTATCTCCGATACAAGAATAGTGAGAGATAAGTTGCTGGATAAGTGGAAAGGAGCCAGTATTTAGGATGCAGCTCCACAAGCTCAGCAAAAGGTACTGGCATCCATCTTGAGTATATGTCATACACCTGGTAGTATTTATAAGCATGTACTATGTGTTGAATGTTTCTTGAGATAAGGGTTGATAGTGATTACTTATCCTTACTTGTTAATAGCAGATTGGTGGGGCTTTGATCCCTAGAGCACCCTCCTAACCCCAACAAATCGGCTATTTTTAGCACCTGCAGGTTTAAGCCGTGCATAGAGCTAGAACACCCTTCTCGAGTTCTGCAATTCAACTCGTATTGAAGTTAATAGAAGCTGAGCAGCAGTACCTGACAACCAGCACTACATGGTGTATGGAGCTGTGCTGTCTCAGCTGTGTACACTGTTTACACCCAGCTGCTGACACTACAAACACAAGTATCAACCCCCCACCAGTTTCGGTATTGATTACCTACTCTTTAGCCCCTTTAACAATCAGAAAGGGCAGTATACCCTTTGTGACAATTAATTTGTTCTGAAACGCCAACAAATACATAGGTCACAGAAGTTTTAGAATTGCTAAAAAAAAATAATGACCCACGCATAGGGCTGTTCTGTCAGCTCATTTCAGAATATGTAAATTGTCCATTACTGTCAAACTTCTAATCCACTGTATCAATGTATTATAAAGCAATGGTTAATTGGAACAATTGCATGTGTGATGTATTATCACATGCAGTACTCTCTTTAATGTTATTTAAATACCGATAAAAAAATCTTGAAAGGGGAAAAAAAACATCTTGTCCTCTTGCTTTGAAGTTATCATGTGGCATTTTTTGCATAAAGTAAGCTATTGATTTTAGTGAGCTTTCCTAATATTAATTTCAAGGGACATTGGAGGAACCAGAGGTCATTGATTTCTGCATTCCTTTCCTGACCTCCTTCTGTGTGTAGAACCTACCACAACCACAGGGCCTGTTCTTGGTTTATGTGCACTGTACAAGGTGCCATTGAGGCGCCAAAGCATTAAGTAAAAGCAGCAGCTTTCTTGTTTGATTTTTGTGCTGAACTATATACAGTGGGTACAGAAAGTATTCAGACCTCTTTAAATTTTTCACTCTGTTTCATTGCAGCCAGTTGGTAAATTCGAAAAAGTTCATTTTTTTTCTAATTTAATGTACACGGTGTCCCCCATCTTGACTGGAAAAAGACATTTTTGCAAATTTATTAAAAAAAAAAAACTGAAATATCACATGGTCATAAGTATTCAGAACCTTTGCTCAGTATTGAGTACTTGCACCCTTTTGAGCTAGTATAGCCATGAATCATCTTGGGAATGATGCAACAAGTTTTTCACACCTGGATTTGGGGATCCTCTGACATTGTTCCTTGCAGATCCTCTCCTGTTCCGTCAGGCTGGATGGTGAACGTTGGTGGACAGTCATTTTCAGGTCTCTCCAGAGATGCTCAATTGGGTTTAGGTCAGGGCTCTGGCTGGGCCAGTCAAGAATGGTCACAGAATTGTTCTGGAGCCACTACTTTGTTATTTTAGCTGTGTGCTTAGGGTCATTGTCTTGTTGGAAGGTGAACCTTCCACCAAGTCTGAGGTCCAGAGCACTCTGGAAGAGGTTTTCATTCAGGATATCTCTGTACTTGGCCACATTCATGCTTCCTTAAATTGTAACCAGTCCTGTCCCTGCAGCTGAAAAACACCCCTGGTTTTCTTTCTTTTTTGGTGATAATTCTATCTTCATCTCATCAGACCAGAGAATATTATTTCTCATAGTCTGGGAGTCCTTCTTGTGTTTTTTAGCAAACTCTATGCAGGCTTTCATATGTCTTGCAATGAGGAGAGGCTTCCGTTGGGCCACTCTGCTATAAAGGCCCAACTGGTGGAGGGCTGCAGTGATAGTTGATTTTGTGCAACTTTCTCCCATCTCCCTACTGCATCTGTAGAGCTCAACCACAGTGATCTCGGGGTTCTTCTTTACCTCTCTCACCAAGGCTCTTCTCCCATAATTGCTCAGTTTGCCTGGATGGCCAGGTCTACGAAGACTTCTGGTGGTCCCAAATGTCTTCCATTTAAGGCCTGTTTCACACTTCAGTTTTTTTCCATCAGTCAAGATCCGCCGTTTTCGTAAAAAAACGGATCCGCCATTTTGTTTGGCGGATACGTTTTTTTCCCCATTGACTTGCATTACTGGCGGATCTTGACGGATGGCCATCCGTCGGATCCGTTTTTTTGCGGATCCGCCAATTTTTTTGCGTCCGCCGGCATGCCCGGACGGAGCTTGTAACATTTTTTGGGCTGAAGGATCCGCATTTCTGTACTGCGCATGCCCGGAGGAATGATCTCAGCCGGAAATTTAACCCTGAAATCATTTCTGGCGGACGGTAAAAAAAATCTCTCTCTCTCTCTCTCTCTCTCGCCAACGGATCCGTCAAAAAACCGGACCGCTGCCTTCCGTTCACTTCAGTTAACAACGGATCCGCTTTCCGCCATTTTGGTGGATTTTAACTGACGAGAAAAAACTGAAGTGTGAAACAGGCTTAAGGATTATGGAGGCCACTGTGCTCTTAGGAACCCTTGAGTACTGGAGAAATTCTTTTGTAACCTTGGCCAGATCTGTACCTTGCCACAATTCTGTCTGAGTTCCTTGGCCAGTTCCTTTTACCTCATGATTCTCATTTCATCTGACATGCACTGTGAGCTGTGAGGTCTTGTATAGACAGGTGTGCCTTTACAAATCAAGTCCTGTCAGTTTAATTAAACATAGCTGGACTCCAGTGAAGGAGTACAACCATCTTAAGGAGGATCACATGGAAATGGACAGCATGTGACTTAAATGAGTGTCTGAGCAAAGGGTCTGAATACTTATGACCATGTGATATTTCAGTTTTTCTTTTTTAATAAATTTGCAAAAATTTCTACATTTTTTTTTTTTTTTTTTTGCAGTCAAGATGGAGTGCAGTGTACATTAACCCCTTTACCCTAAAGGGTGGTTTGCACGTTAATGACCGAGCCAATTTTTACAATTCTGACCACTGTCCCTATATGAGGTAATAACTCTGGAATGCTTCCATGGATCCCAGTGATTCTGACGTTTTCTCGTGACCTATTGAACTTCATGTTAGTGGTAAAATTTAATTCATATAACTTGGGTTTATTTGTGAAAAAAAAATGGAAATTTGGCAAAAATTTAGAAAAAATTTTCAATTTTCCAACTTTTTCCAAATTTTTATGCCCTTATATCACAGAGATATGGCACACAAAAAACTTAATAAATAACATTTCCCACATGTTTACTTTACATCAGCACAATTGGGGAACTAAAATGTTTTTGTTAGGAAGTTATAAGGGTTAAAAGTTGACCAGCGATTTCTCATTTTTACAACACCATTTTATTTTTAGAGACCATATCACATTTGAAGTCACTTTGAGGGGTCTATTTGATAGAAAATACCCAAAAGTGACATCATTCTAAAAACTGCACCCCTCAAGGTGCTTAAAACCACATTGAAGAAGTTTATTAACCCTTCAGGAGCTTCTCAGGAATTTTTTGAATGTTTAAAAAAAAATGAACATTTAACTTCTTTTCACAAAAAAATTACTTCAGGTACAATTCTTTGTATTTTTCCAAGTGTAACAGGATAAATTGGACTGCAAAAGTTATTGTGCAATTTGTCCCGAGTACACTGATACTGATATGTGGGGGAAACCAGTGTTTCGGCGCATGGCAGAGCTCAGAAGGGAAGGAGCGCCGTTTGACTTTTTCAATGCAAAATTGGCTGGAATTCATATCGCACACCATGTCACATTTGGAGAGCCCCTGATATGCCTAAATAGTGGAAACCCCTCACAAGTGACCCCATTTTGGAAACTAGACCTCTCAAGGAACTTATCTAGATCTGTGGTGAAAACCTTGAACTCCCAAGGGCTTCACAGAAGTTTATAACGTACAGCCGTACTATTACATATTTTTTCCACAAAAATGACCTTTTCACCCCCAATTTTTATTTTCCCAAGAGTAACAGGACCCCAAAAGTTATTGTGCAATTTGTCCTGAGTACGCTGGTACCCCATATGTGGGGTAAACGACTATTTGGGCACATGGCAGAGCTGGGAAGGGAAACAGCGCAATTTGACTTTTTTGGCTGGAATTGAGATAGGACGCCATGTCGCGTTTGGAAACCCCTGATGTGCCAAAACAGTGGAAACCCCCCCTCAAATGACACCATTTTTTAAACTAGACCCCATAAGGAACTTATCTAGATGTGTGGTGAGAACTTTGAACCCCCAAAGGCTTCACAGAAGTTTTTAACGTACAGTCATGGCCAAAAGTTTTGAGAATGACACAAATACTATATTTTCACATGATCTGCTGGCCTCTGGTTTTTATGTATGTTTGTCAGATGTTTTTATCACATACAGAAATATAATTGCAATCATATTATGAGTAGCAAAAGGTTATATTGACAGTTAGAATGAGTTAATGCAGCAAGTCAATATTTGCAGTGTTGACCCTTCTTCTTCAGGACCTCAGCAATTCTCCCTGGCATGCTCTCAATCAACTTCTGGATCAAATCCTGACTGATAGCAGTCCATTCTTGCAAAATCAATGCTTTTATTTTGTCTGAATTTGAAGGTTTTTGTTTGTCCACCCGTCTCTTGATGATTAACCACAAGTTCTCAATGGGATTAAGATCTGGGCAGTTTCCAGGCCATGGTCCCAAAATCTCAATGTTTTGTTCCCTGAGCCATTTAGTTATCACCTTTGCTTTATGGCAAGGTGCTCCATCATGTTAAAAAAGGCATTGTTGATCGCCAAACTGCTCTTGGACGGTTGGGAGAAGTTGCTCTTGGAGGACATTCTGGTACCATTCTTTATTCATGGCTGTGTTTTTAGGCAAGACTGAGAGAGAGCCCATTCCCTTGGCTGAGAAGCCACCCCACACATGAATGGTTTCAGGATGCTTGACAGTTGGCATGAGACAAGGCTGGTGGTAGCGCTCACCTGGTCTTCTCCGAATAAGCCGTTTTCCAGATGTCCCAAACAATCGAAAAGGGGATTCATCAGAGAAAATGACTTTACCCCAGTCCTCAGCAGTCCACTCCCTGTACCTCTTGCAGAATATCAGTCTGTCCATGAAGTTTTTCCTGGAGAGAAGTGGCTTCTTTGCTGCCCTCCTTGAGACCAGGCCATGCTCCAAGAGTCTCCGCCTCACAGCGCGTGCAGATGACTCACACCTGCCTGCTGCCACTCCTGAGCAAGCTCTGCACTGCTGGTAGCCCGATCCCGCAGCTGAAACACTTTTAAGAGATGGTCCTGGCGCTTGCTGGTCTTTCTTGGGCGCCCTGGAGCCTTTTTGGCAACAAGGGAACCTCTCTCCTTGAAGTTCTTGATGATGTGATAGATTGTTGACTGAGGTGCAATCTTTCTAGCTGCGATACTCTTCCCTGTAGGCCATTTTTGTGCAGTGCAATGATGACTGCACGTGTTTCTTTAGAGATAACCATGGTTAACAGAAGAGAAACAATGATGCCAAGCACCAGCCTCCTTTTAAAGTGTCCAGTGGTGTCAGTCTTACTTAATCATGACAGATTGATCTCCAGCCCTGTCCTCATCAACACCCACACCTGTGTTAATGGAGCAATCACTGAAACGATGTTAGCTGGTCCTTTTAAGGCAGGGCTGCAATGATGTTGAAATGTGTTTTGGGGGATAAAGTTCATTTTCTAGGCAAATATTGACTTTGCAAGTAATTGCTGTTAAGCTGATTACTCTTTATAACATTCTGGAGTATATGCAAATTGCCATTAGAAAAAATGAAGCCGTAGACTTTGTAAAAATTAATATTTGTGTCATTCTCAAAACTTTTGGCCATGACTGTACAGCCGTACAATTAAAAAATCATATTTTTTCCACAAACATGATCTTTTAGTACCCAATTTTTTTTTTATTTTACCAAGGGTAACAGGAGAAATTGGACCCCAAAAGTTGTTGTCCAGTTTGTCCTGCAGACTTTGATGGAATGGTCTGCGGGTGTCATGTTGCCTTTGGAGAGCCCGTGATGTGCTTAAACTGTGGAAACCCCCCACAAGTGACCCCATTTTGGAAACTAGACCCCCCCAAGGAACTTATCTAGATGTGTGATGAGCACTTTGAACCCCCAAGTGCTTCACAGAAGTTTATTACGTAGAGCCATAAAAATAAAAAATCATATTTTGTTCCACAAAAATGATATTTTTCTCCCCAATTTTTTTTCTTCCCAAGGGTAACAGGAGAAATTAGACCCCAAAATTTGTTGTGCAATTTGTCCTGAGTAGGCTGATACCCCATATGTGGGGTTAAACCACTGGGCGCATGGCAGAGCTTGGAAGGGAAAGAGCACCGTTTGACTTTTTCAACGCAGAATTGGCTGGAATTGAGATCAGACGCCATGTTGCGTTTGGAGAGCCCCTGATGTGCCTGAACAGTGGAAACCCCCCAATTCTAACTTCAACACTAACCCCAACACACCCCTAACCCTAATCTCAGCCCTAACCCGGATCCGCAGCAGTTTCTGCTACGTTGTACAGTATCTTTATATTCAATGGCAAATGAAAAACGCAGTGCACATGCTGTAGATTCTTCCACGCGGATTTGTTGCGGTTTTAAATCCCCAGCATGTCACTTCTTTGTGTGGAATCCACAGCGGTTTGACACCTGTTCCATTATCAGGTGTCAAAACGCAGGGGGGAAATCCGCAGGCTAATCCGCACTAAATCCGCAGGTAAAGCGCAGGTCATTTGACCTGCTGATTTAGCCAAATCTGCGAGGAAAAATCTGCAGCAGATCCCGCTCGTGTGCACACAGTCTTACCCTAGCCCTAATCCTAGCCCTAAGCCTAATGGGAAAATGGAAATATTATTTTTTTTAATTTTATTATTTTTCCCTAACTAAGGGGGCGATAAAGGGGGGTTTGATTTACTATTTATGGCAATTTTTTATGTTTGGCAGTTGTCACGCGCTAAAAGACGCTTTTTATTGTAAAAGTTTTTGCATCACCACATTTTGAGAGCTATGATTTCTCCATATTTTGACCCACTGAGTCATGTGAGGGCTTATTTTTTGCGGGATGAGTTGACGTTTTTATTGGTACCATTTTCGGGCACGTGACATTTTTTTAATCGCTTTTTATTCCGATTTTTGGGACGCAGAATGAACAAAAAACAGCATTTCATGAATTTTGGAGAGTGCGTTTACACTGTTCTGCATGTGGTAAAATTGATAAAGCGGTTTTATCCTTCGGGTCGGTACGATTACAGCGATACCTCATTTATGTCGTTTTTTTTATGTGTTGGCACTTTTATGCAATGAAAACAATTTTATATAAAAAATTATTTTTGCATCGCTTTATTCTGCGAGCTATAATTTTTTTTTTTTTTTTTTCGCTGATGACGCTGTATGGTGGCTCATTTTTTGCGGGACAAGATTACTTTTTCAGCGGTATCATGTTTATTTATATTTGTCTTTTTGATCGCTCATTATTGAACTTTTTGTTCAGCGGTATGATGATAAAGCATTGTTTGTTGCTTAGTTTTTTTGGAGGGGTTAACTAGTGGGACAGTTTTATAGGGCAGGTCGTTATGGACACGGCGATACTAAATATGTGTACTTTTATTGTTTTTTTTATTTACAAAAAAATAATTTATTGGGGATTTTTTTTTTTTAGTATTTATTTTGGGATTTTTTTATAAATTATTTTTACACTTGTTTTTTTTTTTTTTTCTTTTTACTTTATTATATTGTCCCGGGGGTGACATCACTATAAAGTGTCAGGTTGCTGATCTGACAGTTTAGACAGCACTCTGTCAGATCAGCAAACTGACAGGCGCTGCAGCAGGTTTCCTCGTGCACTGTGGAAGCCGCCTCTCTGCAGTCCCCCGAGGCCCCCGCGGCCATATTGGATCCGGGGGCCTGCGGTGAGGAGACCCTCGGAGCGACGCAGCACATCGCGCTGCTCCGGGGGTCGCAGGGAAGCACGGAGGGAGCCCCCTCCCTGTGCGCTTCTCTCCTATGCCCCCGGTACACTGCGATCATGTTTGATTGCAGTGTGCCAGGGGTTAATGTGCCGGGGACCACCCTTGACACATAGTGCCGGGTGTCAGCTGTGATAATCAGCTGACACCCGGCCGCTGATCGCTATGACGTACTATCCCGTCCTTGGGAATTAAGTCCCAGGGCACATGGACGGGATAGTATGTCCAATGGCAGAAAGAGGTTAATGAGAAAAAAATGAACTTTTTTTAATTTACCAAATGGCTTCAATGAAAAATATAAAGGGGTCTAAATACTTTCCGTACCCACTGTATGGTGTCTTTACTATATATTTAACTATTTTACAAGTCTGAAAAAGACCCAGTAGCCAGTATAAAAATTCTAAGATTTCTATTTTTTTTGTTTTTAATGAAGACCATCAAATATGTATATAAAAAAATATTTAGAAAATTAGTTTAATGCTAAAACCTGATGTAAGTAATAAGTCATTTTCTAATGACACATTTTCTTTAAAGGGGTTGACTGGAACTAAACTGCAGATGATCTTCCTGTAGGATAAGTCATCAACATTATATTGTTTGAGTCTGACACCCAAAACCTCCACTGATCATCTGAAATCTTCTTTGGCGTTTGCTGGACATCAGCAATATATATAGCAGAACACAACTGTCCCATACATAGTATAGTGTACAACGCAGTACTCTGCTGTGGCCACTATTAATGTTTTGTATCTGTGGTTTTCCGCTACATTCATAGTGTATATTTGGCCTTTGCTGTAGCCGATATTAGCTAATTAGTGGGGATGCCAGGTGTAGGACCTATAGATGGGTCATCAGTAATTTAGTCCAAGACAACCCCTCTAACGTGGAATGTCTGCAGTTTTATCAAGGGCTCCACCTACAGTGAAGGAAATAATAATTTGATCCCTTGCTGATTTTGTAAGTTTGGCTACTGACAAAGACATGAACAGTCTATAATTTTAAGGGTAGGACAGAGGCATGATGGACGGATGGTAGGCAGCTGATACAGGGGGACACACCATACCTATGGGACACATTACAGGTATGAGGAGCTATTTATAAAAGTCGATTATTTTAGCGTTACTAGGGGTCAGAAACAGAAAAGCCACCTTCACAGAATGCAGCCTTCGTGCTGCTGAAGGTGGCTCTTTAACTTAAAAACGTCCAGGGGGGGTGACAGGTTCCCTTTAAGGTCTGTAGACTGGCTAGGCCGCTCCATGATGTTAATGTGCTTCTTTTTGAGCCACTCCTTTGTTGCCTGGGCTGTATGTTTTGGGTCATTGTCTTCCTGGAAGAACCAGCCACGACTCATTTTTAATGTCCTGGCGGAGGGAAAGAGGTTGTCACTCAGAATTTTACTGTACAATGCTCCATCCGTTCTCCCATTGATTCAGTGAAGTAGTTCTGTGCCCTTAGCAGAGAAATACACCCAAAACATAATGTTTCTACCTCCATGCTTGACATTGTGGACAGTGTTCTTTTGGTCACAGGCAGCATTTCTCTTACTCCAAACACGGCGAGTTGAGTTTCTGCCAAAGAGCTCAATTTTTGTCTCATCTGACCACAGTACCATCTCACAATCACTCACAGAATCAACCAGGTGTGCATTGGCAAACTTCAGATGGGACTGCACATGTGTCTTCTTGAGCAGGGGGACCTTGCAGGCACTGCAGAATTTTAAACCTTTATGGCGTAATGTGTTACCAATGGTTTTCTTGGTGACTGTGGTCCCAGCTGCCTTGAGATCATTAACAAGTTCCCCTCATGTAGTTTTAGACTGATCTCTCACCTTGCTCATGGTAAAGGATACCCCATGAGATGAGATTTTGCATGGTGCCCCAGATTGATGTTGATTGAGAGTCATTTTGTATTTCTTCCATTTTCTTACTGTTGCATCAACAGTTGTCTCCTCACCCAGCGTCTTACTTATGGTTTTGTTGCCCATTACAGCTTTGTGCATGCAGGTCTATGATCTTGTCCCTGACATCCTGATAAAGCTCTTTGGTCTTGCCCATGTTGTAGAGGTTAGAGTCTGATTGAGTCTGTGGACAGGAGTCTTTTATAAAGGTCACTGTGTAAGACAGCTGTCTTTAATGCAGTTAATGAGTTGATTAGGAGCGTCTAACTGGTCTGTAGGAGCAAGAACTCTTAATGGTGGGTAGGGGATCAAATACATATCACTGCATAATGCAAATAAATTTATATAATTTATACAATGTGATTTCCTGGATTTTATTTTTGATATTTTTTCTCTCAATGTTAAAATTACAATTAACCTACCCTTACAATTATGGACACTTCATGACTTTGTCAGTGGGCAAACTTAAAAATTAGAAAGGGTTCAAATACTTATTTCCTTCAATGTATGCAGCCATTTCATGTGGCTCTTGTTTATTAGATCAACCAATCCAACCTACCACAAAAAGAAAAAAAACCAATATGCCCTAATAGGGTATTTGAAAGAAGGGGTGTGGTGACTGCAACTACACATTTTTTAATTTGGAAATTGATACAATGAACAAAGAAAAAGACGCATATCAAATCCAGAGAAATGTTTTGTTCTTTGTATGAAATGTGTGAAATGTTATGTTTACTCCTTCTTAAAGTTCTCTGATGTCTTTTTATTTTGTAATCCTTGAGTTTTCTCCATAACAGGACACAGTTTGACATCTCAAGAAAGGAATGACCTCCTTGTTACAACAGCTTCACTATATGTTGCGTCACAGACCAGGTCACATCACTTTCTAAATAACACAAGGTTGGTTTTCAAACATTCGAGAATGCAAAATATAAAAATGTGAAAATGTCATCGTTCCACTAAGGCTAGTTAAGCACTAGCGTTAGGAGGCGCAGGGCCGCTGCTAAGCTCCGCCCCCGGCCGCGCCTCCTCCGTTCAGCTCCTCCTATGGGCGTGTGATACTGCATGCGACCAGTGTACCCTATATTTAGCGTTGGGTACGCTGGCCGTGCGCTGGTATGGTTTTGCCAGCACATGCGCCTTTTTTACGCTGCGCCGAGCGCACAAAAGTGCAACATGGTGCATTTGGCGCATGTCAGCGCAGCTCAAAAAGGGCGCATGCAGCGGCAAAACCATACCAGCGCACAGCCAGCGTACCCAACGCTAAATATAGGGTACGCTGGTCGCATGCAGCGTCATGCGCCCATAGGAGAAGCTGACCGGAGGAGGCGCAGCCGGGGGCAGAGCATATCGGCGGCCCTGCGCTGCGCCTCCTAACGCTAGTGTGAAACTAGCCTAAGATGAATTATATAATGTGAAACTACCCACTATTCTTTCAGAAGCCAATACACATTCAAAGACAAAGGGAATATTGCTCAAGTGGCTGAGACTTCCAGCCGACAGCTTCTGCAGTGCTGATGATTAGGAGATACTTTACAGAATATATTCACTCCATGATATTAATCTTAGTCTTCTGTTATCCTCTTTCTCAGTAAATATTCCATTTATGAAACTATATACAGTTGTGGCCAAAAGTATTGACACCCCTGCAATTCTGTCAGATAATACTCAGTTTCTTCCTGAAAATGATTGCAAACACAAATTCTTTGGTATTATCTTTATTTAATTTGTGTTAAATGAAAAAACACAAAAAGAATTGTCCTAAAGCCAAATTGGATATAATTCCACACCAAACATAAGAGGGTGGACAAAAGTATTGGCACTGTTCGAAAAATCATGTGATGCTTCTCTAGTTTGTGTAATTAACAACACCTGTAACTTACCTGTGGCACCTAACAGGTGTTGGCAATAACTAAATCACACATGCAGCCAGTTGACATGGATTAAAGTTGACTCAACCTCTGTCCTGTGTCCTTGTGTGTACCACATTGAGCATGGACTAAAGAAAGAAGACCAAAGAACTGTCTGAGGACTTGAGAAACCAAATTGTGAGGAAGCATGAGCAATCTCAAGGCTACAAGTCCATCTCCAAAGACCTGAATGTTCCTGTGTCTACCGTGCGCAGTGTCATCAAGAAGTTTAAAGCCCATGGCACTGTGGCTAACCTCCCTAGATGTGGACGGAAAAGAAAAATTGACAAGAGATTTCAACACAAGATTGTGCGGATGTTGGATAAAGAACCTCGACTAACATCCAAACAAGTTCAAGCTGCCCTGCAGTCCGAGGGTACAACAGTGTCAACCTGTACTATCCGTCGGCATCTGAATGAAAAGGGACTGTATGGTAGGAGACCCAGGAAGACCCCACTTCTTACCCCGAGACATAAAAAAGCCAGGCTGGAGTTTGCCAAAACTTACCTGAAAAAGCCTAAAACATTTTGGAAGAATGTTCTCTGGTCAGATGAGACAAAAGTAGAGCTTTTTGGGCAAAGGCATCAACATAGAGTTTACAGGAGAAAAAAAGAGGCATTCAAAGAAAAGAACATGGTCACTACAGTCAAACATGGAGGAGGTTCCCTGATGTTTTGGGGTTGCTTTGCTGCCTCTGGCACTGGACTGCTTGACCATGTGCATGGCATTATGAAGTCTGAAGACTACCAACAAATTTTGCAGCATAATGTAGGGCCCAGTGTGAGAAAGCTGGGTCTCCCTCAGAGGTCATGGGTCTTCCAGCAGGACAATGACCCAAAACACACTTCAAAAAGCACTAGAAAATGGTTTGAGAGAAAGCACTGGAGACTTCTAAGGTGGCCAGCAATGAGTCCAGACCTGAATCCCATAGAACACCTGTGGAAAAATCTAAAAATGGCAGTTTGGAGAAGGCACCCTTCAAATATCAGGGACCTGGAGCAGTTTGCCAAAGAAGAATGGTCTAAAATTCCAGCAGAGCATTGTAAGAAACTCATTTATGGTTACCGGAATCGGTTGGTCGCAGTTATTTTGGCTAAAGGTTGTGCAACCAAGTATTAGGCTGAGGGTGTCAATACTTTTGTCTGGCCCATTTTTGGAGTTTCGTGTGAAATGATCAATGTTTTGCTTTTTGCTTCATTCTCTTTTGTGTATTTTTCATTTAAGACAAATGAAATGAAGATAATAATACCAAAGAATTTGTGTTTGCAATCATTTTCAGGAAGAAACTGAGTATTATCTGACAGAATTGCAGGGGTGTCAATACTTTTGGCTGCAACTGTATGTATGAGTGATAGTTGCTCACACTAAATAACATAATGGGCATGATATAGTTTGAGGTCACATGATGCAGTTCACTTGTTGCAAATATGTATCACAGAGCTTGTTAATGCTACTTGATTGCTGAATGCAATCAGTTCACTTCAGAAAACAAGTTTATACAAAATTCATTTCCATCAGCGTCATTTTTGAAACATAGTATTTTTTGTTAGGAAGCTAGAAGGGTTAAAGGTTTATCAGCATTTTTTAATTTTTCCAACAAAAATTGCAAAACCATTTTTTTTTCTTTTCAGGGACAACATCACATTTGAAGTGATTTTAAGGGGCATATGTGACAGAAAAAATTCCAAAGTAACACCATTTTACCATTTTAAAAACAGCACCCCCTCAAAGTTCTAAAAATCACACTCAAATAATATAGTAGCTCTTTAGGTGCTTCACAGGAATTAATCCCTTCATGACCGGAGGTATTTTTGTTTTTGCGTTTTCGTTTTTCGCTCCCCTTCTTCCCAGAGTTCAAACATTTTTTTATATTTAGGTCAAAATGGCCATGTGAGGGCTTGTTTTTGTGGAACAAGTTGTACTTTTGATTGACACCATTGGTTTTAACATATCGTGTAGTGGAAAATGGGGAAAAAAGTTCAAGTGTGGTGAAATTGCAAAAAAACCAAAATCCAATTCCACAAATGTTTTGTTTTTTTGCTTTTTTACTATGTTCACTAAATGCTAAAACTGACCTGCCATTATGATTCTCCAGGTCATTACGAGTTCATAGACGGCAAACATGTCTAGGTTCTTTTTTTTATCTAAGTGGTGAAAAAAGTTTGTTAAAAAAAAAAATGAAAATTGCGCCATTTTCGTGATCTCAGGTTGGGAGAGAGCTTATTTTTTGCGTGCCGAGCTCACTTTTAATGATAGCATTTTGGTACAGATGTGATCTTTTGATCGCCCGTTATTGCATTTCAATGCAATGTTGCGGAAACAAAAAAAAGCATGACTTTGGCTTTTTGACTTTTTTTTTGTGTTAAGCCATTTCCCGATCGGGTTAAATCTTATATTTTTTTTTTTTTTATTGATTGGGCGATTTATTTTCAACATGGAATTTCGAAAAACGAAATTTTTTTTATTTTATTTTGAATGATGCGTAAGGGCGGTGATTTGAACTTTAATTTTTAATTTTTTAAAATTTTTACAAACTTTTTTTTTACACTTTGGGCTTTCTTCAATAGTCTACATGGGATTCTAGAAGCTGCCATAACCCAATCCTCTTCTACATACAGGCGATGATCAGATCGCCTGTATGTAGCAGAATTGATGACTTGCTACGAGCGCCGACCACCGGGCGGCGCTCATAGCAGACCGGCAGTGAGAACCATAGAGGTCTGCTGGAGACCATCGGTGACACGCTATCACGTGACAGAGGTCACCGATGGGCGGGATTTCCGGTGCGCTTGACGGAAGTGCATGTTAAATTCCACCGTCAGCGTTTGACAGCAGCGTTGAATGGGTTAACAGCCGCTGGTGTTTCTCAATTCCACCCACGGCTGTTAGACTCACATGTCAGCTGTTCAAAACAGCTGACATGTGGCGGAGAAGATGTGGGCTCACCGTCGGAGCCCACATCAAAGGGAGGGTGTCCGACATTGTTGAAGCAATGTGAAAGGAAAAAAATAAAAATTTAAATTTTTTTAATCAAAAAAAATTGTTGCTTTAGCCTCCAAATTTTTCATTTTCACAAAGGTAACAGGAGAAAATGGAACATACAATTAGTTTTTAAATTTGTCCTAAGTCCAACAGGTTGCAATTTGGTGCGCTCGGCGCAGCGTCAAAAGGACGCATGCGCCTCCAAATGCATACTGCGCACGGCCTGCGTCCCCAGTGCTAAAGATACGAGACGCAGGACGCATGCAGCGTCATGCGTTCGTAGGCGGAGCTACCGGTGGAGTCGTGGCAGGGGCGGGGCTTAGCGGCGGCCGTGCGCAGCCCGACGCTGCGGCCGTAAACGCTAATGTCAAACTAGCTTAACACCCCACAAATGACCCCATTTTGGAAACTACACACTTAAAGGGATTTATCCAGGGGTGTGGTAAACATATTGAACCCACAAATGCTTTACAGAATTTTATGCCAAAATAATTCCAATCGTGCTGTGCTGATTGAAGCAGAGAGGGGGCTCTCTCCCTCTGTAAGCTAATTGACAGCAGTATTAGAGGGGTTAAACAACAGCGATTGGCACTTACCAGTCATGGACTTTACTGCAGGGTGTAAGCTATGTAACACCCGCTGATGATCGCACCGGCTCTGTGATTGAGTACAAGCAAACTGAGTATTATAGCATAACCTTTAATTATAGTTAATGTGCTTAAAAACACACTAAATAAAATTAACCGTAACTAAACAGGTAAAAAACCAATATCCATTCCATGTCAATGGATTAAAAAAACATTTCTATTAGTAATGCCGTGCTGCGATTCATGGGTTTAGACGGTCATTGGTAAGATACACATATCCATCAGCCTGGGCAACAATGATTACATAAGACTGAGATGAAAGAATTATACTGTCAGTGGTCAGATGTATAATTTTAACAGTCTTTATAGCAATGACCATATCAGACTAAGGTATATAGGGTAAACTTATAGTGTTCAGATACACACATACATCAGCATTAGCCATTAGACACCAAATACCACCTCAACCAGAGAAAAAAATCAGATTGTTAGACAGGTAAGTAATATATAACTAAATGTAAATAAATATAGATTGGATAGGTATACATACTCTCATTATCAACCACAAATAAATATCTATAAATGCTTAGCAGATTACTCAAATAAAACAGCTAAAATTTATGTGCTCATTTAGGCCGTACATAGATTTTGTGTTGAGACAGATAATCCATCTTGCTTCTCTTTGACGGATCAGCTGATACGAATCTCCTCCTCTCTTAGGTTTCTCCACTTTCTCTGTCCCCAGGAACTTAATAATAGCATTTTTCTGGCCAACATTAACCTCATTGACTTGTCTTGCAAAAGGTGTGTCCCTCTAGTGTTCAGTGTCACCATGGTCACTGATTCTCCGTCTTAACTCTCTCCCAGTCTTTCTGATATATTCAGATTCACATACACGGGTAGCTCTGTATATAATCGACTGCTATAGGCAGGATATAAAGCCGGTAATCATAAATTCCCCCTTTGTCACATTGCACCTGAAAAAATTTAGTTGGCGATACCATTGAGCAAACGACACAGTTTCTGCACTTAAAACATCTTTGTATCAGATCTCTAAACACGTGGTCTATCTAGGTGCAGAAAAGTGACTGCACTAATCTGTCCTTCAGAGACTTGCCTCTCCTGTAAGTGAAGTGTGAATAGTGACCAAGTTCGTCATTTATGTCCTTGTCCATCATAAGCATAGGTCAGTTCTTCTCTAGAATAGATCTCGCCCATCATGCACCATTCAAATAGGTAGTGTTGAATGTCAAAACGTCCTCTTTCTCTGACTAAGGGGCTGATACAAGTAGTTCTGTCCTAGTTCGCAGGAACACACTTCTCGCGGTCTGACGGACAGTGTCGCACTGGGGTGCCGGGGGCCCACTCGTAACCAATTTCAGGGCCCCACTTTACAATTACATGCAAATGTGACATAATCCTCAATCACAAATTTATACACCAATGAGTCGGGTAGATTGCTAAATGAATAAGATGCTGCCTTTGTCTGTACGTAGAAAAATATTCAGGATTGAGAGTACTCAGTAGTTGATACCTTTTAATGGCTAACTGAAAAGATGGTAACACATTGCAAGCTTTCGAGACTACTCAGGTCTCTTCATCAGGCTAGACTAATACAAAATCTGAAGTCACATATTTATGCACAATACAGCCTAGAAAAAATGCAATAGATAAGACAAGTGACGTGAAGCAGAACTATCAATATGGGAGAGGGAGAAACATAAATATATACATTGGACCAGTTCATAGATAAGGAGTCCGGATGTTTTATGGTCCTCTGATTGGGGTCTAGTTCTGTGTTGTGATGCCCCCACACGATTTTAAAAGGAAATTCCTTAATTGATGTAAAAAGACATAAATCCATCCATGCAGACCTGAGTAGTCTCGAAAGCTTGCAATGTGTTACCATCTTTTCAGTTAGCCATTAAAAGGTATCAACTACTGAGGACTCTCAATCCTGAATATTTTTCTATCTACTGGCTAACACGGTACAAAGATATACATCTTTCCTGTATCAACATTGTCTGTACGTAGTGATTCAAGTATATTGTGTACTGCACTTAGAGGGTGATTGCCCACTCTTGCACAGGATCCCACCGGAGTATTCTCCTATGGACCAGTCCAAGCCTGACAACGGATATTGTGAAGCGGTTAATCGAAACTCTTACTGTTTTGTACTGCTTTCCTTTCCTGTGTTGGCCAACATAATGAGGGTGTTGCTCTTATTGACTCTAGGTCCGTGTATAGGTTTCTCTGTCTCTCTTTAGTAGTTCCTAAAATGGTGATTTTCATTTAAACAAACTTTGCATGAACCAATAATACAAGGGAATATGAAAAACTTTGTAATATATCTTTTCAGAGAAATATGCTTCTTTCTGCACTTATAAGCCACTTTATCTCCTCCTCCCACCTTCGAAACTCTTGATTAATTCTTAAAAACTTTTCAGCCGTGCTGGATTGATTAAGAAGGGCGTGTCTTCTATTGAATCGCAGATGTTGATGAACGGGTGTTACAAATGTCAGTCTTAATGAATTGGGGCCATAGTGTGCAGTAAAAATTAAATGGGAGTCACCTTCACTTTATTGTCATTGGGGCAGCCTAGTCCTGGCACAGGTAAAGGACAGTGTCCATGTAGATAGTAGAAGAGTACAGATGGCCCATATTGCCGTACTACATCCAATCTGCTGTCTGGTTAGTACTACATGTGCAGTATTATCTACAACTGCTACACGCACTGTTGTAACCTGTACAATCTTTTCTGTACTATTATATACTCGTACTTTGTCTACATTGCTATTGTGACAGCAATAGTACTTATAACAGTATGACAACTCTACAAAAAAGTACTTGTACGGTAGTATACTGCACCCACTGTTTGTATCGAATGTGCTTCACTAATTGTCTATTCATTGTGGCTGTAATTGGGAAAACTCGTAGAGGATGTAACAAAATTAAGACTTGTATTGAATTTCAAAAATTTGTTATCCTGTAAACTTGTGTAAAAGTATTAATCATAGCGATAGAAGGCTGCCGAATTAAAGGGCATCATGGAGAGATTGCTGACGGCTCCCTATGGTGAGTAATTAATCAGTCTAGGTTCTGGCACTTTATGTACCTGTATTGCATTGTTATAGTTCATAGTGCAGTCAGTTCTTACTAAATCAGATGCTATTTTCATTTCTTTTGAGAATTGCCTTTTATGATGTGTAATGTTTTGACGGCTGAGCTATTCTGATATAATTCTGGGAATATAACCAATATTGCATTACTATCTCTGCGATTGCAAAGAGCTAGAAACACCATGCATAATATTGCTATGGATCCCAGGTCGAAAACTAGTCGGTGCAAGACTTCTGCTCGGTAGAGGTGCAGAAATTCTTGACTTGTCTCATCTAAATAGACCAGCTATATTTTATTCTATGTTTCTTTCCAGGATTTGGTGCGAAATGGAAACATTTCTTTTGGCTTCAATGAGTTTGCTTTCTTGATGGTTTTTCACTGGCACCTTTACATCCAGTGTTAATGAGTTGCTGCTCTACGATTTGGCTGTATTGTGTTTTTTTTATTTCATTCTTGGTAGGTGTAACCAAATGACTCTACAGGTGTGACTACATCATACTATCTCATGGGCATACAAATGTAATGTTTGCTTTTCAGAATCCAATTACCTACAGTACTTCCTATGTAATGCTTGGGTTGGCATTAGTTTGTATTTTCCTAAATTTCTTTTTGGAATTGTTCTTCTTTTAATAGTCTTGTCAGAAATATGCCTGTGTTACACAACATATAAAAAAAGGCCTTTACCATAATGTGTGAAATATTTATATTTGCGCATATAATTCTGATTCTAAGATGGTTTTTCCTTATAGATTTCATCTGACTAACAAGTACAGAATGTAAAAAATGTATTACTCACTGTAATACTTTAGGTCTTGACCTTCAGAGGGCAGGACATTTCTCAATTTTTCTTATCAAGCCTTACATGAGCCATAGTTTTTTTTGTTTTGTTCTTGCAGTTGTGTGAGGTCTTGTTGTAGACACTGGCAACCCATTTATTTGAATGGGCACTGTGCAATGGTTTATTTTCCCTTTGAGGGCACAAAAAGGAAATTAGAAAGTAGCCAGTAGTTAACAGTTGATTGCTGAGTGTCTCAGGAAAGGGATATTTTGTGAAAAGCTTGTCAAGGGAACCTGTTAATGAGTAGGGCTTGTCCAAAAATAGAAAAAGTGTCTGCTTTTTTTCTACCAAAACTGTTCTAACGGAAGGTGTTTGGTTTGGCATCCCTGGGTGTTCCAAAAATAATTATGCACGCTGTGCTAGACGGGGCCCTTTTCTTGAAGTTGAACTCGCACTAATGAATATGCCATAAATGTCTGAGTTGGCATTACCTTTTTAAGGAGTAGTCAACTTTGTATAAACTCTTTTTATTTGAGGAGGCAAAGAATAAGTGATTACAGGGTGTTCTTTTTTTATTTAGACCTCCAGCAATCCATTTCAGCCTATGAATGAATACAGCAGCAAGATTAAAGGGTACCTGTCACCAGTTTTGTGTCATAGCAGCTAAAAATATTCCTATTAAGGGAATAGAAGAATCCAGGATATCTATAAACAGAAAGATAGTGAGGAAACACTTAGCTAGCCTAAATGAATTCAAGTCTCCAGGTCCAGATGAATTACACCCCAGAGTACTGAAGGAGATAGCAGAAGAAATTTTTGAACCCCTCTCCATAATCTTTGAAAATCTTGGAGAACAGGAGAAGTCCCAGAAGACTGGAGAAGAGCAAATGTTGTTCCTATCTTCAAAAAGGGGAAGAAGGTGGACCCAGGCAACTATAGGCCGGTGAGTCTGACTTCTATACCAGGAAAGATCTCTGAACAAATTATTAAACAACATATATGTCAGTACCTGGATAAGAATGAAGTGATTAAACAGAGTCAGCATGGGTTTGTAACTAATAAGTCAGACTAACTTAATTTCCTTCTGTGACGGAATCAATGATTGGGTGGATCAGGGAAATGCTGTAGATATAGTATATCTTGACTTCAGCAAAGCATTTGACAAAGTATCTCACAGAATCCTTATTGAAAAAATGACTAGGTATCGAATGGACAAGGCAACTGTTAGTTGGATTCATAACTGGCTTAGTGATAGGACCCAAAGAGTGGTCGTAAATGGCTGCACATCCAGTTGGAAGAATATCTCAAGTGGGGTACCACAGGGCTCTGTCCTGGGCCCTGTATTGTTCAACATCTTTATCAATGATTTAGATGAAGGAATTGAGGGTAAACTGACTAAATTTGCTGATGACACAAAGCTAGGAAGGATAGCTAATACTAGAGAAGAGAGAGAGGATTAAAAAAGATATAAATAAACTGGAGCAGTGGGCAGCAACTAACAGAATGGTTTTTAACAGGGAAAAATGCAAAGTACTACATCTGGGCAATAAAAATGAAAAAAGCATATCCAGAATGGGAGGAATAGGGCTAAGCAACAGCACATGTGAAAAAGACTTCGGTTTTCCGCGGTTGGACAAAGCACACTAGGCAGGTTATCCATGGTTATCATTATCCCTTCCAACTCTACGATTCTATGATTCTATATCACCTTATCCTTCATCTGCTATGCATTCCCTAAATCCTTATATAACCCCCTGACTCCCCTTGTATACTCCCAAAAACCTTTTTTTTTTTTTTTTTCTCCTGTATGGTAATCTCAGTCCTGTCCAATGGGCGAAGTTTCGGGCCTCTGCATCCCTCCCCCCAGCTTCTGCTTGTTGTCCTCCTGACATGGATAATGATAACCATGGATAACCTGCTTAGTGTGCTTTGTCCAACTGTGAAAAACCCGAAGTATCATGTGCCGACACACGTACTTCCGGCTCATGTGCTGGAATCATGTTTGCCAGCGCATACGCACTTCTGTTTTTTGGCTTTACCCGCTCTTGGACAAAGCATACTGTGCAGATGCGAAACGCAATATTTCTGAGCAGGTGCGATGTCACATGGCGATGTGGATTGTTATCCATGTCAGGAGGACAGAAGCCTGGAGGAGGGATGCAGAGGCCTGAAACCACGCCCATCAGACCAGACTGAGAAGATTACTATACAGCGCTGGAGAAATTAAAAAGGGTTTTTCGGGAGTATATAAGGGGAGTCAGGGGGTTGTGTAAGGATTTAGGGAATGCATAGCAGATGTTTAGTAAGGTGATATTTTTAGCTGCTATTTCACAAAACTGGGGACAGGATCCCTGTTAATTAGATAAAATTCAGACAAGCCCAATTTCAGTTTCCTGACCTTTCCCCAAAGGCAGAATGGATGGAGGTGGTGGGAAGGTTTAAAGGTACTGATATCAGACTGCTTAAAAATGAGTCGGCAATATGGCCTTGCAATTGTAAAGCCAAGTAGAATCCTTGAAAAGGAAATGGAAGTATTATATAGTTCTGAAAACTTTCTCTACATATAGACATTGATAGAAGTAGAATGCATCCATAGACAAGATACAAAATTGGTGGAATAACCACGCAAAAAAAAGAACAAAAGCGTTAACAATTGCTAAAAACAGACTATATTTTATTAGAATACATACAAAAATGAAAACGCATAGATCTGGTTAGCAGATAGCAAGGTTATAACTTGATGAGGTGGTTATATGGAGGTAAAGTTCACATATAACACTGACCTACAAAGCCATCCACAACCTATCCCCTCCCTATATCTCTGAACTAATCTCCCAATATCTTCCTTCACGTAATCTTCGATCGTCCCAAGACCACCTACTCTCCTCCACACTTATTCGTTCCTCACACAACGGCCTCCAAGATTTCTCCCGAATATTCCCTCTCCTCTGGAATTCCATGCCTCAACACGTCCGATTGTCCACCACCCTCGGATCCTTCAAACGCAACCTTTTGAAAACCCATCTTTTCAGGAACGCTTACAGCCTGCAATAACCATTCTGCCGCCTCAAAACCACCAGAGCTGCTGCACCCCTGACCTTCTGTCTTTTCCCCACTATCCCATAGAATGTAAGTCCGCAAGGACAGGGTCCTCTCCCCTCTGTACCAGTCTGTCATTGTAAATTTGTTTACTGTTAACGATGTATATAACTTTGTATGTAACCCCCCTTCTCATGTACAGCACCATGGAATTAATGGCGCTATATAAATAAATAATAATATACTCCATAGTTATGAGGAACCAGACAAGACTCACTATACAAATGGCCACATCTAAATTATAGGGAAAAGCACCCCTTTTATCAAATTAAGACCACTGTGGTCATATTAATTACTTGCCAAGGAGACAAATTTCAGTCCATCTTAACAATCCTAAAGTGCACCAAGTCTAGTTGTCAGACATGAAAAGAGCCCAACATCTATTTTGTGTAATGTCTCTACACACATTACCCTCCTTGCCCATACTGTCTCTACACATACTCCCCCATGACACTGTCCATACTGTCTCTTCACTTTTATTCTGCCCAATGCCCATACTGTCTATTGTCATATTTTCCTTATAGCCATGTTCTCCACTTGTGTCGAATGATATCAGCAATGTGTTCAGCTGACCTGAAGGTTCTGGCAGTGAGGGCTTGAGTTGCCCTTGAAAGACGCAAGTACAATTGAATGTTGTGAGCCGGCGTGTTACACCTTTTCTGAGCTTTTCATCAACGGTGTCCCCCTGCCAGTTGTTCCCAGAGCAAATGCCTAACTTTCTTATCCCAGATGCGCCCCTAAGTATATTAACACACTGACAGTTCACTGCATGCACATATTTAAGGCGAGAAGAAGTTTATGGGACAGCTTCTTTAAGAAGCTTCTATGTGTGATCACTGTGACATAACTGTATAGCTTGTAACCTTTACTTATGTTAAGACTTGCTAAAGGGTTAGTTGAGGCTCTAAAACCCTCAACTTTTAGCCAAAGTTGTCTCTTGCTCGAAAGAACCCAGCATGTTTGTATATTATATATTATTTGGTCAGTTGATCAATTTCAGTGGAAAGAGTGTAACTGTTTTTGTGCCACAGAAAATAAAACTATTTGCTATCAGATTCCCCCCCACAAATTACAGCTGATTCTTTGTGTCCGACCAGTGGGTCATCTCTTGATCAGCTGATCACTGAAGGACCCTTTTAACAAAAAGGATTGTCGCAAGCAGACAAGAAATAAAAACATAGTTTATCATGGACTGGCATGATATTTACTTTACAAAAATGTATACTGTACTCTTTGCATCCATATGGAGCAAATTGTCCTGTTATGAGCTTACAGAACAATTTACCCCTGACTGTAAACTGCCAGATCAGACCTGAAGGCGTCAAAGTGAGACTTCCTAAATGTGATTTTTGTGGAAGTGTATTTAGCGTATTTTATTGGCAGACAGCTGCTGAATACTACGAAATGTAATGTTCGTACCCATAGCTTTTTGTTTTTGCAATTCCAGATTATGTTGTAATAATCAAACATTGATATTCTATGCCTTTACAACCCGACTTTAATAGTAACTTATACAAATATCATCTTTTGTTATATGTTTGTTGTGCATATGGGAAACAATGCATTATCTACTTATTGTCTTTGAGACTTGAGACAGCATCTATATCTTTTTTTACATTTATGTTGATGTCAAAGACTTTCCAGCATTTACTGTTGTTTGAACCAGCAACAGGAGCTGGATGGGATCTAGAATAGAATAGGCTCATTATTGCTGGAGGTTTTTTTCCTGTGTTCCCTGCAATGATTCCAAATGCTCTTGCACACTTCATCAGTATTATTGTAATTCGTTGGCTGCAGGATATTTGGCAGCTGTTGCACCCCACTGGCAAATCCTATTCATGCTTCTTTTCCATTCATGATTGCCATTGGAGAATTGATTTCTCTCTCTCTTACTCTAACCTTTCCTCATCCATTTTGGATTGTTCAACTTGAAACATTTTAATTTCATATCATACATCTATTCAAGTCACAATCTTTTTTTCTTCGTTCTTTTTAACTTATCTCCAGGGCAACAGCATAGTGTGATTTTTCATGGCAATCAAAGTTTTTTTTCCCCTGCATGCTTATTATACCAATATATTTTCATACTTTTGTTTTAAGTATGGGTTCTATAACATTTTGCAAAGCAGCAGTATCCTCGCATGTCAGGGCAGAATAGTTTCGATATGTATATGTGCCATTCAGCAGACATAAGGAACATTTCAAACTTTATTTGGGGAAATGGCAGGAGTATTAGTTGATTCTAAATAAAAATCTCATACTAATCAATGAATATTTTTCTAAAGAGCAGTTTTGTTATAAACTGTCATGGTGATGGCAACCTCAGTCTCAATTAATGCTCCTGGAATCTATCAAGTTTGCATTATTGTATATGATAAAACCAGGTGACCCTCAGTGTCAGACTGTAACAGTTCTGTCAATTCCTCATAAGTATTAGATGTTTGCATCCTCATTTGACCGTTTTTATGTGTGGCCCTTATTTTATGGTTTCAATTTTGGGTAGAATTTGTGTGCTGCTACAGCAAATACGGACTTCTCTTATTGTCTTCGTATAGTTTGGGGTTTAACTATATAAATTTTATTGGGAAAAACTTATCAAATATTTTCTATATTTTCTCTTGCAAGCTGATAGGTTCCTTTTCAGCTTTGACTTCTGTCACTCATTTCATGCTGCCCAAACCACAGCCAGAATGAGTCAGATCCTGGCTGCACAATTGCAACCAAGTAAGCTTTCCTCTAAAACGCTGCAGCATTTCAGAGATAACCTAGTTTTTATAGCCAACAGGAGACCATGGAAAAAGACAGGACTAGTCTGGCACTATACCCTGCCAGCTTCTCCCCAAAATACTGTAGTTGATTGACAGATCTCTTTTGTGTAGATAAGGAGAGACCTTTCAATTTCCCTGGTTTGCGTAACATGTGTTGATGGACAGGTTTTCTTTAACTACTACAATAACTGCTCAAATGCTAATCAGCCATAGCCCTAAAACCACTGGCCTAAAGGTACTGTCACACTTAGCGATGTACCAGCGATCCCGACCAGCGATATGACGCGGTCAGGATCGCTGGTACATCGCTAAGTGGTCGCTAGTGAGCTGCCACACAGGCAGATCTCACTAGCGACATCGCTGGGGACGGGGATCGCTACTTACCTGTCACACCAGGTGATCCTGCGTCCTCCCGCCCGGCTCCACGCGTCGCTCGTCCTCACAGCAGGAAGCGCCACAGGAAGCTGACGACGAGAAACAGTCCTGAACGTTCTCGCCCGATCAGCGATAATCAGCGGGGGAGCCGGTCGGAGGTAAGTATCAGACACAGAGATATCGCTAGCAATATCGCTATAACGTCACTAGTTATAGCGATATTGCTAGCGATATCTCTTAGTGTGACATGCCCTTAAAGGTACTGTCACACTTAGCGATGCACCAGCGATCCCGACCAGCGATATGACGCGGTCAGGATCGCTGGTGCATCGCTAAGTGGTCGCTAGTGAGCTGCCACACAGGCAGATCTCACCAGCGACATCGCAGGGGTCGGGGGTCGCTACTTACCTGTCAGACGAGGCGATCCTGACGTCCGCCCGCCCGCGTCAACGCGTCGCTCGTCTCCACAGCAGGAAGCCCAGCAGGAAGCTGACGACGAGAAACGGTCCAGGCCGTTCTCGCGCGATCAGCGATAACCAGCGGGGGAGCGGTCGGAGGCAAGTATCAGACCCAGCGATATCGCTAGCAATATCGCTGTAACGTCACAAAAACCAGTGACGTTATAGCGATATTGCTAGCGATATCGCTTAGTGTGACAGGCCCTTAATATTTTTAGTCCTCCTTGTGTCACCGAAACAGCTCAGACTTGTTGAAGCATGGATTCCACCATACCACATCAAAATGACATTTTTAGAAAAGATGATCTCATGATTTTAATTCTTATTTAATGATTATCTATACACTACTGGTGATTGGTTGATTACCATATAGCACCCATGTATCCCCCCCCTTACTCCTTTTTAACATTTTTAAATAACCACTTTAATAAAGTGGTCATTTATTTATTTTTTAAATATTGTCCTTTTTATTTTTTATGGTGTTTGCTAAAGGAGCGTTGCTCACCAGATTCTCTGGGTGAGTGTATTTAAGGCAGTACTGCATTATTACTTTATGAACCACACACCCTTGGTGAAGACCACAAAAATTAGCACTAAGTAAAAAGGACCAGACTCTATAACCATATGATAGATTTTAAGAAAACAAAGTAAAAAGCAAAAAAACTGCATACTCGGAGGAGGAGGAGCAGCAGGAATAAAATAAGTGCAAGAATTGTACATTTTTGACCTTGTGAAACAGGTAATTTTTAAGTCACTTTATGGTTGGTCATACACATTAAATGGCTGAGTGCTCCAGATTATACGTCGGCAGGCAGTTTATCTCTGGGAGAACTATGATTGTCAGTCCAAAATCGGACATGTGCAATCGACATCTCCCCTGATGATCAGTTTGGCCAGCACCCCCATACACATTAGTCAGTCAGTGAAACCCATCAATATCAACTTTAGTCCAATATGTATGGGAGCTCTATGTTTTGAGGTGAGGCCTTCATTGTTTGGTCTTGATTTTACAACACATGCCACTGACGCTAGATCAGATTAATATCTGGGGAATTAGAAGGCCAATTCAACAATTTAAACTTTTCATGCTCCTCAAACCGTTCCTAAATCTTTGTATAGTGTGATAAGAAGCATTATCTTACTGCCATCAGTAGTGTTTTCAGCCTGCTAGAATATTTCCAGATAAAAGAAAAACGTAGCACACACCAGTATAACTGCCTTATGGGGGATATATTATAATATAGACAATGTAACAGAATATTGCCCCATAACACTCACAATACTGTGGACTGTAAAGAGACCAATTGTCAAACTGACATAAGGGGAGGGGAAAGATAAGCAACTTCCAGAAGACAATAAAGGTCAAAATATAAAATTGCTTTATTGGACACAGGGCAAGGAACAATACAAGATATAAAATAGTAGCTGATAGCTCATCACAAAAATATCAAGACACCGTTGTCCACACATGCTGCTTCAATGTATCCCATAAAGGGAGGACAAAAAAGTGAGACCACCATTCGATATAATATATAAAGGCATAGCCTGCTCAAATTAAAGGTAGCAACACATCAAACCACTGCAGATAGCCATATTCAATCAATCAAATTTATTATCGCCAAGTACATATTACATATATACAAGGAATTCTTTGTGGCAAAGAGGCAGCATAATATATAACAACAGATACAACAAGTAACATCTAACAAGACAGATACAGTATATAGTCTACACATGACGATTTAATTGTTGAACAGAGAGTGGATAGAAGCTGTTAATAATTCATATGGCGGTTGGTGCTGCATTTGGGGACTCTGAAGCGACGTTCTGAAGGGAGTAGTTGGAATGAGGAGTGTCCCGGGTGAGAGGGATCGGATGAAATTTTCAATGTGTGGGATAGAGTACTCTTATCATAAAGATCCTGGATTTTAGGCAGGGGGGAACCTATAATTCTCTCTGCTGTTCTGAAAGTCCTTTGTAAGCGGAGTTTGTCATGCGCAGTGTCTCCCCATACCAGACTATCAGAGAGGAACAAATCACAGATCTGATGACAGCATTAAAGAATAAGATCAGCAGATTCTTAGACAAACCATATCTTTTCAGCTGACGCAGGAAGAACATCCTCTGTTGAGCTTTTCTTATAACAGCATCCATGTTTTTCCCCCATCTAAGATCATGAGAGATAACACCAAGGAATTTGGTCTCTGTGACCCTAAGAACCACGTCATGGATGTAGATTGGAAGTATCTCATGTTGATCTTTCCTAAAATCCACAACCATCTCAGCAGTTTTTTTTAGTGTTGAGTACAAGATTATTGGCTTTACACCAGTCACATATTCTTTTCACCTCACTCCGATACAAGTCTTCAGCATTTCCCCTGATGAGACCAATCAGTGTCATATCATCGGCAAATTTCCAGATTTTCACTGAGTCTGCCGAAGAGATGCAGTCATTCGTATAGAGAGAAAACAGTAACGGGGACAAAACACACCCCTGAGGTGCCCCGATGTTTGTGACCAAGGTGTCCGAAGTGAATGGTCCAACTTTTACACTCTGTATCCTGGCTGTCAGGAAGTTATAAACCCACAAGCATAAGTTGAGAGGGACTCCAAGAGCTACCATTTTCTTATGAAGGAAACATAAACATATTGAAAATAGTAAACATGTCCTACATTACCTAATAAGTGCTTGTGCACGCAGACAAGTGGGGAGACCTTACTACCTTTAATTTGAGCAGGCTATGCCTTTATATATTATATCGAATGGTGGTCTCACTTTTTTGTCCTCCCTTTATGGGATACACTGAAGCAGCATGTGTGGACAACGGTGTCTTGATATTTTTGTGATGAGCTATCAGCTACTATTTTATATCTTGTATTGTTCCTTGCCCTGTGTCCATTAAAGCAATTTTATATTTTGACCTTTATTGTCTTCTGGAAATTGCTTCCCCCTCCCCTTAGAATATTTCCAGGCAGAACATGCAGAAAGTTTTCCAGGGAATCTCAATTCCTTTGCTGGTTTACTTTTACTTTTTTTTTTTTTTTTTAAAACCGTGCACCCTGATAGCAACTGTTTCACTGATTAGTGCATCTGGTCATCCACATAATGTAAAGGAAACTTGATTCATCCGACCATGCTGCCTTCTTTTATTACTCCATGGACAATTTCTGATGTTTCTCAGACAATGACACACTTTTAGCACTGGAGAGTGATCAGCATTTAAGTTTTTCTGCTCTTGTGTAGTATTGGTAGAATCAGTGGTCTGCCTACTGTCAGGTGAGAGATGTGCAAACATATACTATAAATGTTTGAGATGAGAAATAACCCTTAAAGTGTTTCAGGCACTTTCTCAGCAAAAAATGTAGTTAATTATGTCTAATGCGTCTTGTTTTGTCATCCATTATGATTTCCTGTGTTAAATTTGTCTAATTTTTAGGTTGTCTGGTCTAGGATTACAATGTCTTTTATATTCTACAGAATTAGTAAATCTAACCCCATATTTGCAGGTTAATAGCTTTTTTTTTTTTACATGATAGGTGTCACGCTTGCGCCTTGGCTGAATGGTGCGAGCCGGGGGGTTGTGGCCCCACTGTGCCACAAACCAGACTACCCTGGAAGGGGCGTAACTACGGCAGCTACCTGTCACGGGAAGCTTAGGTAACTCTAGGCTGAACCCCAGGGCCCCTGCGGTGTCCCTCAGACTAGAGGAAGCCCTGACTTTCCCTCAACTCAGGGTTTACACTGAAGGTGTGCCTGCCTGGGCCTCCACCCTGTCCTTGTCTCCTGTCCAGCCATAAGCTGAACCCACCACCCTCCACCCAGTGAAGATACCAAACACCAGACCCCACAAATAAGTATGGACAAGGGTAAAGGAAACGCACCACATCGCGTACACACAAGAGAAAACAATAAGGTGCAAGGGCAACCAAATAATACCACGCAGGGAGGAAATAATGGCGACAACGGAATATACTACACCAGATATTGTATGCTCCTAAGACGCCCCCTTCAGACCGATAACGCTAGCACAAGGCAAGAGCTATAGTCGGCGACGCCCATAGTCACGCAGGACTATTTAAAGACGGGGCGTGGCTAAGCCCTCACCCAGACTAACAACATGGTTAACCCAATCCAAGCCGGATCAGAAGACCAACCGGCGCCGCTGAGAACCAAGTGGTAGGATGGGGTATTACCGCTGTCTGCCGGACAACCTGGTGCGAACCGTGTCCGACATGACAGTACCTCTCCTTCTATGAGGGACCCCAGGAACCGCACAATGACGAGGACCTGGCTTGTCCGGATGACGGCGATGAAACATCGTAACCAGTCGGTCTGCATGTATGTCCGAAGCCGGCACCCAAGTTCTCTCCTCCGGACCATAGCCAAGCCAGTGAACCAGGTACTGTAAAGTGCGACGCACTACCTGAGAGTCAACCACCTTGGACACCTCAAACTCCAACGTGCCCTCCACCAAGACGGGAGGTGGTGGCACGGGAGAAACATCCACAGAACCCACGACCTTTTTAAGTAACGCCTGGTGAAACACATTATGTATCTTGTATACGGCAGGTAACTCCAAACGAAATGCCACAGGGTTGACAATAGCGGAGATCTTAAACGGACCAATGAACCTGGGACCCATCTTAAGCGATGGTATTTTGAGTTTGATGTTCCTTGTAGACAACCATACCCAATCACCCACACACTGGTCCGGACCTGGCACAGGTTTACTGTCAGCCACACTTCTATACCTAGACCCTACACTCAGCACGCGCTGCTTTACTCTCCTCTAAACGGATGACAATTGTGCTCCCAACTGGTCCTCCTCAGGGACGCCAACCGAGCACCCCTGGCGCAAGGTACAGAATTGGGGATGTTGACCATAAATACAAAAAAAAGGAGATTCCCCAGACGATTCCTGACAATGATTATCGCAAATTTAGCCAGAGGAAGAAACACTGACCACTCTTCCTGATTGTCAGACACAAAACAGCGCAAGTATTGTTCCAGGTTTTGGTTCATACGCTCAGTCTGCCCATTCGACTGAGGATGGAAAGCCGAAGAATGAGACAATTTGATCCCTAGACGTGAACAAAATGCTCTCCAAAAATTTTGCCACAAATTGGGTACCTCTATCAGATACAATGTCAGACGGAACACCATGAAGTCTGACCACCTCGCGAATAAATACCTGAGCAAGGGTCTTCGCATTGGGCAAAGATGGCAAAGCAACGAAATGCGACATTTTAGAGAACTGATCAACTATTACCAGAATGACCATGTTCCCAGCGGAGGAGGGCAAATCCGTAATGAAATCCATGGAAATCTCAGTCCATGGCTTACTGGGCACACAGAGGACGCAACATGCCAGTGGGACGGGAACATGGTGTCTTGGCCCGTGCGCACGTGGCCCAGGCAGACACATATGAGGCCACGTCCTGCCGGATTTTGGGCCACCAAAAACGACGTGATACAAGTTCCAGAGTGCCCTTAACCCCTGGGTGGCCTGCCAGGACAGTATCGTGATGTTCCCCTAACACTTTTAAGCGTAGGTGTAATGGCACAAACGATTTATTAGGAGGCAGACCCAGCGGTACCTCCTCCTGAGCCTCAGCAATCTCTGCCTCCTCTTCTGTCGTGATAGCCGAGACTACAACACCCTTTTTGGAGGATAGGCACCGGCTCCTCGCATGGCTGTCCCCCCGAAAAACATCTGAACAGGGCGTCCGCCTTAGTATTCTTAGAACCTGGTCGGTAGGTCTTGATAAAATGTCCTTTCTTGCCACAAAAAAAACAAACCCCTTGCTTTCTGGGCAAGGGACATTTATGCTTGTTACTTTGTGAATGTGATATACCAGCGATCTGCATAGGCTCAACGGATTCACCCGAAGTAGCCTCATCAAAAACTGCCCCCCCACAGGAAAAGTCTCCTGCGAACTCTGACGAAAGCGGCGATCAATGCGTACTACAAGCACCATAGCAGCCTCCAGAGAGGCGGGAGTCTCGTACATTAACAGAGCCTGTTTAACCCTTTCAGAAACCCCATGCAAAAATTGACTCCTTAGTGCAGGGTAATTCCACTGAGTGTCCACTAGGGTGACCGCAAAAAATCGATGTCGGAATTTTGTCCGTCTGGACCCCACAAAACGATTCCCCTTTCCAGATATTGAGAGAGCCAAAATTTGAGCTCGATCAAACAACGTTAACCCGTGCCGCTCGTCGCTCAAAGTTTGAAAAAATCCAAATTGAGGTATTTTAAGATTTAGGTATTTTGCATAGTCTGTTAGACTATAAAGAATGTGACAACAACATTGCAGAAATAGCCCTGACCAAATTTTCGAACCATTTGTGGTATTTGAATGCAGAGTTGGTGGGATTATCGTTTTTTGATCCCACCATTACAGACAATGAAAAGTTGTTAATGGCTAATAAATTGCTCAGTAGCACAGATGAACCATCAGAGCACGCTAGGGTTGTAAATCCAAAAGTTAGGAAAGAAAAATTAAAAGAGGTAGGAAGTAACCGACTTTAACGACCTTCTGACAAAAGATGAAGAACAAAAGCAATATGTCCTGCAAGTTGTAAGCAAATGCCGAGCATTATATTCTGACGTTTCATAAACTACTTTAACAAAAGCTCTAGAATAGATTAGATAACTATGTAAAATTATCAACTCATGTAGGTTAGCGTGCTCTGATGGTTCATCTGTGATACTGAGCAATTTATTAGCCATTAACAACTTTTCATTGTCTGTAATGGTGGGATCAAAAAACGATAATCCCACCAACTCTGCATTCAAATACCACAAATGGTTCGAAAATTTGGTCAGGGCTATTTCTGCAATGTTGTTGTCACATTCTTTATAGTCTAACAGACTATGCAAAATACCTAAATCTTAAAATACCTCAATTTGGATTTTTTAAAACTTTGAGCAACGAGCGGCACGGGTTAACGTCGTGTGATCGAGCTCAAATTTTGGCTATCTCAATATCTGGAAAGGGGAATCGTTTTGTGGGGTCCAGACGAACAAGATTCTGACATTTTTTCCCCCCCATATGAGATCCGGTCACCCTATTGTCCACAGCCCAGCGACGAAATTCAGTACAGTAATCCTCCACCAGTCGCTCACCCTGGAGCAGAGAGCGTATTTTAGATTCTGCTAACGCCAGTCTGTCAGGATCGTCATAGATTAAACCAAGAGCAAAAAAAAAAAAAAAGGTCTACAGACTCAAATGCAGGTGAATCAGAAGGTAGTGAAAAAGCCCATGCTTTTGGATCACCACTCAGAAAGGAAATTACCAAGCCCACACGCTGAGCCTCATTTCCTGAGGAGAGTGGACGCATACGAAAATACAATTTGCAGGATTTACGAAATACAACGAACTTACAGCGATCACCAGAAAATCGTTCAGGGAGAGGTAACTTGGGTTCAGCTGCCCTGACTGCTGCCTCAGTTTGTACAGCAGGAACTGACAGGCCTTGCTGCTGGACCGCCCCCTCAGTTCAGTGACCTGTAAGGACAGAGCCTCCAGCTGTTTGGTTAAGGAGACTATAGGATCCATAGTAACTAATTCTTGGGCCGACTATAAAGTCACATGAAGCTTAGGTAACTCTAGGCTGAACCCCAGGGCCCCTGCGGTGTCCCTCAGACTAGAGGAAACCCTGACTTTCCCTCAACCCAGGGTTTACACTGAAGGTGTGCCTGCCTGGGCCTCCACCCTGTCCTTGTCTCCTGTCCAGCCCTAAGTTGAACCCACCACCCTCCACCCAGTGAAGAGACCAAACACCAGACCTCACAAATAAGTATGGACAAGGGTAAAGGAAACGCACCACACCACGTACACACAAGAGAAAACAATAAGGTGCAAGGGCAACCAAATAATACCACGCAGGGAGGAAATAATGGCGACAACGGAATATACTACACCAGATATTGTATGCTCCTAAGACGCCCCTTTCAGACCGGTAGCGCTAGCACAAGGCAAGAGCTATAGTCGGCGACGCCCATAGTCACGCAGGACAATTTAAAGACAGGGGGTGTGGCTAAGCTCTCACGCAGACTAACAACCTGGTTAACCCAATCCAAGCCGGATCAGAAGACCAACCGGCGCCGCTGAGAACCAAGTGGTAGGATGGGGTATTACCGCTGTCTGCCAGACAACCTGGTGCGAACCGTGTCCGACATGACACTACCTTGGTCTTCACTGGAGCCTCTGATGGTGAAGTCAGGCTTGTGCGGCAGGTAGCTGCCGGGTGCCACTCCAGGGTGGTGTCTGGCTGTGGCTGCTGATCCCACTTGGGAACAGAACACCTGGACAGGTGCGAGTGACAAGCAGGCTGAGACACAGGGCAGGCAGGCACGGCTTGGAGACACAGTGCAGGCGGGCACGGCTTGGAGACACAGGGCAGGCGGGCACGGCTTGGAGACACAGGGCAGGCGGGCACGGCTTGGAGACACAAGACAGACTGGCGTGGTATGAGACGGGACAGGTTAGGGACCTGTTCACACAGGAGGTGCAGGTATGGATATAGGCAGGAGTGCGGAGCCGCAGGAGGGCAGAGTAGGTCGGAGCCACAGGAGCGCGGAGTAGGGCTGAACCACAAGGGCTGTGGAGAAACTGCAGCAAGAATTTCTGCAGCAGCAGAGAAGACGGAGCTGCAAGGATGCAGAGGCACAGACGGAGCTCCAAGGATGCAGAGGCACAGACGGAGCTGCAAGGATGCAGAGGCATAGACGGAGCTGCAAGGATGCAGAGGCACAGACGGAGCTGCAAGGATGCAGAGGCACAGACGGAGCTGCAAGGGTGCAGAGACAAGGAGAAAGGGAGACTAAGGTAGGACAGAGTACAGACAAGGTATTGGGACCAAGACTCAAGGGCCAGGATATTCAGCCTCCTGGCAGGCAGGCAAAGAACACAAAGCAAGGCTAAGAGTATTCCTACAGAGGAGATATACAGAACAGGGCCTGGCTTCCTCAGCAGCAAGATACTGAGTATAGACATTGCACAGGCAATGTTTCAATGGGTGTGGCGGAACTAAATAGTCAAGGGCTCTAGGTGATTGGTCAGGGACAGATTAGACAGGTGCACCCTGACTGCATAAGAACCAGAGAGTTCTGGCGCCGCCCCCCTATACACACATAGCCAGGAAACATACAGGAGAGCAGAGGCACAGAGCACAGGACTGGCAACAGACAGAATTCACAGCATGACCCGGAGCAGTGAGTAAGTTGATGTGCGGGGGATGGGAGGCCATGCAGTGACGCCAGCAGGGTTGTTACAATAGGTTTGCTTTAAGGAAAATTTTTGATATTAGTTTGAACAGAGGTAGACATGAAATGATCTAGATTTATGAATCTGACAAAAAGTTATTAAAACAGAAACTTAGTCCTGATTCTTTATATTTGCTGACTTGCTTGAGTTAAAGTTTACATATAGTTTGTTTACCATGAATGGCCAAGTTTTCTGATTTATTGATTTAACCGAATATTGTAATTTCCAAATTTTCTATTTTCATTTTCCCTAAGTGATCTCAAGTTTAGCATGCATACATAGACTACATGCTGACAACATGTAGGTTATTATCAGAAAATTTGTTAGAAGAAAACTTTCTCTTATTTGTTTCAACTAGAAATGTGTACGTTGCTGTGTTAGGTTGGTTTGAATGGGAATTCACAAGGACGAGAACCCCCACCATGGACCCTACTCTCTTAGGAAATTATTACAACATGACTACTTGTTATGGTCATCAAAAGAGTGAAAACACATGGTTGGTGGTCTTGAAAGTACAACTTGTATACCCTGTGCTCCCTAAATGTGAATGAACCCAATTAGAGCTCATATGTTGAAGTTGGAAAACAATTCTCACCCTACACCCACTTTCATATGGTATAGTTAGTTGAAAGGGTATTAAGCGAGGTTGCAGGGTGGTTGTTTTTGGGGAAATTAGACATTTTTACAGACAATCTAAGGCTGGCGATGCCCAAGACACAAGCGGTGAAGGAGACAGGAGGCACAGGAGCTTTGGGGATGATGGTATGCAACAACATTTTGGTACATATTTCCTAAATGCTATGTATGATATTTAATGTGTTTGTAGACATTTTTGGCGTATAGACAGGTTTTTGGACAATATTTATTACTATTATTACTACCTTCATGCAATTTTTGCAATATATTTTTTTTACTTTTTTTCTTCCAGGATATTTGTTTTGTGTTTTGTTTTTGGTTTTCTCTGTGTAAAGGTCATGTGTTGATATGCAATTACATTTTGCATGCACATTAATTTACTTTTTCTGCTCAGACCCAGTTTCTCATTTGTTTCATTGTGCATTCTGTGCATATAAGGGTGTGACCGCCCTGTTTCTGAGTTGGAAAATCCATCCTGTCTGGCCCACACTATTACTGGTGGTTCAGTCCCTCTGTCCTTGTTCACATTTACGTCACTTGACAAGTGGAAAGGTTTTAAATACAAGAGTTAGGACTGTCCCACAAGGGTTGCCGTGACGTGGCGGGATGGCTTCTACATTATTTTGATCAAAATTATGTTAACTAAATACCCTTATTATTACTACCTTCATGCAATTTTTGCAATATATTTTTTTTACTTTTTTCTTCCAGGATATTTGTTTTGTGTTTTGTTTTTGGTTTTCTCTGTGTAAAGGTCATGTGTTGATATGCAATTACATTTTGCATGCACATTAATTTACTTTTTCTGCTCAGACCCAGTTTCTCATTTGTTTCATTGTGCATTCTGTGCATATAAGGGTGTGACCGCCCTGTTTCTGAGTTGGAAAATCCATCCTGTCTGGCCCACACTATTACTGGTGGTTCAGTCCCTCTGTCCTTGTTCACATTTACGTCACTTGACAAGTGGAAAGGTTTTAAATACAAGAGTTAGGACTGTCCCACAAGGGTTGCCGTGACGTGGCGGGATGGCTTCTACATTATTTTGATCAAAATTATGTTAACTAAATACCCTTATTATTACTATTATTACTACCTTCATGCAATTTTTGCAATATATTTTTTTTACTTTTTTCTTCCAGGATATTTGTTTTGTGTTTTGTTTTTGGTTTTCTCTGTGTAAAGGTCATGTGTTGATATGCAATTACATTTTGCATGCACATTAATTTACTTTTTCTGCTCAGACCCAGTTTCTCACAGGTTTTTGGACAATGCCTAGAAAAGAAGGAAGTTACATAATTGGGTTGTAAATGCACCAAATTTATTGAGAGAATGCACCATTATTTGCGCATGACCTACAGTTGTGTGAAAGTGCTTGCCCCTTCCTGATTTTCTATTATTTTGCATGTTTGTCTCACACATGTTTCAGATCACCAAACAAATTTAAATATTAGACAAAGATAACAAAGCGCAGATTTTAAATGAAGGTCTTTATTAAGGGAAAAAGAAATCCAAACCTACCTGGCCCTATGTGAAAAAGTGATTGCTCCCCCCCCTTAAAACATAAATTATAGCTTATCACTAGTGTTGAGCATTCCGATACCGCAAGTATCGGGTATCGGCCGATACTTGCGGTATCGGAATTCCGATACCGACTTCCGATATTTTTTCAATATCGGAATTCGGCATCGGAATCGGAAGTTCAAAGTTGATTGACAGACTGACGTCATCATGATGCGCGGTGTGTGCGCATCATGATGCGCCGTCATTTCGGGCCTTCCGGGGGTCTCTGCCGGCCTGCCGGGGGGCTGTGCCGGCCTGCCGGGGGGGCTGTGTGGACTGCCCGGGGTCTGTACCGGCCTGCCGGGGGGCTGTGCCGGCCTGCCGGTGGTCTGTGCACCCTGTGGGGGTCTGTACCGGCCTGCCGGGGGGCTGTGCCGGCCTGCCAGGGGGCTGTGCTGATGTCCGGGGGTCTGTGCAAGCATCGTCCGATGGGACTACAAGTCCCATCGGGCGATGCCTGCTACCATGACAGTGATTGACACATTAGCCAATGATGGGACAGTAGTAGTCCCATCATCCGGCTAATGTGTTAAATGTTAAAAAAAAAAAAAAAAATACTACATACATACTACATGCATGCTACATACATACTACATGCTACATACATACTACATATATACTACATATATACTACATACATGCTACATACATACTGCATGCTACATGCATGCTACATACATACTACATGCATGCTACATACATACTACATGCATGCTACATACATACTACATGCATGCTACATACATACTACATGCATGCTACATACATACTACATGCATGCTACATACATACTACATGCTACATACATACCACATACATACTACATACATACTACATATATACTACATGCATGCTACATACATACTACATGCTACATACATACCACATACATACTACATACATGCTACATACTACATACATACTACATACATACTACATGCATGCTACATACATACTACATACATACTACATGCATGCTACATACATACTACATGCATGCTACATACATACTACATGCATGCTACATACATACTACATGCATGCTACATACATACTACATGCTACATACATACCACATACATACTACATACATACTACATACTACATATATACTACATGCATGCTACATACATACTACATACATACTACATGCATGCTACATACATACTACATGCATGCTACATACATACCACATACATACTACATACATACTACATACATACTACATGCTACATACATACTACATATATACTACATGCATGCTACATACATACTACATGCTACATACATACCACATACATACTACATACATGCTACATACATACTACATATATACTACATGCATGCTACATATATACTACATGCATGCTACATATATACTACATGCATGCTACATACATACTGCATGCTACATGCATGCTACATACATACTACATACATACTACATGCTACATACATACCACATATATACTACATACATACAATACATTCATACAATACATACATAGACATACAGTACATATAACATAGAGTAACATACTTACCAATACTTGTCACATTGTTCCCCGAAGCCAGTGTCTTTTCCGGAATAAATATTAACATAACAAACCACAAAAATACTCACCCACGATCCGAAGCAGTCCACGAGTGTGTCCCACGACGATCTTGGGTAGAGAACTGCAGCATCAGATGATGCTGCCGTTCTCTACGGGCTGCAGGAATCCAATGACGGAAGGTAGGTATCCTTCCGCACTGTATTCCTCCGCCACTTAAAAAAAAAAAAAAAGTCCCTAGTCTCACTTTATGCCATTGCTGCGTGGGAAATTCCCACACAGCAATGGCATAAAGTGAGACTAGGGACTTTTTTTTTTTTTTAAGTGGCGGAGGAATACAGTGCGGAAGGATACCTACCTTCCGTCATTGGATTCCTGCAGCCCGTAGAGAACGGCAGCATCATCTGATGCTGCAGTTCTCTACCCAAGATCGTCGTGGGACACACTCGTGGACTGCTTCGGATCGTGGGTGAGTATTTTTGTGGTTTGTTATGTTAATATTTATTCCGGAAAAGACACTGGCTTCGGGGAACAATGTGACAAGTATTGGTAAGTATGTTACTCTATGTTATATGTACTGTATGTCTATGTATGTATTGTATGAATGTATTGTATGTATGTAGTATATATGTGGTATGTATGTAGCATGTAGTATGTATGTAGTATGTATGTAGCATGCATGTAGCATGCAGTATGTATGTAGTATATATGTAGTATGTATGTAGCATGCATGTAGTATATATGTAGTATGTATGTAGCATGTAGCATGCATGTAGTATGTATGTGGTATGTATGTAGCATGTAGTATGTATGTAGCATGCATGTAGTATATATGTAGTATGTATGTAGCATGTAGTATGTATGTAGCATGCATGTAGTATATATGTAGTATGTATGTAGCATGTAGTATGTATGTAGCATGCATGTAGTATATATGTAGTATGTATGTAGCATGCAGTATGTATGTAGCATGCATGTAGTATATATGTAGTATGTATGTAGCATGTAGTATGTATGTAGCATGCATGTAGTATATATGTAGTATGTATGTAGCATGTAGTATGTATGTAGTATGTATGTGGTATATATGTAGTATGTAGCATGTAGTATGTATGTAGTATATATGTAGTATGTAGCATGTAGTATGTATGTAGCATGCATGTAGTATATATGTAGTATGTATGTAGTATATATGTAGTATATATGTAGTATGTATGTTGCGTGTAGTATTTATGTAGTATGAATGTAGCATGTAGTATTTATGTAGTATGAATGTAGCATGTATGTAGTATGCATGTTGTATGTAGCATGTAATTTTTTTTTTTTTTTTTTTTACATTTAACACATTAGCCGGATGATGGGACTACTACTGTCCCATCATTGGCTAATGTGTCAATCACTGTCATGGTAGCAGGCATCGCCCGATGGGACTTGTAGTCCCATCGGACGATGCCTGCACAGACCCCCGAAGCCTGCACAGACCACCGGCAGGCCGGCACAGCCCCCGGGAGCCTGCACAGCCCCCCGGCAGGCCGGCACAGCCCCCCGGCAGGCCGGCACAGCCCACCGGAGCCTGCACAGACCACCGGCAGGCCGGCACAGCCCCCCGGAGCCTGCACAGACCCCCTGGCAGGCCGGCACAGCCCCCCGAAAGGCCCGTACAGACCCCAGAGAGGCTGTACAAGGGCAGGAAAGGGTTTTTCTTATTCCGATACCGGAAGTCCCATAGACTTGAATGGGACTTCCGGTATCGGAATCGGCGATACCGATACTTTTTTTAAAGATCGGCCGATACCATCCGATACGATACTTTGAAGTATCGGACGGTATCGCTCAACTCTACTTATCACATCATTGGGAAGCAAAACTCAAATTTCCTAGCCACGTGCAGGTCTAATTACTGCCACACCTGTTCTCAATCAAGAAATCATTTAAAAAGGACCTGCGTAAAAAGTGAAGTAGACCAAAAGATCCTCAAAAGCTAGGCATGATGCCTTGATCCATATAAATTCTGGAACAGATGAGAAACAAAGTAATTGAGATCTAGCAGTCTGGAAAATGTTGTAAAGTCATTTCTCAAGCACCCCCCCCCCCGGGTGAGTGTAATAAAACTTATTTTTCTTATCTTTCAGGTCGGACTGGGGGCTTATCTGCAGCTTTACAGAATGCTGTAGATAAGCCCTGAAAGGCAGTGGCCGTATCTTATATCTGCCAAAACTGCTGACACGTTCCCTTTAAAAACTGCATTTTGTTTTTACTTGTGTTATCTTTGTCTAATATTTAAATTTGTTTAATAATCTGAAATATTTAAGTGTGACAAACATTCAAAAATATAGGAAATTAGGAAGGGGGAAAATACTTTTTCACACAACTGTATATGTAAAGCTGGATTAAGGAAAAGTGTCTAGCATATGCAGCAATATATGTCAACATTGTAACTCGGTTACAGGTGGGCGAACCCGAACTGTAGAGTTCAGGGTCCATAACGAACACTTACTGTTCAGGCACAGACCCTAAACACAGACTTCACCAGGAAGTCCATGTTACTGTTTGGGTTCAACACCCCGACAGAATGCCAAACACTGCCTCTGATCGGCGGTAAAATCATTAGGGCTGGTCAGAGAGCTGTGGTTCCCACGCTGGCGGCTTATGCCTGCTGCCGCTAATAACAACTAGAGCAGGTGGCGGCTGATGGGAGTATTCATTAGCCTGCACTCTAAATAAATAAAGAAAAAAATGGTGTGAGTTTCCTTGTATTTTTGATAACTAGTCAGGCAAAACTGACAGCTGTGGGCTGCTGCCGGCAGCATTAGCAAGGCTGGTTATCAAGAATAGAGGGATCCCCATGCCATTTTTAAAAATAATTTTAATACATCATTTTAAAAACGGTGTGAGATCCCACACATTTTTCACAAGCAGCCAAGCTAAAGCAGACAGCTGGAAGCTGGAATTCTCAGTCTGTTAAGCGGCCATGGATATTGCCCCCCTCACCTGCCTAAAAATAGCAGCCTGCAGCATCCCAGAAAAGGCACATCTACTAGATATGCCAATTTTGGCACTTTGCCTAGCACTTGCCACTTGCCCGGTTGCTAGTGGCATTGATGTCACCTTTTTATTGTCCGATGACATCAACCCCACGGCTTAGTAATAGACAGGCGTCTATAAGACTAATCCTAAATATAAATATACTATATAATCCTAAATACAATATATATAATGTAAATATGCACAGCCAGAATAAAGTCTTGTATTTGAAATAAAAAACACTTTTACTTTTTTTATTTAAAAATAACAAACACTGTTTCAACCCCCATTCAACTGAAGCCATGATCTCCTGTAAAAAAATAAATAAAATAATAAACCGCAAAAATATTTGCAATGCCCGATTTCACTGCAGCAAATGTCTTTAAAAAAAAACAAAGATAAAAAACAACCATGTCCCTCATCATAATCCATGTCTGGGGAAGAACAGTTTTCAATCAGGATGGTGCCAAAATGCGATCGTCCAGGCTGAGAGCCACTGAGGAACGAGCTGCTGCTATCTCAGTCTCAGTGTTCCCAGCCGTGCCCCTGATCTGCGGAGACCTCGGTGAGATTTTTCCCGGGGCACTCACTGCTGCACTGTGAGACTTTTCTCTCACTGTGCTAGCGGTGATTTCATCGAGGTCACCGCAGTTCAGGGGCTCGGCACAGAACACGGTGGACTCAATAAGAGCAAGGCGCCCAGGTCCTGTGGCTGCAAGACAAGCCCAAACAATCACTCCTTATATATAGTTGTGCTCAAAAGTTTATGTACACTGGTAGAATTTTTGCTTTATTGGCCTTTTTTCAGTGAATATGAATAACACCTTTTCTTCCACGCATGGTTAGTGGTTGGGTGAAGCCATTTATTGTCAAACTACTGTGTTCTCTTTTTAAATCATAACGACAACCCAAAGCACCCAAATGACCCTGATCAAAAGTTCACATACCTCATTTCTTAATTCCGTGTATTTCCCCCTCTTACATCAATGATAGCTTGAAGTCTTTTGTGTTCGTTGTGGATGAGCTTCTTTATTTTCTCAGATGGTAAAGCTGACCACTCTTCTTGGCAAAAAGCCTCCAGTGCCTATAAATTCCTGTAAACAAAGTGAAGGTTCTGGAGTGACCATCTCAGTCTCCTGACCTCAATATCACTGAGCCACTCTGGGAAGATCTCAAGCGCACAGTTCATGCTAGAGAGCCCTGGAATTTACTTCCCACCAGGAAGAACTGATGATGGTGGGTGGTGAATGTAAAATTAGGTGCAGGGATCTTACTCTGGTAGCATCACTCCAGTGCTGCAATAACAAAAAAGCGCTGGACTGGTGCTTTAATTTAATGTAAATTGGGTAGTCTAAATTGCCAATGATGCCATTTTTTTTATTTTGGATCCTTGTTTACATACTGACTACTCGTACATCAAATACAATATGTTTATGCTTTGAGCTATTGATCCTTTTTGAGACGTTAGCGATTTCTCTTATGTGAAAAATTGGTCTGAGTTTCACCATTGTTTTTTTGAGAATTTCAACACAGTTAGGGTACCGTTACACCTAGCGATGCACCAGCGATCCCGACCAGCGATATGACGCGGTCAGGATCGCTGGTGCATCGCTAGGTGGTCGCTAGTGAGCTGCCACACAGGCAGATCTCACCAGCGACATCGCTGGGGACGGGGATCGCTACTTAAGCCTGTTTCACACTTCCGTTTTTTAAAATCCGTCAAAATCCGTTGTTTTCCGTAAAAAAACGGATCCGCCATTTTTTGCAGGATCCGTTTTTTTTGTCCCATAGACTTCCATTACGGTTACCGCGGATCCGTCAAAAAAACGGATCCGTTTTTAAAAAAACGGATCCGTTTGCATCAGTTTCCGTCAAAAAAACGGAAACGGATCCGTTTGGCGGACACAAAAACGGAAGTGTGAAACAGGCCTTACCTGTCAGACACGGCGATCCTGCTTCCTCCCGCCCGGCTCCACGCGTCGCTCGTCGGCGCCACAGGAAGTGACTGACGAGGAATGGTCCAGGAGCTTCTCGCGCGATCAGCGATAACCAGCGGGGGGAGCCGGTCGGAGGTAAGTATCACATGCAGCGATATCGCTAGCAATAGCGCTGCAACGTCACAAAATCGGTGACTTTACAGCGATATTGCTAGCGATATCGCAGTGTGTAACGGGGGCTTTAGGCTATGTGCACATGATGCGTTTTTGATGCATTTTCACTTCATTTTTTTACGTGTGTAAATGCTCCAAAAACGCAATGGAATACTAAAGCAAGGTAATTCAATGACAATCCTGAAGTGTTGTGAACATGATCATTAAATTTCCATCCGTATTTGCAGCGTTTTATTTTCTGCAGCATGTCGATTCTTTTTGCGTTTCTGCAGCATTTTTGACTCATTGACTTCAATTGAGTCAGTCAAATCTGCAGCAAAAACGCAGGTGTAAAAAGGTTTGTCAAAGGAAATGATGTCAGAAGGAGAATGAGTGTGTGGGCGGAGAGTTTGTGTGTGCGTGTGTCTGTGCTCTGTCTGTGTCTGTGTGTGTACCCATGCGACGAACAGCCCATAGTGATTGTACTTTACCCAGCCTCTGGCGAAACACTGCCAGAGCAATTACCTGCTATTAGTGTATCACTGCGCTGCTGTGAGATTTCACTGGAGTTCATCAGCTGATCAGCTCCGATTCTCACGCAGCAGTGCCGTAAGTGAGATCACCGGAGCTGATGAACTCCGAAGAAATCTACCGGGTGTGCAGTGATACACTGCGGTAGCGATTACCTCCTGTCACTGTATCGCCGGAGGTCAGGTAAAGCAGTCACATCTCCCAACAGGATAGTGTTATATGTTGGTTTATTGTTTTGGATTGTTTGCAGGAGACTAGGGCATCGGGATTAGGCGTTCAGTAAGTATAGTAAATTAAGATTCAATATAGGAGTCTGTGTGGTTATTTCAAATAAAGAACTTTATTCTGGCTGTGTTTTTTCACCATGTAACTATAGGATTAGTATTGGATAGATGTCTTATAGACGCCTCTCCATTACTAACCTCTGGGCTTGAAGTCACCTGACAATACAAAGGTGACATCAACCCCAGAAATATGAAAACCACTTGCCACCGCTACAGGGCAAGTGTGACGAGCGAGTCTAAGTGCCAGAATTGGTGCATCTATAAGATGCGCCTTTTCTGGGACGGCTGAGAGCTGATGTTTTTAGCCTTGGGGGGGTGCCAATATCCATGGCCCCTTCCCAGGCTATTAATATCAGCCCACAACTGTCTGCCTTAACTTTGCTGGTTCCATTTTTTAGGGGGACCTCATATCAATTTTATTCTGGGGTTACCCTGTAAACTAGCCAGTAAAGGCTAAGCAAACTGCTGTGAGCTGCTATTAATAGCCTGGCTCCTTCCCAGAATATTAACATCAGCCCTCAGCCGTCGGCTTCCCTCTGCTGGTTATGAAAATTATGCGGGAGCCCATATGAAACAGATATTGCATTTCACACAGATTTCTGACAGTTGCTGTTTTGTTACAGCATATGTGGGTTAATTATGTTAATGCTCCTACATAGGCTGCAAGTGTGTCTTTAACTCTTTATGTACCATTTTATTTATGTGGCTGACACCTGTTCATTACGAAACCTTGGGCTTGGTATTGTACAGCTCTGGCAAAAATTAAGAGACCACTGCAAAATTTTCAGTTTGTCTGATTCTTCTCTTTATAGGTACATTTTTGAGTAAAATGTAAATTGCTCTTTTATTCTACAGTACAAAACTATTGACAACATGTCTTAGAGTTTCCAAGCACTAAATTTTGTATTTATTTTCAGATGAGAACTGGTCAAAATAACAAAAAAATGCAGTGCTTGCAGACGTCAAATAATGCTAAGAAAACAAGTTCATAATAATTTAGAAACAACAATACTAATGTTTTAACTCAGGAATAGTTCAGAAATCAATATTTTGTGCAATAACCATGATTTTTAATTATAGCTTTCATGCGTCTTGGCATGCTTTCACACTGCTTTTGGGTGACCTTTGCCACTCCTAGTATAAAAATTGAATCGGTTCTTTGTTTGATGGCTTGTGACTATCCATTTTCCTATTGATTACATTCCAGAGTTTTTCAATGGGGTTCATGTCTGGAGATTGGGCTGGCCATGACAGGGAATTGATGTGGTGGTCCTTCATCCACACATTGATTGACCTATCAGTGTGGCATGGCGCATTGTTCTGCTGGAAAAAACAGTCCTTAGAGTTGGGGAACATTGCCTGAGCAGAAGGAATCAACTGTTTTTCCAGGATAACCTTGTATGTGGCTTGATTCATACGTCCAGGTCTCTGTATAGGTGTTGGGCAAAGCTAAAAATTAGACTCATAAAAGATTACCTTTCTCCAGTCCTCTATGGTTCAATCATTATGGTCTTTGGCAAACTTCAGCCTGGCTCTCCTTTGCTTCTCATTGATGAAAGGCCTTTTTTCTAGCTTTACATGTCTTGAGCACTGCCTCTAGGAGCCTGTTACGAACTGTTCTTGCCATGCACTTCACCCCAGCTGCCATTTGCCATTCCTTTTGTAGGTCACTGGATGTCATCCTGTGGTTGCTGAGTGACATTCGAATAAGATGACGGTCTTCCTGGTCAGTGGAGAGTCGTTTTCGCCCTCTGCCGGTCTGTAGCTTTGTTGTCTCCAATACCTACTGCTTGACCTTATTGTAATGGACTGCCTTCTTAGAATTTTTAAGGATGGAGGCAACATGACACTCACTGTATCCCTCTGCTAGCAAAGCCAGAATTGAGCCCTTCTTTTCCTCACTCAATACTTTTCAATTCCTTTGGCATGGTTAAGTTATTTTTTCATTGCTAGTACTTTTTGGATATTGCTAGCACTTGTTTTGCCATCCAGCATGTCCTATTGCAAGAGGAGTGTGAACATCACAGTAGGGATTTTTATACTTTCCTTCGTTAAATAAGACTTGGTTCAGGTGAAAACCTAATCAGAAGCACATTAAGTAGAATGACATTGGAATGGAATGACTGCCAGACATGTAGAGAAGCTGATTTTTATAAAACTGTGCAGTGGTCTCTTAATTTTTGCCAGAGCTGTGTGTATGCATGTATGTGTGTGTGTGTGTGTGTGTGTGTGTGTGTATATATATATATATATATATATATATATATATATATATATATATACACAGTATAGACCAGGGCTGTGGAGTCGGTAAGCCACAGTTGCGACTCCGACTCCTGGATTTTATCAGGCTCCGACTCCGGCTCCGACTCGGACTCCGGCTCCGACTCCTTCATAAATGGCCAATTCATAACAACAAATTTCTCACCATCATATAAGTAATCAGACCACTTAGAGCAAAAACTACATTTATTAGAATACAATTAGAATATAGCAAATAACTTTTATAAACTTTTCTAAACTGTAAGTAAATATGCAATAAACACTTTTATGCAGTTAATAAGAAGAAATCTATAAATTTGTCCTCAGAAAAAGTATTGCCTCTGTCAGATCCTCCTTCATGGATGCCCTCAAATCTGATCTAATTATTTTGAGAGAAGAGAACAACCTCTCTACACTAACTTGTGTTGGTGGCAAAGCAGTAACCACTCGGGCAACATCTCTGACAATGTCAGGATACAGAGGAATCGCTTGTTGCACTGTTATTTTTGATGAACAGTCAAATTTCTCAATTTCTTTTAGTGCACATGAAAAATTCTGCTGAAATGTACTGGCTGTGTTCCTTGATGGGGATGACTCTTCTATGCGGGAACGCTTTGCACGGTCCTTGTGATCCAAATATGTTTCTAAATGAAATTCTTCATCAGTTGATGATGAGGGTGAAGATGTGGCAGGACGACCAAATTCTTCTTGTTCCTCCTGACTGTTCTGCAACCCTTTCATCCTTACTGCTATTTCAAACAGAGCTTCTTTTCCTTTACTTAGCTGTTGATCATCTAGAAGAATCCGATGCATTGGGTCTACATAAACAGCTGCCAAAAGAATGTTATTTTGTAATAGTAGCTCCTCTCTCCGTTTCATTGATGTAGCAATGCCACTTGCAATTAACCCTCCTCTTTGGGACAGGCAAAACATCAGGTTCTTCCACTCCTTTAAGTAAATACCTGGTTTTAAGTCCTCTGCTTGTAATTTTTTAGTCACTGTAAATGGGTGCTCTAGCAATTTTTCCAGCTCAGTCACCTGATTCCACTGACTTTCATTTAGCGTCAGTTGAGGGTTAGCCATGTCTACAAGAAAGGTTTTCAGTTCAACCAAGCGCTGAATCATTAATTAAGTACTGCCCCATCATGTGGCTTGATCAATAACTGCCCCTTTTCCAGCACGTCTCTTCAAAATTGAGTCAACTTTAGGGGTTCTGGCAACAGTAGCCAATTTTCTCACCTTGCCAATCAGTGCAGCAGCATGCCCTTCTTGCAGACTGTCTCTTATAGCCAGCTGTAGCGTATGCACAACTCAGCGCATGTGATGAATGAAAGAACATATTGACACAGTTTCAACAAGATCATCTAAACTATCATGTTGCTGTTCATCTGAAGCAACTTCAGTTTGCTCCTCAGTTACAATACTGTGTTCCTCTATTTCAAACATTTCTGCGTCTGTGGACCCAGAATGTTCTTCTAGCTGCTGGTCACCATCATTACTCTCATTCATTAGCTTAATAGTACTTATCATACTTGAAGCATTGTCAGTTACGACAGAAAGAACTTGCTCTTTTTTAAGTTCATAGTCTTGCAGAACCTTTTCCACCAAGACCTGGAGAAACTCACTGGTGTGATGAGCTTTGGTGTCTTTTACTGCCAATGTCTTGGTAACTATTTCATTTTTGTCACAAACAAATCGGACATTGATGGCAAAATAGTTCACTCTGTGACGTGTGCAGGCATCCATTTTAAGAAACAGAAAGCGTCCCTTGAGAGTTTTTTTTAAGTTCTTCCTTTTGTTTAAAAGCTTCTTCGATTACTAATTTTCTAATACTCTCTCTCTCCAGAGAAACACCAAGCTTGCGGGCCATTTCCCCATTCAGACACATAAAAGCTGGTCGTGAAAATAATGAAATAGGCACACTATCCTTTACAACAAGCTCTATGATCTGTTTTTTAAATGTATCTACTGTCATTGTCACAGTAACTTTGTCACTGACAAAATATCTTGCAACTGATGGCTGCAAAGTTCTCTGCTCCTTTGTTTGGCTGGAAGAGCTGGGCACTGGTTCATTGGTTTGGATGCAGTCTTTCTCATCCACTGCTTTCAGTACTTCTGGATGAAAGCGCTGTAAATGTCTCTTTAGATTAGAAGCTCTGGTAGGAGCATTTTTATCTTTGCCTGAATATGCACTCATCTTGGCTTCACAGCATTTGTTTTCGTCTGGATCATTTGTCATACACTGACAGACATAATGTTTTCTATCTTGAGTGATGGTGAAATGTTCAAATACAGCTGATTTAATGTGATGCTTCTTTGACATTCTCAGGTTTTTAATTCTGCATTCATAATCCAAGTGACAATTGTTTTTCCTAAAAACAATTGTACAAAATTATTGCCAGGTCGTACAACTGATATAGTGGTCAGTAATACTGTTATTATTCCTCATATACTCACAGTTAACTGATGCAAAGTTTGTTGAAAGGATAATACTTCTTAGTCTTCCTCTTCTGAGTAGCAGGCAGCTGTGAGATACTTGGAAGACGCACACCTAGTATGATCTAGTCTAGAGGAGGAGCTTTACTACTAAGAATTTGCAACACATTTTCACTTTCAGTTTCATACATTATAAGTAGGGGGGTTGGGGCAGCATGAGGTTAACCAAGTATAAGATTAGATAAGGGCAGTGGAGAACAGTGACACACAAGAAGTAAGAAATGTCTCTATCTCCAGCAGAACTGCTTATCACTGTTGTTCATAGTTTGATAGAACATATATATTTGAGTAACATTTATTAAATTCATATGAAAGTTCAATTATGAAATATTAATACATTTTTTTTAATGCTGGAGTCGGTACATTTCTACCGACTCCGACTCCAACCAAAACTAACTCCGACTCCACGACTCCGACTCCGACTCCACAGCCCTGGTACAGACCAAGGGTTTGGACACACCTCATTCAAAGAGTTTTCTTTATTTTCATGACTATGAAAATTGTAGATTCACTCTGAAGGCATCAAAACTATGAATTAACACATGTGGAATTATATAACAAAAAAGTGTGAAACAACTGAAAATATGTCATATTCTAGGTTCTTCAAAGTAGCCACCTTTTGCTTTGATTACTGCTTTGCACACGCTTGGCATTCTCTAGATGAGCTTCAAGAGGCAGTCCCCGGAAATGGTTTTCCAACAGTCTTGAAGGAGTTCCCAGAGATGCTTAGCACTTGTTGGCCATTTTGCCTCCACTCTGAGGTCCAGCTCACCCCAAACCATCTCTATTGGGTTCAGGTCTGGTGACTGTGGAGGCCAGGTCATCTGGCTATGCATCCCATCACTCTCCTTCTTGGTCAAATAGCCCTTACACAGCCTGGAGGTGTGTTTGGGGTCATTGTCCTGTTGAAAAATAAATGATGGTCCAACTAAACGCAAACCGGTTGGAATCGCATGCCGCTGCAAGATGCTGTGGTAGCCATGCTGGTTCAGTATGCCTTCAATTATGAATAAATCCCCAACAGTGTCACCAGCAAAGCACCCCCACACCATCACACCTCCTCCATGCTTCACGGTGGGGACCAAGCATGTAGAGTCCATCTGTTCACCTTTTCTGCATCACACAAAGACACGGTGGTTGGAACCAAAGATCTCAAATTTGGACTCATCAGACCAAAGCACAGATTTCCACTGGTCTAATATCCATTCCTTGTGTTCTTTAGCCAAACAAATCTCTTCTGCTTGTTGCCTGTCCTTATCAGTGGTTTCCTAGAAGCTATTTTACCAAGAAGGCCTGCTGCACAAAGTTTCCTCTTAACAGTTGTTGTAGAAATATGTCTGCTGCTAGAGCTCTGTGTGGCATTGACTGGTCTCTAATCTGAGCTGCTGTTAACCTGCGATTTCTGAGGCTGGTAACTCGGATGAACTTATCCTCAGCAGCAGAGGTGACTCTTGGTCTTCCTTTCCTGGTGCGGTCCTCATGTGAGCCAGTTTCTTTGTAGCGCTTGATGGTTTTTGCCACTGCACTTAGGGACACTTTCAAAGTTTTCCCAATATTTCGGACTGACTGACCTTCATTTCTTAAAGTAATGATGCCCACTCGTTTTTCTTTACTTAGGCTAGTTTCACACTAGCTTATTTTCCACACAGCGCTCGGCGCCGTTAAGCCCCGCCCCCTGCCGGCTCCCTGCCCTCCCCATCCGGTCATCGCCGCCTACTATCGCACACGGCTGCATGCGATCTGCGCACCCTATCTTTAGCATAGGGTGCGCAGACCGTGCGCTAGTAGGATTTTAGCATGCGCTGCGCACTTTTGAAGGTGCGCCGAGCGCGCCAAAATGCAACATGGTGCGTTCGGCGCACACCGGCGCACCTTCAAAAGTGCGCAGCGCATGCTAAAATCCTACTAGCGCACGGTCTGCGCACCCTATGCTAAAGATAGGGTGCGCAGATCGCATGCAGCCGTGTGCGATAGTAGGCGGCGATGACCGGATGGGGCGGGCAGGGAGCCGGCAGTGGGCGGGGCTTAGCGGCACCGAGTGCTGCGTGGAAAATAAGCTAGTGTGAAACTAGCCTTAGCTGCTTTTTTCTTGCCATAATACAAATTCTAACAGTCTATTCAGTAGGGCTATCAGCTGTGTATCCACCTGACTTCTGCACAACACAACTGATGGTCCCAGCCCCATTTATAAGGCAAGAAATATATATATACACAGTACAGACCAAAAGTTTGGACACACCTTCTCATTCAAAGAGTTTTCTTTATTTTCATAATGATAAAAATTGTAGATTCACTCTGAAGGCATCAAAACTATGAATTAACACATGTGGAATTATATAATAAAGTGTGAAACAACTGAAAATATGTCTTATATTCTAGGTTCTTCAAAGTAGCCACCTTTTGCTTTGATTTCTGCTTTGCACACTCTTGGCATTCTCTTGATGAGCTTCAAGAGGTTGTCACCGGAAATGGTTTTCACTTCACAGGTGTGCCCTGTCAGGTTTAGTAAGTGGGATTTCTTGCCTTATAAACGCAAGTTATGCATCAGTCTGCGATTCTCTTCTCTACGTGCAGCAGTGCGATCAATTTGATCCATCTTTGCAATGTTGCCACACAGTGTTGCCTCACTATGTTGCCTCACAGGCTAACTTTCAAAAAAGCCTTATGCCTTAACTCGTCACCAGGGAGAGCTTCTCTCCTTATTAGATATGTCACTTAACTCCTGTACAGGGCCTTACAGTACTTAGGTATCCATGGTTACGCCCACGCATATAGTCAGTTAGCTGCTAGTGGTAGTAACTATGGATACCTAAGTTACTGTTGAGCTGTGGATGACTCTTTGCACCCAGACAGACGGTTGGGCTGTGGACGACTCATTGTGCACAGACACACGGACACATCCAAATTAGGTATATGGAGATAGGATATATATAATATATATATCTTCACTTACCATATATTTGTTTTGTGTGTGTAAACATTATAAATATGGTATGAAAAAGAAGGGGTTGAACAATTTATTTATTTTTTTTTTTTTTAAATATATCTATTTAGCTCTATGGATTTACAAAAACGCATGAAAAAATGCATGCAAAAACGCGCATAGATGTAGAAACCTTGCAGAAATTTCTGCAAGCAAATGCGCAATTTGCGCCCATAGTCTACATGTGTCTTTTTTCTTAATACTTTTTTGCTACCCTCTTGACTACTTGCAACAAAACTTTATATATTTCTGTGCTGCATCTTTTTGTAAGACTTTTAACAATTTTTTATAGTCCGTTAAATCTCTCTTTTGGCTTATGATGCCTGCTGAAAGCAAGCTGCCTAATTATGCACAACTTGATGAAGGGTGGTGATATCCTTAAACCACAGCCTCCCTGAAATAATTTTACACATGCACAAATACACATAACCTGACCTGCTTCATGCAATAAGCATCCATGTTTTTATAGCTTGTCATTTGAGAATGTGCATAAAAATTAAATGGTCAGAATACCTGCCTTAAGGCTGTGCGCACAGTTTGTGTATGTATGTTTGTATATATATCTATGTATGTGTGTGCATATGTATATATAATATACTTTTATATTTTTTTAGTTTTTGCCAGTACAACTTTCATAAAATAATTATTTTTTCGTATAGGTAATATGGTTAATATCAGTCAACAATAATTGTAGAGCTATATTGTAAAGCACCATGTAAATAGAAGTAAAATTCCTTATTTTACATAAATTTAAGAATATGAAGCTAAACAAAGTGTGACTCTAGATAAGTGATCGATCTGTTTTTTTTTTCAATTTGTTTATGTATGCTTATCAGCCATAACATTATAATCTTCTGCCTGATTTATTTTTGCTAACTTTGCAGACACATCCCCAAAGTCTATGACACATTAGTGTCTGTGTTGCCTTGTCCTAGCCTCTTGTTCTCGCCATTGCACTTCATCAATAGGTGTATAGTTGTATTGGCTTTCTTGTCGCCTACCTAACTTTACATTATACCTGTGTTGTCTAAGGAGGGGAGCGGTAAGGGAGCTAGAGGAACAAAATCTTGGGGAAACTCCCCTTTTTCCTTTTTCTTGCTTCCTAATTCAGCTAAACTCTTTATGGCACCACAGACTAATGTTTGAGTGCATTTACTGAGTGGCAGTCAGCGAATATGGCCCAGAGTTTCCCCGGACATCACTTGGTATTTGGGACTGCCCCCTGGCTCCAACATGTTTGAGGTACATTTCAGGTTCATATTGTTCTGACTTGTCAAAGTACAAACTCAACAAGTACTTGAAAATTGTCATGTGGATCCTCTGATGCCAAGAAGTTAGCAGCATATCCCATCAAACTGAGTTCTGGTGAATTTGAAGACCTAGTCATCACTTTAAACTTTTCGTCCATAGATTTCTCAATGATTTTTGTACTGTGTGTACATATACAGTGGTTATAAAAAGTCTACACAAACCTGTTAAAATGACAGGTTTTTGTCATAGAAAAAAATCATGCCAAAAAGAAACCGTTTGAGAACCTTTTCAACCTTTTAATGTTGCCTATAATCTATAGTTCAGTTGAAAAAACAAACCTAAATGTTTTGGGGTGGAAAAGAAACAAAAACAAAACTGTAAAGTAATGTGATTATATAAATATCCATAACCACAAAAGCCAAATTTGATTCTAAGCAATTGTTTCCTGGTAATTGATATAGGAATTGGGAAAGAAACTTGTTGGGTGAATGTGTACAATTCGATTGTCAACTCTAACGGCTCATGACTTTTTCTGTTTCTATAATACATTTTTTATTCTTCTGCTGAAATATAGCCCTCTTGCTAGAAGAGGAACTTCACAGAAGACAATAGTACTTTTGGAAAGATTTTTCTATCCTCTTTCAAATTGAAATATTCATAGGTGACTGTGTCATTGCCTTTAGATTAAGGACACACCGAACAGTCTCTAGAAATCAGTTTGATTTTAGTTTTGTGGATTGAGAAGAATAGTGCAAATACCAGACTTTCATCTTTATACAATGTGATGAACTTTTATGTTGAAAGTAGTTCGATAGCAAAGCTAGTTTTGTGTTGTTTTTGGCTTGTTCGTTTTTATGTGAAGAATTCCTTTAATCTAGCAATTCCATGTTTTGTATTCATGTAGCTAGTTGAAGGGTCTCTGAAATGTTCTCCATACATATGAATTTATTATCACCAGGGCACAAAAGTCATCTTTATTTTATATTGTATTTCAAAATCGATGGCATATTATTACATGTCTGTTTGTATGTCTTTAACATTTAGGGTGGGGTTGAAAGGAAATAAAAAGGGTAGATCTAAAGTTTCATTAAAATTACTTATGCCCTGTCCCAGGCATTTTAAGTGGGCCATCTGTCTAAACATCTCACCCCCCCCAAAACCCCTGATCATTTCCTCGACTTATTCATGAACCATGGGAGGGCTGCTTTGTAGTCATAGTGTAGCTTGGTTTAGTCTACCCCCACTGAATACATCTATGCGCTTGCATAACATATTTCACAGCTCCAGAAATTCTCTGAATTTGGTTCAGATGAATGGCCCACATACTCAAGGTTCCCCCTCTTTTTATCCCTCTGTCTTTATTCCAACAGGGATTTCTATGTGAAACTGACCTTACTTGCCACAGAACTCGGCACATTATTCTTGATCATTTTACATGCCACCTGCTGCTAGTGCTGTGATGATGAATTTCTTAATGACTGGTTCACTCTTTACTATTGTTTTAAGGCAATAGTTTGCTTTTATTACAGCATTCCTAATTGCACCACTTTTATAGACTTCATAATTTGTCTTTGTGTTATGATAATACATATGTAAATAAATTCCACAAAACTAATTCAGAAATTGTGTGGAATGAAAACACGGCAGTCATTTTCACCCTATGAGGTTTACATTTTTGAACACTGTATTACTATTATGGATTATGAAATATATTTTATTTGTATTCTCTATTTGAACCTTGGGCTTAAAAATATTCTTCTATTAGTCATATAGCGATACTGCTAATTTAATGCAACTACACCATATACATTTTTGCCAAATTAAAGCGAAATGACACTTCATTATATTTATTTATGTGGATCTATATTGAGTAATATGGAATATAATAAAGACCCAATCATAACTTCATCACGGTTTATTTGATAGTGAAGATAAATTCAGACCAAAGCACAACAAGCATTTTGATGATTTGGCAACAAATTAATAACACCAGTATTGGAGGGCATGACTATCAAAGAGATGTGTCCACAGAAGCTACTGCAAAAATCCTTCATCAATCACGATGTCATCGTTTAATAACTGGCCATATCCATCTGGAAACACCTCTTTAAGGTATCCCCTTGGTGACCAGAAGGAGGTTGTGGGAATGGAAACCTGTACGATGGGAAAGAGAGTGAGTTGTGGAATCGGACCATCTAACATAGTGGCACCTTTGGAGTCATTAGATAAAGACAGCGCATTGGAGTTTGCTGTTCGCTTGGAACACGTTGCCTGTGTGCTTCTCCAGGGACCTGAGATGCCTCTCCTTCCAGTTCCAATAATACCCATCCTACTCTGTTCCAATAATACCCATCCTGCCTTTCCTGTAGATCTGCCTGACAACAGTCACAGTGAACTAGTAGATTTTGAATTGAGAAATGGACATGGTGAGTCCCTGTAAGCAGACCCAACTATATGTGATGTATTTGCGACAGTTTCACTCTAATAAACTCCTTGCATCTTTGAATGTATACATGGGAGGACTTAGAGGATATGTCCCTGATAAGGTGAGCTCTACAACGGGTGAAAGAGGATAAAAGAAGCTGAAGGTAGAGTGATTTACAGAAGATCAACTTGCTATCATCCAAAAGAATGCGTAGAATATAGGCATGCTCTAGAATAAAACAGATGATCTGGAAAATAAACTCAGAAGAAACAACATGCGTCTTGTTGGGATTGAAGAAAAGTTGGACAGCGGGGAGTCTGTAACCTATTTTGAAACCTGGCTTTTAAAGAGTTTTTCAAGGGATATTTGCCATTGAAAGAGTGCATAGTATTCCAATGCAACCATTATCTCTGGGGCGCATCATTGCTGCGTTAATTCAACTAAAGATCTGCACATTATTTTGTAAAAAGCAAGCAATCATTCTAATAATTGGGGGAAGGAAAATATCTCTAGTTTTCCACAGAAGTCCAGAAAATAAAAAGAGACCATTTCATGTATATATGAAACGTCTACAAGCTTTGGTGGTTTTTATGACATGTTGCATCCTGCGCTTTTCAGAGTTAAAGCTATTGGAAAAATTCACTTATTTGAATACTACCAGCAGTATTGGTTTGTTGGATTGACATTGGTCCAAGGCCTAATAATCTACATGACCTTGGTGACAATGTTAATCAACTTTATATATGTTCTATACTAGACACCTCTCAAAAATTTGTGAGCCAAGATACTAGATGCATGGGTCGTGTACAAGGGTTGTCTTCAGAATTTTATACATCATTTTATTGTTGCTGAAAATTGCTCACATTTCAGGTTTTAGGATCATTTTAGATCCAGGTAATTTGAAGAGAAATGTTTAACACTAGCATAGAATAAAACTGCAATGTTTATTAAGAACACAGTTTGAGATCCAGAAAAGGTTCTCCGTTGACAAGTTTTAGTCTGAAACCTGTCTACAGTAACTTGCTACAAACTTGGTATGTATCTTAAATGATTTTAAAGACCACATGTATCAGACACTGGCAGTATGAGTTTAGCCAGGTATATTTAAAGGGGTTGTCCACCAATAGGACAACCCCTTCTTGAACTAAATGTTTGGCCTTGATAAAATAAGAAAAGCTATACTATCCTATCCTCTTGTGCTGGCGCCGTTCCACTCATTGTCCTGGCGCTCTTGAGCGGTGTAGTGACATATAACCCCAACATACAATCAGTGCTGGCATCACTGTCTCTGCCTTTGTACAGATTGAGCATTAAGAGGAAGTCTGGGCTGCAGTTGATCCCAGTGCTGATTTGGTGCAGGTCACTACACCACATGAGAGCTTTGGGACCGCGAGTGCTGACACTGCTGGAACGGCGCCAGCACAGGTGAATATAGCCTTTTCTATTTTTGTTGGGGCCAAACATTTAGTTCAAGAAGGGTTTGTCCTAGTAGTGGACAATGCCTTTAACTTTTGAGGCATTTCAGAGAAAACCATACTTGGACAATGCCTTTAGCTTTTGAGGCATTTCAGAGAAAACCATACTTTAAATGCTGCTAGGGACCAAGCCGCATGAAAGATAGTCAGACAAGACAGGTACCCGGAGGCTTCTCCCAACACTTTCCTCTTGAATGAAGGGTATCTTCCTGTGTGTCTCAATCCAGTGCAGCAGGCCAGGAGAAGCCACCTGGGACCCACCTGTAGGACTAGTTTCTTTTTGTGACTCGATCCTTTTGCAACATGTATCAGCTGTCAGGTTCCCTTTAAAGAGGTTGTCTACCATTGGAGACTTTTTTTTAACTTAAAGAATAACTAAACCTTTGATATTCTTTTAATTTTTTTAGTCCTCTTAATTGCAAGCAGATCAGTCAGATGGTCTCTTTATCTGCGCACTTCACAGGGGTATTTTGAGTGATCAATGGAGTCTCAGGATTTTGACACCAGCAATCTCCTTGCAATTAAGAGAACAAAAAAATAGATATGAAAAAATGAATCAAAGGTTTAGTTACTCTTTAAATGCATGTTTTTGGGGTTAAAAATAATTTTCAATTGGGTTTCATAAAACATTTTGCTTTTACACAATGTTTTATTACAACAAACCACATCAAAGTTGTATGTGCAGGAAACAATCAGCTGAGAGGAACTCGGAAAAAACAGATAACAGTTACAAACTACCATGGTAGTACAAGATCACTAATTGATAGATTTTCAGTTAAAGTGTAACTTTCATTAAAAATGTATTTTTATATACTAGCTTGACCCGTGCGAAATGTTCGCACATTGGTTATCGGGGGCGCAGGCAATTTCAGAAAAAGCAAGCTGGTCAAATGTAAATGTATTTCATGAGCTGAAGAACACAGGTATTTATATATGTAGATTGGTAATACAATAAATTGTTTTGATAACTAGAGGCCAAAAAATGTTTTCCGGTTGAGGTGCCACATGCAGGTCATTGTGTCTTACTGCAGGTTTATGAAAATGAATGTTTAAACTGTACTTAGTGATAAAATTGTAAATGTGTGGTTTGTTTGGCTGTTTTCTTGCCGAAGGGAGGAAGTTTACCTTTCAAATGGTATGTGTCGGGCGAAGTAATCATCGAAAAAGCAGTGCATGTTTACAAATGTGTTGGTAGTGTGCTTTGGGGTACTGTGGTGACACCTGCAGGTCATTTTTCCTTACTGCAGGTTTATGAAAATTAATGTTTAAACTGTACTTTGTGATCAAATCGTGGATGTGTGGTTTGTTTGGCTATTTTCTTGCTGAAGGGGGCAAGTTTACCTTTCAAATGGTGTATCATTTGTGCATGTGGATGCAGTATGAATGGGGATACAAAGGAATCACCGAAAAACAGTATTTAGAAATAATAGAATAGATTTTAGACACTGCAAATAGATGCAGATTTGTGGATTTCCGGGTCCTGAGACCCACACCGATCATTCAGAACACTGCTTTGAAGTTCAAAGCTCTTATATGTAGCATGCACATATAACAATTTACAGCCCCTGTTAGATAGTTGTTGGCTGAACAGTGCCTTGGCCAATCATTCAGTTGACTGCCATCTCCATTTTCTCTCATTTGGCCTTGCACTCATGCGTTCTCTATATGAAAGTCGCTGACAGACATTTCTACTTCCGGCTTATCTCCAGGAGTCAAAAATGATTTGCAGTATGAAATTGGAAATGCCCAATCGACATCTCTGAAAATCAGTTGACTGGCATCCTATATACACTGTGTTCCAAATTATTAAGCAAATTATATTTTTCTCTGATTTTCCTAATTGGTCGGTACAAATGACAGTCAGTCTAATAAAGGTCATCACCGGTTAGAGTATACATCAAATTTTATTGAAGAAACCTCTCAATGATAACAGTATAATCTCCAAAATGAATAAAAACTCAAATTGCACTGTTCCAAATTATTAGGCACATTAGAATTTCTAAACATTTGATATGTTTTAAAGAACTGAAAATGCTCATTTGTGGAATTTGCAGCATTAGGAGGTCACATTCACTGAACAAAAAAGCTATTTAACTTCAAAACATCCTAACAGGCCAAGTTACATGTTAACATAGGAACCCTTCTGTGATGTCACCTTCACAATTCTTGCATCCATTGAAATTGTGAGTTTTTGGAGAGTTTCTGCTTGTATTTCTTTGCATGAAGTCAGAATAGCCTCCCAGAGCTGCTGTCTTGATGTGAACTGCCTCCCACCCTCATAGATCTTTTGCTTGATGATACTCCAAAGGTTCTAAACACTAATAAGAAAAAAAAATCCCAAAAAAATCATTTGAAAGGTAACTCACCAAGCCCTGACTGATGCACTGGCAGGATGCAGCAGAGCCCCATTGATAAAGGTTGGGGCAGCACAGGTGCATTCCACTGATAAGGACAGCCAGTAACCAATTGTGGTCTGGCTGCCCAGTGGAAAAACTGCACACAGAAGAGGCTTGCATAAGGCATAAGTCACACTGATAAATGTGAGGCACAAGTGTCTGAGCAGCCTATTGATCATGCCCATAATATTAGCAGGCGGGCTGCTCTGCACTATATATACAGTGGGGAAAAAAAGTATTTAGTCAGTCAGCAATAGTGCAAGTTCCACCACTTAAAAAGATGAGAGGCGTCTGTAATTTACATCATAGGTAGACCTCAACTATGGGAGACAAACTGAGAAAAAAAAATCCAGAAAATCACATTGTCTGGTTTTTTTTCATTTTATTTGCATATTATGGTGGAAAATAAGTATTTGGTCAGAAACAAGCAATCAAGATTTCTGGCTCTCACAGACCTGTAACTTCTTCTTTAAGAGTCTCCTCTTTCCTCCACTCATTACCTGTAGTAATGGCACCTGTTTAAACTTGTTATCAGTATAAAAAGACACCTGTGCACACCCTCAAACAGTCTGTCTCCAAACTCCACTATGATGAAGACCAAAGAGCTGTCAAAGGACACCAGAAACAAAATTGTAGCCCTGCACCAGGCTGGGAAGACTGAATCTGCAATAGCCAACCAGCTTGGAGTGAAGAAATCAACTGTGGGAGCAATAATTATAAAATGGAAGACATACAAGACCACTGACAATCTCCCTCGATCTGGTGCTCCACGCAAAATCCCACCCCGTGGGGTCAGAATGATCACAAGAACGGTGAGCAAAAATCCCAGAACCACGCGGGGGGACCTAGTGAATGAACTTCAGAGAGCTGGGACCAATGTAACAAGGCCTACCATAAGTAACACACTACGCACCATGGACTCAGATCCTGCAGTGCCAGACGTGTCCCACTGCTTAAGCCTGTACATGTCCGGGCCCGTCTGAAGTTTGCTAGAGAGCATTTGGATGATCCAGAGGAGTTTTGGGAGAATGTCCTATGGTCTGATGAAACCAAACTGGAACTGTTTGGTGGAAACACAACTTGTCGTGTTTGGAGGAAAAAGAATACTGAGTTGCATCCATCAAACACCATACCTACTGTAAAGCATGGTGGTGGAAACATCATGCTTTGGGGCTGTTTCTCTGCAAAGGGGCCAGGACGACTGATCCGGGTACATGAAAGAATGAATGGGGCCATGTATCGTGAGATTTTGAGTGCAAACCTCCTTCCATCAGCAAGGGCATTGAAGATGAAACGTGGCTGGGTCTTTCAACATGACAATGATCCAAAGCACACCGCCAGGGCAACGAAGGAGTGGCTTCGTAAGAAGCATTTCAAGGTCCTGGAGTGGCCTAGCCAGTCTCCAGATCTCAACCCTATAGAAAACCTTTGGAGGGAGTTGAAAGTCCGTGTTGCCAAGCGAAAAGCCAAAAACATCACTGCTCTAGAGGAGATCTGCATGGAGGAATGGGCCAACATACCAACAACAGTGTGTGGCAACCTTGTGAAGACTTACAGAAAACGTTTGACCTCTGTCATTGCCAACAAAGGATATATCACAAAGTATTGAGATGAAATTTTGTTTCTGACCAAATACTTATTTTCCACCATAATATGCAAATAAAATGAAAAAAAAACAGACAATGTGATTTTCTGGATTTTTTTTTCTCAGTTTGTCTCCCATAGTTGAGGTCTACCTATGATGTAAATTACAGACGCCTCTCATCTTTTTAAGTGGTGGAACTTGCACTATTGCTGACTGACTAAATACTTTTTTGCCCCACTGTACATGCATCCCACAAAGGACCAAGCCATAGGGTTGAGGTCAGGGGAAGATAGTGGCCACACCATGCGTTCATCTCCTTTTATGCCCATAGCAGTCAATGACTCAGAGGTATTCTTTGCAGCATGAGATGGTGCATTGTCATGCATGAAGATGATTTTGTTCCTGAAGGCATGTTTCTGCTTTTTATACCATGGAAGACAGCGGTCAGTCATAAACTCTATATACTTTGCAGAGGTCATTTTCACACCTTCAGGAACCTTAAGAGCCCTACCAGCTGTTTCCCCATGATTCCGGCCCAAAACATGACTCCTCCACCTCCTTGCTGACGTCGCAGCCTTATTGGGACATGGTGGCCATCCACCAACCATCCACTACTCCATCCATCTGGACCATCCAGTGTTGCTCGACACTCATCAGTAAACAAGACTGTTTGAAAATTAGTCTTCATGTATGTCTGGGCCCACTGAAACCGTTTCGGCTTGTGAGCACTGTTTAGGGGTTGCCGAATAGTAGATTTATGCACCACAGCAAGCCTTTGAAGGATCCTACACTTTGAGGCTCGAGGGACTCCAGAGGCACCAGCAGCTTCAAATATCTGTTTGCTGGTTTGTAATGGCTTTTTAGCAGCCACTCTCTTAATCCGATGAACTTGCCTGGCAGAAACCTTCCTCATTCTGCCTTTATCAGCACAAACATGTCTGGGCTCAGAATCAACCACAAATCTCTTAACAGTACAATGATCACGTTTAAATTTTTGGGAAATATCTAATGTTTTCATCTCTTGACCAAGGCATTGCACTATTTGATGCTTTTCAGCAGCAGAGAGATCCTTTTTCTTTCCTAAATTCCTTGAAACCTGTGCCCTGCTTAATAATGTGGAACATCATTCTTAAGTAGTTTTCCTTTAATTGAGCTCATCTTGTAAACTAATTATCACAGGCGTTTGAGATTGATTTCAGTGATCCAAAGAGCCCTGATACACAATACCATCTATGAGTTTATTTGAAAAACAAAAAATTACATCTTTAGGACACTTAAATCCAATTTGCATAATAGTTTGGAACACAGTGTACACTAGTGTTGTCTTAATTTGTTAGTATTGGCAGGTGCAGCAGACATTATTGTTAATGTGTATGAGGGGCTTTAGCCTATGTGCCACATATCTGAAAATGGAGTGTACAGACCCGCACAGTTACTATTTAGCCCATACACTGCTCTCAGCACACGCGGCATAGAAGAGCTGCAAGCTCTGCCAGCAATATACCGTGCAAAGTGTTTAATTGAACCCAACTGCAAAAATAATTTTAGCACCAATTATCGTAAGTGAAAAAAACAAATTGTCCCCAACTTTGTACAACCCCTTGTAATAAAAAATTGAAGTTTTAATTTAATATACTGTAGTTCTACCAGAACTGGTCCGTGCACTATACCTGTGAAGGTTAGCTGGCTGATCACTTTTCTGTATGAAGTTATGTGTTGCGCATGAGATCACGTGAGACCACTGTTCAGTGGCATCTTTTTAACAGTTGTGTATACTCATTGAAGAGTTTGTGTCCTCATTTTAGGCTATTTTCACCTGTTGCGTTTTTGATGCTTTTTCCCCCCAGGCAAAACCTGTTCTCTTGGCAGTAAGAAGCTTCAAAAACAGGTTTTGCTTAGTCTTTTGTGCGTGTTTTTATTCTCCATTTTTGTCTAGGTACATTAATCTCTTTTGTGCATGCTGATCACATTTAGTGCATTAAAAAAAAAAAACCTGATTCTACTTCATCAGATTTTGGCACTTAAAACGCTGCAAAAACTGATACCTGTGTTTTTGTTTTTTTTTGCTTTCAAATGGTAAAAAATGCTGAAAAAACATTGAAATATGTGACTTCTTGCATTTTGCAAAAGCCCAAGGCATTGATTTCTGAAATATCATAGACTTTGCTGGTACTATAAAACGCAGCTGGAAATTTTCATTTAAAAAAGCATTTAAAAAAATGCAACGTGTGAACATAGCCTAAGGTTAGTAAATGTTGGTGCATGGCTATTGTATGCCATCACATTGACTGGCACTGCTTCTCCTTACTTGTTTTTCCTGCATGGTTATGCCCCAGGTAGTCATTTATGCAGGGAGCTTGGTCGCTGTATATCCAGTGCCTGCACTGGTGAAAAGAAAAAAAAAATCATCACCCACCATTCCTAACTTGATGACCTGTTGTAGAGGTATTCCGTCACATTACAGGATGAGGAATCCTCTTGTAAATGGACCAATTTTCAGGAGCTGTTCCAGCTATGACTGTCCAGTAGCTGAACTGTATATTGGAGAAGTGGATGGTTCTAGTTCACAGTGTTCTTCCTCCTTTTAGCGAGGTTGGGTAGATGAAGAAATGGACGCTTCTGTGACTACTGAATAATACAAATTTATTCAGTAGAGGAGACTGGAAGTGGAGACATAGGGCTTAGGATTTATTAACTCTTGTCGGGGTTGCATGCTCCCTCAGCACTGCAAATATTGTAATCATTTTCACCCTGAAGCCAATCTCAGCCTTTCTAATCCAAAAGAGGTGCTAAGAGGTGTCACTGAATAGTCATGTCTGCACATTAGAGGAGGCTGATAACAGATGACTGACTTCATCCAATCCCAATGCATCCCAGACACCTTTACGCAAGGCTCAGCAGGTATCGCGGCACAACGCACAACCGAGACTTCAAGGGTTGTCATGGATACTATGAACTTTGCTCCAGTCTCGCCTGTCAAAAGAGTGATTAAAAGTGTTCTTTGCCATTTATCTGCAGCACAATTGATATTTTAATGTCCATTTACATTTAAATACGTACTTTACACATTCGTTCCTTGATGGTCTCGCATACAATTGTCCAGAATAATGATGCTTCCAAACTGTTCAAAGATTGATTTACAGGTGAAAGGTAATACGGTGGCCGCTATACAATGTCTGGAATTTCAATAATAAGTGCTGTATTTATTCAAAAATATTTCATACCATATGTATTTCCAGTGATAACACTCTAGCTTAGTGGTTGTTATGGATTAATTAGGATGTTTCTTTCATAATATTTTTGAGACCCCAAATTAGTAATGTTTAATGGAACTGCACTGTGTCTTTATTCTAGAGTCCCAGTAGCTAAGAATGATGTGACAAGCTGGGACCTGTCTGTATTCCTAGATGGCACTTCTCACTCCGTCGTGGTTACAATGTTAAAGGATCATTTTTCTGTAAGTATTTTAGAACCGATCACTTATTGGTAACATTGCAGAGAAAATGTTAAAAATATAATTTGGTCTTTAGTATAAAGATAATCTTTGGGGTAAAGATTTTTGCAAAATGTAACCTATTATAATAAATAGCTAGCTGAAGTGACAGGATAGGCCGGAAAAGACTCTATTTCTTAGGAATCAACATAAATGGTGAACATATAATCCCGTTAAAAAGCTTTTAATAATCAATATTAAAAAACACCTTCCCAGTGAAAAAATTGGCAAATGCCACAAATAGAAAAAGACCTATTCTGAGATGCTGCAAAGCCCTATACTAGGCCTATCTGATCTCTGCCTGTCTGTGGAGGTTGGCACCCTAAGCTACGATTTTTTGGTGCTCCCAGTCAACGAGGACTGTCCCTCACTCCCCTACCAATCCCTAATCTCATCAGTAGGAAAACAATTTCATAATAGTGCAGAGATGAAAAATCAGAATGCCCTATATGTAATGCATGTAATCCCAGACAAATATAACTAAATAATAAAAACCAGATAAAAACACAACATGATAAATAGGGACCAACAATATGTCTAATATACATCACAATAAACACCACTTGTCCCAAACAAGGGGGCTATAAATACTGGGATAAAGATTAGAGAATGGTCACTTATCATGCGTAGAGACACCCCGACGCGTTTCCCCATCGTAACGGTTCATCTGGAGGCATAGAAGATGCTGCTGACGTCCATAATATCGGATACCATGATGTTGAATGATGGTATTGGCTGTCACTCTGGCTGGACTTAAATAAGCACCCAAGTAATCAAATGCACCAATGAGCCCCGCCTACCCAATCCTGGGCGGTTTAATCACATAGGAAGACAATTAATAGCAACCTCTAATGTTAGAATACACCCAATAAAACCTCCGGTGTGTGATACACTCACATGGATGTAACCGGAAGCGCAGTTCCCATGATTCTTGCAATCAGCACCCGGCGTGCGCTCCAGCCTGGAACACACATAATAGTCATTGAAGTTCTGGCGCTCTGATGTCACTTCCAGCACTATGCGCTCCAGCCTGGAACACACGCCGCTTAGCAACACCATGCATGAAGCGCCTCACTTCCTGTGCAAAGCATTCCACTGTGGAACGCAAAAGACGTCACATCTTGGAGGCATCATATGTGCCCCACCCACATCATGACGTGGCGCCTGATTAATACTGATAAATCACAGTAACAGGGATGTAGGCATATCTATAGCGGCACCACTACAGGGAACAAATTAACAGTGGAGACAAAAAATATATAAACCTAACAAATTACTCAAAATAATATATATACAGATATCGCCAACCAATCTGGCCTTATCATACCAATATGCTCTAATATACCATTTTGATAAAGTACCCCACATACATTATTAAGTCTTTCAGGACACAGTTAGCCAATCAGGAAATTTTCATATAAAACAGGTATAGGACATACTCATTCATCCCATCAGGGGAGAGAGACTGTAGCCTGAAGATCCATTCACACTCGCGTCTCAAAATGATCTTATCAATATTTCATCCCCTAATTCTTGGCTTAATCAGCTCAATCATATTGGAGTTGATGTCGCTGAAACGGCCAACATGTACCCCATTCATATGTTCTGCTACCGGAGTGTTCCCTGTAGTGGTGCCGCTATAGATATGCCTACATTCCTGTTACTGTCATTTATCGGTATTAATCAGGCACCACGTCTTGTGGGTGGGCACATATGACGCCTCCAAAATGTGACGTCTTTTGCGTTCCACAGTGGAACGCTTTGCACAGGAAGTGAGGCGCTTCATACATGGCGTTGCTAAGCGGCGTGCATTCCAGGCTTGAGCGCATAATGCCAGAAGTGATATCAGAGCGCTGGAACTTCTATGACAATTATGTGTGCGTTCCAGGCTGGAGGGCACGCCTTCCTGGCTGGAGCGCACACCGGTTGCTGATTGCAAGAATCATGGGAACTGCGCTTCCGGTTACATCCATGTAAGTGTATCACACATCGGGGGTTTTATTGGGTGTATTCTTACATTGGAGCTTGCTATTAATTGTTTTCCTATGTGATTAAACTGCCCAGGATTGGGTAGGCGGGCTCATTGGAGCATTTGATTACTTGGGTGCTTATTTAAGTCCAGCCAGAGTGCCCGCAGATACCATCATTCAACATCATGGTATCCGGCATTATGGACATCAGCAGCATCTTCTATACCTCCTGATGAACCGTTACTGCGGGGAAACGCGTCGGGGTGTCTCAACACATAAGTGGCCATTCTCTAATCTTTATCCCAGTATTTATGGCCCCCTTGTTTGGGACATGTGGTGTTTATCGTGATGTCTATTAAACATATTGTTGGTCCCTATTTATCATGTTGTGGATTTATCTGGTTTTCATTATTCAGTTATATTTGTCTGGGATTACATGCATTACATATAGGGCATTCTGATTTTTCATCTCAGCACTATTATGAAATTGTTTTCCTACCTATGAGATTAGGGATTGGTTAGGGGAGTGAGGGACAGTCCTCATTGAGTGGAGCGCCAAAAAATCGTTGCTTAGGGTGCCAACCTCCACAGACAGGCAGAGATCAGATAGGCCTAGTATAGGGCTTTGCAGCATCTCAGAATAGGTCTTTTTCTATTTGTGGCATTTGCCATTTTTTTCATTGGGAAGGTGTTTTTTAATATTGATTATTAAAAGTTCTTTTTTAAAGGGATTATATGTTCACCTATCTTAAGGATAGGTCATCAATGTCTGACTGTGGGAGCGTGACACCCAGCAGCGCCGCTGATCAGCCATTACTGGCTGCACGTTCTCTGATGGTGCCGGAACACAGCAGCAGTGTCCGGTCACGGCTACTATAGAAATGACGGAGCTGCTGTATTCCAGCAGCATCCAAGAAATATGCGTCCAGGGCCAGTAACAGCTGATCGGCAAGGTGCTGGGTGGCACCCCCCCAAATGACAGAGATTGATGGCCTGTCATATGGACAGGTCATCATTGAAAAGATAGTAGCCAACCACTTTAAGGCTGTGGGCTATGGTTGCGCCATCCATGGCAGGTTCTAGATTTAACAGTTAACAGCCAGAATAAGATTGTAGCTGTTTGTTCTTTAGATATTTAATTGGTCATTCCTAAAAAATGTTTACAATATAGTTGTAATATATAATTGTTTTTTCTACAACTTGTTTGCACTGTACATCGTCTTATGATTAAATAGTTTAGTAAAAGCCTAATGACTGTTATAAAGAGAGATTTCACAGCCATATATATAAAGATTATCTTCATTATAAATTAAACTGTTGATGATGCATTTGTTAACATTGCTGTGTCCCATATTGATGGCAAAAAAAAAGTTGATAATCAGTAATTACATTGGTGTCTGAAGGATTTCTGCAGTGTGAACGTGCATCGTCTGTGACCAAATATTTTGTTACAGCCAACTCAAAAGTGTAACTAGTAGCTTCTCCTTTAATGTGTGGAAGTGTTTCAGGCACAGAACTTCACATGGATTTAATTAGTCTTTCACAGGGATTGGAGGTCCAATTCTCAATGCTGAATTCTCATTTCACCCGCCAATAACGAAAAATACTTCTCTTCAAACGGGTACCTTCAAAGAAAAAGGGTGTTTGTTTGCTTGTCTCGCAGCTCTTTGATGTTGGTTTCTCTTTGTTTGTACAACTGTTATTATGGAAAAATTGTAGCTTTGTTCTATAAGGGATCATTTAGTATCCAAATCCACTGATGAGTAGTTGGAGAATAGTGCGGCCTTTTGAGTGTTAAGCTGTTTTGTAATATTATTAATATGGCAGTCATATGCATAATGCACTATAGTGAATTATGCCAGGTTAAATACATTGCATTAATACAGATTTTGCTTGGATTTGTTGTAAGGTAGCCTGCTTTAATGGCTTTTTTGGACAAACGATGTTGTTGACTGTCGTGAAGCAGGTCCATGTGACTGGAGAAGGTTAAGACTGTTACATGCTTAGATAAGTTGGCAACCATTATTATGACAAGAACAACTAGTTATAGGGCAAAGTATCATTTGACATCTTTTTTTTAATAATTGTAATTTTTATTGAAAGACTTTCATATTCAACAAGAAGCAAAATTGGATAATTGTAATAAAGATTAAAGATACCTTTCCACAATCAGGATTAGCAGCACTTTGGAAGCAGAGTATTTTTGCTGCGTACAAATAGCTGCGTTCTAATCACGCAGGTAAATCCGGTTCAATGAACAATGCAAATTTACCGCATCAATACATATACAGTTAGTTCCATATATATTTGGACAGAGACAACATTTTTCTGATTTTGGTTCTAGACATTACCACAATGAATTTTAAACAAAACAATTCAGATGCAGTTGAAGTTCAGACTTTCATCTTTCATTTGAGGGTATCCACATTAAAATTGGATGAAGGGTTTAGGAGTTTCAGCTCCTTAACATGTGCCACCCTGTTTTTAAAGGGACCAAAAGTAATTGGACAGATTAAATAATTGTAAATAAAATGTTCATTTCTACTACTTGGTTGAAAACCATTTGTTGGCAATGACTGCCTGAAGTCTTGAACTCATGGACATCACCAGACGCTGTGTTTCCTCCTTTTTGATGCTCTGCCAGGCCTTCACTAAGGTGGTTTTCAGTTGCTGTTTGTTTGTGGGGCTTTCTGTCTGAAGTTTATTCTTTAGCAAGTGAAATGCATGCTCAATTGGGTTGAGATCAGGTGACTGACTTGGCCATTCAAGAATATTTCACTTCTTTGCTTTAATAAACTCCTGGGTTGCTTTAGCTTTGTTTTGGGTCATTGTCCATCTGTAGTATGAAACGACGACCAATCAGTTTGGCTGCATTTGGCTGGATCTGAGCATACAGTATGGCTCTGAATACCTCAGAATTCATTCGGCTGCTTCTGTCCTGTGTCACATCATCAATAAACACTAGTGACCCAGTGCCACTGGAAGCCATGCATGCCCAAGCCATCACACTGCCTCCGCCGTGTTTTACAGATGATGTGGTATGCTTTGGATCATGAGCTGTACCACGCCTTCGCCATACTTTTCTCTTTCTATCATTCTGGTTGAGGTTGATCTTGGTTTCATCTGTCCAAAGAATGTTCTTCCAGAACTGAGCTGGCTTTTGTAGACTGTTTTTAGCAAAGTCCAGTCTAGCCTTTTTATTCTTGAAGCTTCTGAGTGGCTTGCACCGTGCAGTGAACCCTCTGTGTTTGCTTTCATGCAGTCTTCTCTTTATGGTAGATTTGGATATTGATTCGCCTACCTCCTGGAGAGTGTTGTTCACTTGGTTGGCTGTTGTGAAGGGGTTTCTCTTTACCATGGAGATTATTCTGTGATCATCCACCACTGTTGTCTTCCATGGGCGCCCAGGTCTTTTTGCACTGATGAGTTCACCAGTGCTTGCTTTCTCAGGATGTACCAAACTGTATATTTTGCCACTCCTAATGTTGTAGCAATTTCTCAGATGGGTATTTCTGTTTTTGCAGCTTAAGGATGGCTTGTTTCACCTGCATGGAGAGCTCCTTTGACCGCTTGTTTCCTTCACAGCGAAACCTTCCAAATGCATGCACCACACCTCAAATCAACTCCAAGCCTTTTATCTGCTTAATTGAGAATGACATAACGAAGGGATTGCCCACACCCGTCCATGAAATAGCCTTGGAGTCAATTGTCCAATTGACTTTTGTTCCCTTTAAAAACAGGGTGGCACATCTTAAGGACCTAAACTCCTAAACCCTTCATCCAATTTTAATGTGAATACCCTCAAATAAAAGCTGAAAGTCTGAACTTCAACTGCATCTGAATTGTTTTGTTTAAAATTCATTGTGGTAATGTCTAGAACCAAACTTAGAAAAATGTTGTCTCTGTCCAAATATATATGGACCTAACTGTATAACACAGCGGTTTGGACCAGGGCTGTTGATTCGGAGTCTGAGTCATGGAGTCGGTGCTCATTTTGGTGGAGTCGGTATAAAATGGACCGACTCCTAAAATATATAATAAATTGGGTACAGTGGTTCAATGCAGAATGTGCTGAATATTTTTTCATAGGAATTTGGGAACGTTATGAAATGTCCTATAAATGGCTGTTCTATTCCTGACCTAAGGCTACATTTACACACAGCGTTTTTGCTCCGTTTTTTGAGGATACGTTTTTCAGCTGCAAAAGCAGATCAGCTTTTTAAAAAACCGCATCACCTGAAAGGTTTTTGAGCTCGTAGATAATGTTTTCAAAGCAGATTAGAAAAACGCCACACAAACTAACATGCTCATTCAGCCCAAAAACAGATCCTCACAAAACAATGTGTCTGAATGTCATATCTTGACACCCAATGACTTTGCTGGGATGCACAGTCACTGCATTTTACTGCAAAAAACGGATCCGCAACAACTCTGTGTGTGAATCATGACCGTAGCCAGCGAGGGGCAGGGGGAGCAGCTGACCCCCCCCCCAGAAGCAGGGGCATGCACCTATCAAAACTCACTTGTATGCTGCAGTGTTCTTGTCCTGCAACGGCTCCATACTGCAGGGGGCAATCTCCCCTCCTCTGTCCTGTCTTCTGCCGTCTTCACCAGAGAGAGGAGGGGGAGGGGTGCCTTCCCTGCACAGGATCCGATTCCTGGGCCCCGAGCTGGAGAATGTGAGAAAGTTGTGCACACGCTGCAGCTGGGAATAAGAGATAGTCTGCAAGAGGGAGATGCTGGAAATCTGATTGGAAAAGTGAGGAAATTAGTTATTGCCGCCAGAACCCCTAAAATTGATTCCATCTTGAAGAGACGTGCTGGGAAAGGGGCAATTGTCGATCAAGCCACTCGGGGCAGCACTTATGTAATGATTGAGCAATTGCTTGAACTAAAACCGTTTCTTATAGATATAGTGAACCCTCAGGTAACCCTAAATGAAGGTCAATGGACACAGGTGGCTGAATTGAAGGAATTGCTTACTCACCCATTTACCGTGACTAAAAAATTACAAGCTGAGGATTTAACTCCTGGCATTTTCATAAGGGAGTGGAAGAACTTGCTATTTTGCCTGTCCCAAAGAGGAGGTTTAATCGCAGATGGCATTTCTGCTTCAATTAAACGGAGAGAGACAAAGCTATTGGAAAATAAAAATTTTCTGGCAGCTGTTTATGTGGACCCAAGTCATCATATACTGCTTACCTAAAGGAAAAGAAGCTCTGACTGGGGTAGCAGTTAGGATGAGTGGCCTACAGGAGGACTGCCAGGCGCAAGAGGACTTTGCTCCTGACAGTGCTACTGCTGCCATATCTTCATCCTCATCAGATGAGGAGTTTGATTTTGACAAGTATTTGGATGAAATGGAGCAGGGAATCTCCTATAGCAAGCAGATTGACCATATTTCAGCAAAATGTTTCACTTGCTCTCAAAGAAATAGAAAAATTCAACTGTTCATCAATACTGACTGTGCATGAGGCAATTCCTTTATACCCGGAAATTGTTAGAGATATTGCCCATGTAGTTACGGCTTTGCCTCCAACTCAAGTTAGTGTAGAGAGGTGGTTTTCGCTAGCCTTAAAATTATTAGGTCAAATTTGAGGTCATCTATGAAGGAGGATCTGATGGAGGGAATTCTATTTCTTAGAACAAATTCATAGTAACATAGTAATTAAGGTTGAAAGGAGACTTTAAGTCCATCTAGTTCAACCCATATCCTATCCTAACTTGCCCTAACATGTTGATCCAGAGGAAGGCAAAAAACCCCATGTGGCAAACAGTAAGCTTCACATTGGGGAAAAAAATTCCTTCCCGACTCCACATACGGCCATCAGACTAGCTCCCTGGATCAACGCAACACTAAGGAGACTAGTGTATATACCCTGTAATATTATACTTTTCAAGAAAGGCATCCAGTCCCCTCTTAAATTTTAGTAGGGAATCACTCATTACAACATCATATGGCAGAGAGTTCCATAGTCTCACTGCTCTTACAGTAAAGAATCCGTGTCTGTGAGTATGCTTAAACCTTCTTTCCTCCAGACGTAGATGATGCCCCCTTGTCCCCGTCACAGGTCTAAAAGTAAAAAGATCATTAGAAAGGTCTTGGTATTGTCCCCGCATATATTTATACATTGTAATAAGATCACCCCTAAGCCTTCGATTCTCCAAACTAAATAAGCCCAAGTGTAATAACCTGTCTTGGTATTGCAGACCCCCCAGTTCCCTAATAATCTTGGTCGCTCTTCTCTGCACCCGCTCCAGTTCAGCTATGTCTTTCTTATACACCGGAGACCAGAACTGTACACAGTATTCTAAGTGTGGTCGCACTAGTGACTTATATATAGGTAAAATTATGTTCTCCTCCTGAGCATTTATGCCTCTTTTAATGCATCCCATTATTTTATTTGCCTTTGCAGCAGCTGCCTGACACTGGCCACTAAATGTGAGTTTGTCGTCCACCCATACACCCAGGTCTTTTTCAGTGACAGTTTTGCCCAGTGTTTTACAATTAAGCACATAATTATACATCTTGTTCGTTCTACCCAAGTGCATGACCTTACATTTATCCCCATTAAAGCTCATTTGCCATTTATCAGCCCAAGCTTCTAGTTTACATAAATCCTCCTGTAATATAAAATTGTCCTCCTCTGTATTGATTACCCTGCAGAGTTTAGTGTCATCTGCAAATATTGAAATTCTACTCTCTATGCCCCCTACAAGGTCATTAATAAATATGTTAAAAAGAAGCAGGTCCAAAACTGACCCCTGTGGTACCCCACTGCTAACCGTGACCCAGTCCGAGTGTGCTCCATTAATAACCACCCTTTGTTTCCTATCCCTGAGCCAGCTCTTAACCCACCTACATATATTTTCCCCTATCCCCATTGTTCTCATTTTATGTATCAACCTTTTGTGTGGCACCGTATCAAAAGCTTTTGAAAAGTCCATGTACACCACGTCCACTGCATTCCCTTGGTCCAGTCCAGAACTTACCTCTTCATAAAAGCTTATCAGATTAGTCTGACAGAAACGGTCGCTTGTAAACCCATGTTGATATTGGGTCATAAGTTTATTCTTCACCAGATACTCCAGTATAGTATCTCTTAGAAAACCCTCCAGGATTTTACCCACAGTTGAAGTTAAACTCACTGGCCTATAATTTCCAAGTTCAGTTTTTGTCCCCTTTTTGAATATTGGCACCACATTTGCTATACGCCAGTCCTGTGGTACAGACCCTGTTATTATGGAATCTTTAAAGATTAAAAATAATGGTCTATCTATGACTGTGCTTAATTCCTGCAGTACTCGGGGGTGTATCCCATCCGGGCCTGGGGATTTGTCAATTTTAGTGATTTGTAGACGCCGCCGTACTTCCTGCTGGGTTAAGCAGGTGACATTTAATGGACAATTTTTATCCCTGATCATGTTATCCGTCATGGGATTTTCTTGTGTAAACACTGTCGAAAAAAAGTCATTTAGCATATTGGCTTTTTCCTCATCCTCCTCCACCATTTCACCCAGACTATTTTTAAGGGGGCCAACATTATCATTTTTTAGCTTCTTACTATTTATGTAGTTAAAGAATATTTTGGGATTATTTTTACTTTCTCTGGCAATGAATCTCTCTGTCTCAATCTTTGCTGTTTTGATTTGCTTTTTACAGAATTTATTTAATCTTCTGTATTTAGGTAATGCCTCACTACTACCTACTTGCTTTAATTCTCTAAATGCTTTATTTTTGTCCCTTATTGCGCCCCTTACAGCTCTATTTAGCCATAGTGGTTTCTTCCTATTTCTCGCATGTTTATTCCCATACGGTATATATTGTGCACAGGTCCTATTCAGAATGCTAATAAACGTCTCCCATTTTCTTTGTGTATTTTTATGTCTCAGGATATCGTCCCAGTTAATTGCACCAAGATCAACTCTCATCCATTGGAAATTTGCTTTCCTGAAGTTTAGTGTCCTTGTAACCCCTCTACTACACATCTTATTAAAGGATACATGAAAACTTATTAATTTGTGATCACTATTACCCAAGTGACCCTCAACCCTTAAATTTGATATGCGGTCTGGCCTGTTGGTTAATATTAGGCCTAGCAGTGCCCCCCCTCTTGTTGGGTCCTGAACCAGTTGTGAAAGGTAATTGTCTCTTATAGTTGTCAAAAACCTATTACCTTTGCTGGAACTGCAGGTTTCGGTTCCCCAATGTATTTCAGGGTAGTTGAAGTCCCCCATAATAATGACTTCTCCTTGAGTCGCAGCTTCATCTATTTGCTTTATGAGGATATTCTCTGTTGCTTCTATTATTTTTGGAGACTTATAACAAACCCCTATCAGTAATTTATTATTTTTCCCCCCTCCCCTTATCTCTACTCACATGGACTCTACATTTTCATTAGATTCATATATATTATCACGAAGGATGGGTTTTAAGGATGATTTTACATATAAACACACACCTCCACCTCGTTTATTAGTACGGTCATTTCTGAACAGACTATAGCCCTGTAAATTAACCGCCCAGTCGTGGCTCTCGTCCAGCCATGTCTCAGATATCCCCACCATGTCATAATTATGCTCCAACAACAATAACTTCAATTCTTCCATTTTGTTTGCGAGGCTTCTGGCATTAGTATACATGCACTTTATGTATCTCTCTGTACCTCTATTCTTTCTTAAATTATTAACTGTTCTAACCCCACCCCCATGCCACCCCCACCCCCAATTTCATTTTTTTTGCCCAGGTCTCTAGCTGCACTGTCTTCCCCTCCTATAAAAGGAATACCCTCCCCCCGTCCCTAGTTTAAACACTCCTCCAACCTTCTAGCCATTTTCTCCCCCAGCACAGCTGCACCCTCCCCATTGAGGTGCAGCCCGTCCCTAGCGTAGAGCCTGTAGCCAACTGAGAAGTCGGCCCAGTTCTGCAGGAACCCAAACCCCTCCTTCCTACACCAATTCCTGAGCCACTTATTAACCTCCCTAATCTCCCGTTGCCTCTCTGGCGTGGCACGTGGTACTGGAAGTATTTCCGAAAATACCACCTTGGAGGTCCTTGCTTTAAGCTTACAGCCTAATTCCCTGAAATCATCTTTAAGGACCTTCCACCTACCTCTAACTTTGTCATTTGTGCCAATGTGCACCATGACCGCTGGATCCTCACCATCCCCTCCCAGTAATCTGTCAACCCGATCAGCGATGTGTCGGACTCGAGCACCAGGTAGGCAGCACACCGTTCGACGATCCCTGTCTTTGTGACAGATTGCCCTATCTGTTCCCCTAATAATTGAGTCTCCCACTACCAGAACCTGTCTGGCCTGCCCTGCTCTCCTATTTCTCCCCTTGCTGGAGCAGACACTCCTCCGGCTTTCAGAGGACATGCCTTGCTGCAGCAGTGCTACCCCTGCGCTGACACTCCCCTTTTCTTAGGGAGTCCTGTCCTCTAGGAACAGGAAACCAACTGATGAGTGGGAGAGGCGCCGCCCCTCTGCATCTGCAGGCCCCCTGCTCCCGAAGGGCGGATCCCCTCCCCCAGGCGGCGCTGCCACGGACGACCGAATAAAAACATGTTAAAAGATTCTATAATTTGGCATCCTTGTAATCTCAACCACTTGTGCCATGTAACCTCATTATTATACCACATGGAACGCCATAAAAAAAAAATCCCAAAACCAAACATTTTTTTTCCACTTCTTCCTTTATAATTTTTTTTTTTTTTTTAACATTTGCATAAACAAATGTTATTTAGTATGTTTTTTGTTGAAAACTGTTTTTTTCCACTTACATAGTTTAACACATAGTGTGATATATATATATATATACCGTATATACTCGAATATAAGCTGAGATTTTCAGCCCATTTATTTGTATAACCAATAAATGGCTGCTGCGGGCTGTATACACAATAATTGTCTGCTGCAGACTGTATACACAATAGATGGCTGCTGCAGGCTGTATACAGAATAGATGGCTGCTGCAGGCTGTATACCAAATAGACATGCTCACACATACACTGCACCAAATCTGCTGCTGTGTGAAGACATCAGTGACATAGAGCTGTCTCATTCACACAGCAGAGGCTTTGTCACAGACCAGATTACATCAGTGACTGCCATCCCCTGTGCAGATTAGAAGCTGCAGACCCCCATCACTGGCCATCACACAGTCTGTTCTCACTGCTGCCAGCAGCCAAGCCCCATCACTGCCAGCCCAAGCCCCATCACTGCCAGCAGCCTGGGACAGTGAGGGAAGGATTCACTGATAATTAGTGAGTTATGTATTGTAATCATGGAGTGGCCCAGAATACAGGATGATTTTCCCTCTTCACTAGAGTTTCACTTTCCATAGATCACTGTTCAGTGTGTGTCTGGGGGAGGAGCAGCTGGGTGCTTCTGCTCTCTGCACTGAGACTGAGTAAATCAGTTTTTGGGTTTGAGTATAGATGTATCATGTTATGGTGATATTCAAATCATATATATACTAATTGAAGAGCCTGGTGTTGCCCGGGCATAGTAGCTAACTGCCATCCTGCTCTCTCCCTCCACAGCCCCGCTCTCCACTCGCTGTCTCGCTCTCTACCTCTGAAGCCCAGCTCTCCACCTGCCGTCCCGCATTCTCCCTCAGCAGCCCCACTCTCCATCCACCATCCCACTCTCTCCGCAGCCCCTGTCTCCACTGGCCATCCCGCTCTCTCTCTCAGCAGCTCAGCTCTCCACCCGCCATCACGATCTCCCTCTACAGCCCCGCTCTCTCCCTCCACAGCCCCACTCTCCATGCACAGTCCCGCTCTATCCCTCCGCAGCCCCGCTCTCATCCGTATCTCGCTCTCCACCCGCGTCCTGCACTTTTTCTCTGCAACCCCGCTCTCCAGCCGCCAGTGGGCGCGGCTATGTGGAGTGGGCATGGCTTCATACATACACACACATACACTCAGCTTTATATATAACAAACTAAAAAATGGGATACACGTGAGACATACAAAAATACAGATGGGTAAGGTACAGAGTAAAGGTGTGAGGGGAGATATATGACCTAATGAATAAGGTTCCTAAATACTCAGAAGTACCCAAAAGGTGTCCCAGGAGAACCAAATGAGGTTGAACTTCTTGACTGTTTCATCATTCAGAGCAGTGTGATATTAACCCCTTAGCGACAGAGCCAGTTTGCAGCTTAATGACCAGGCCAATTTTTACAATTCTGACCACTGTCATTTTATGAGGTTATAACTCTAGAACGCTTTAATGGATCCCGCTGATTCTGAGATTGTTTTTTTCGTGACATATTGTACTTCATGTTAGTGGTAAAATTTCTTCGATAAGTCTTGTGTTTATTTATGAAAAAAATGGAAATATAGCAAAAATTTTGAAAATGTTGCAATTTTAAAACTTTAAATTTTCATGCCCTTAAATCAGAGAGATGTGCACAATTTTGGAAGCAAAATTTTTTTGTTAGTAAGTTATAAGGGTTAAAAGTTGACCAGCGATTTCTGATTTTTACAACACCATTTTTTTAGGGCCCACATCATATTTAAAGTCATTTTGAGGGTGTACATGACAGAAAATACCCAAAAGTGGCACCATTCTAAAAACTAGACCCCCTAAAGGTGCTCAAAACCACAATCAAGAAGTTTATTAACCTTTTACGTGCTTCACAGGAACTAAAGCAATGTGGAAGGAAAAAATTAATATTTAACTTTTTTTTGCAAAAAATGTACTTCAGAACCAATTTTTTTTATTTTCACAAGTGTTAAAAGAGAAAATCAACCACAAAATTTGTTGTACAATTTCTCCTGAATACGCCGATGCACCATATGTGGGGGTAAACCACTTTTTCAGCACAAGGCAGAGCTCGCAAGGGATGGAGCGCCGTTTGACTTTTTCAACGCAGAATTGGCTGGAATTGAGATTGGATGCCATGTTGCGTTCGGAGAGCCCTTAATGTGCCTAAACAGTGGAAACCTCCAACAAGTGACCCCATTTTTGAAACTAGACCCCTTAAGGAACTTATCTAGATGTGTGGTGAGCACTTTGAACTTTCAAGTGCTTCACAGAAGTTAGAACGTAGAGCCGTGAAAATAAAAAATCCATTTTTTTTCTACAAAAATGAGCTTTTCGCCCCCAAATTTTTATTTTTACAAGGGTAACAGGAGAAATCATACCCCCACAGTTGTTGTGCGATTTGTCCTGAGTACGCTGATACCCCATATGTGGGGGGGAACCACTGTTCGGGCACATGGGAGAGCTTGGAAAGGAAGGAGTGCCATTTTGGAATGCAGACTTTGATGGAATGGTCTGCGGGCATCATGTTGCGTTTGCAGAGCCCCTGATGGGCCTAAACAGTGGAAACCCCCCACAAGTGACCCCATTTTGGAAATTAGACCCCCCAAGGAGCTTATCTAGATGTGTGGTGAGCACTTTGAACCCCCAAGCGCTTCAAAGAAGTTTATAAACACAGAGCCGTGAAAATAAAAAGTCTTTTTTATTTCCACAAAAGTGATTTTTTTAGACCCCCCAAACTTGGTAAATAGTGGAAACCCCTCAATTCTTGCTCCAACCCTAATCCCAACACACCCCCAATCCCAACCCTAATCCTAATTCTAACCCTAATCCTAGTTTGCCCTAACACTAGGTCTAACCCTAATGGAAAACTGAAAAAAAAATATTTTCTTTATTTTGTTATGTTGGCCTAACTAAGGGGGTGATAAACGGGGGGGGGGGGGGTTTATGTACTATTTTTTTTTATTTTGATCAATATGATAGTTTATCATAGTGATCAAAATGAATGAATGGAATCTGCCAGCCGGAGCCGGCAGATTCCCGGCGGGCGCACTGCGCATGCGCCCGCCATTTTCTTCGGATCTAAGATGGCGGTGCCCACCGGAGGACGCCGGCAGGACCACCGGAAGGGGACCCTGGACCACGGACAGGTACCTGGGGGGGATCGGGGATCCTAATTCTCTCTCCTCTGATGTGCGATCACATCAGAGGAAAGAGAAATTTAATGCAAAATTGCGGCTTTTTTTTTTGCAGTCGCCGTTATAGGGTTAATAACGGCGATCGCAAAAGCGATCATGTTCTCTGGGATCTTGGCTACCCCCGGCTGCCGAGACCCTGGAGAAAATCCGACACTGGGGAGGGCGCTATTCACTTTCTCCACAGTGCCGTGAATTAGCGGCGCTGTGGTTTAAGTACACTTAATTACCGCCGTTAAAAGGCGTATTGGCGGTCGCTAAGGGGTTAAAAATCTGTTTTCTTTGATCCTAGTGTAGAAGTCCTAGGCGGAGGAAGGTTTGTTTCCAATCAGAAGCTATCAAACATCTTGCAGCCATCAATATGTGTAGGAGAAGTCTAACGGTTCTTTTAGCTATATATTCTGCTGGAAAATATTGCGTAAAAAGTGTTGAGGATCTAATGATTGGTCTAAATCAGACTTGTTTAATCAAAGTATGTACATTTGTCCAGACTGGTGTTAACAGGGAGCAGTCCCAGAATAGGGATAAATCCTGTCAACAAGGCACATCTTCAACATAAGGGGGAAATAGATAGACATAACTTATGTAGGAGCTTAGGAGCATGGTACCAGAAGTGAAGGATTTTGTATTGGTTCTCTCATTTGACATTTTTTATGATATTTCGTTTTAATTTTTTTCAGAGCTTTTAAGCCTGCAAATCATTCGGTCAGTAGTTTGTTGTTGTTATGATGAAGATAATGATTATTATTATTATTAAATCAAATAATATATTAACAAAGTTGTCAGTCTCTCTTGTCTCATCCTGATGACGTTTTCTAAAAAAAAAAAATCGGTAATCTGCAATATTGTTGCATATTAGTGATATATGCCATTATGCATTGTCTACAAACTGGTTGCAGAGAAATGATGGCAGCATATTAACATACTATGTTATATTTATACAGTCACTAAAGAATGAACTTAGGCAGTCCCAAGCCTAGCAGATTCTACAGGGTATAGTATTATATGCATGAATAAGCATTAATTGATTTTTAAAACCCTGAACCGTGTGATCTTGAAGTGCACAGTCAGCAAAACCCATTATTTGCCTCTATAATTATATAAAGGGGCACTGTGCCACTTTGAGGACACAGGTGAGATCAGAGCTAGGCAAATTTTAATAATGTAGTCCAACACCCTTCTCTGTAAAAACAGATTAAATACAACTTTGCCACATTTACAATCTTTAAAACAGGATCCAAATAATTAAGAATCCAGAATCCTCCCTCTCACACTTCCAGTGTCTGTGTATTTAATTCAATGATGTTATCAGTCATGCTGAGACCAGTAGCTTCACCAGCGATCACTACCCACAGTACTGTCTTGAATTTCCCTTAAACAACAACTGGACATAGAGCAGCACAGTCAGACAATTTTCTTCCATTTGTGGATATAAATTGTACTCACAAAAATGAATTTGTTAAAAATACCAAATATTCAGCCCACCAGCCTTTATTCGACCCTGGGTTTCGCCTGGCTGCTTCCTCTTAGAGCAAGATAGCTCCAATAAGAAGCCAACAGTTGAACACCAGGATTGGGTACAAGCTGGAATGCCACGTTGTTCTCTTAAGAGAAAGTCATGACACTATTGCTTGTGGAACTACTGGTCTCCACAGGGCTCCTTATTTAGCTTTGCCTTGCTCCTATCTCACTGGTCTCCTTGTGCAGTTTATATTTTATCCATTATTCTATGAAGGCTGAGGTGTTGATATAATGCAAAAGAATAGTTGCTTTATTACCCTGAACAGGCTTCTGTACCTTTAAATTAATAAAACTGTTAGGTTTAGATAATATATTCTAGGGAGGTGCACTATGACATTTATTGATAACCTAATGTTTTATATTACATGGCATTGTCTTAGATATTTTAGAGTTGGATGTCCAGTAGTGTTATGTCTAGTAAGCAAAAGTCAAATCCAAACCAAAGCAATCAAGCAGGGAAAGCATTTTTTTCCAATTACATACTGTAACATAATCATGTACAAGAAAATTGGAAAATACATGCTAACAAAACGTTTTTGAACATGAAAATGTGTGTTGGAAGGAAGAATGTTTCTGCTGTAAGCAACATTGGCTATGTATGAATGTCCTGTAGTTTTATGATGAATTTTTTCTCTGTGCACTTTGCAAACTAGGGGAACTTGGCTCCTTTAGGCCATGTGCACACACTGCGGTTTTGCTGCGGTTTTGGCCCTGCAGAACTGCAGTAGTTCCGCAGACATGGTACTTTACCATGGTAGCCTATGGGTTTTGAAAACCGCAGTGCTCACGCTGCGGTTTTTTACCTGCGGAAAAGCTGCGTTTTTTTTTCCGCAGCATGTCAATTGTTTCTGCGGATTCTGCTGCGGTTTCACACCTTTAACATAGTAGAGGTGTGAAACCGCAGGGCAAAACTGCAGGCTAATCTGCAGGAAAACCGCAGGTCACTTTACCTGCGGTTTTACCTGCGGTTCCGCGGGAAAAAACCCGCAGGTGAATCTGCAGTGTGTGCACATACCCTTAGGATTTCTTTGTGGCTGCTCTGGTTCTGCAGCTTGTGATATTTCAGGATTTAAAGCTTTTTAAAGCATTTGCTCATCAGTGAACTTTTCAACAAAAGCTGTGTAATTATCTGCATCAGTCCAGTCCTCAACATCCTAATCGATGAGCCTGCTGTTGGAATTATTTCTGCAACATCAGAAAGAATTGTGACATTGTTGCCTGAGGAGCTTCTTATTATGTCAAATTCTTTGTGTAAAAAAAAAAAAAAAAATCAAAAACTCAAAGGCAGAATACATCTCTCTTCATATTGACCTTTAACATCTTTAGATGTTTCGAGTTTATCAGGAACCTAAAAAATGTGCACACAATGTCCTCTTAAAAAAGAAAAACACAAACCCCATCCCAAATGATGCCCTTTCCACCAGTGTACTGGAGAATCGCTTGCTCCTACCATATAAACAACTATCCATCTGAAGCTGCAGTTTTCAAGGATGTATTTACTAAACCAGCCATACCATAAGCTCTTCAGCGTTACTAGTAGTGTAATATATTAGAAACAGGTTATAGTGCATTTTGGAACTTTTATATAAAGCTTTTGGGTTAATAGGCAACAATGTATTGACAAACGCTCTGGAATGTTTAATTTTTACATGCCTAAGTCTTCTGTCCCAGCATCTTCTGTTAAAGAACATTCTGCAGACACTTTAGATCCGCTGACTAACAATCTATGTTTTGCAAGTGTAATAATCCACACATTGAACAAGATGTAGACGCATCGTCCTGTTGGTTTGTATTTAGCTAGCTTTTGCTTTGTACTCAATTATAAAAAAAATGTATAGCAAACACCTAAAAATTTTCCCTTTTCATCTTCGTTTTCTTTTTTAATGGATCATATTTCATTAATCACAAGTGTGTCATTCTTCTTGATCATAAAAAAAAAAAACCTGGGAAATTTAGAAATCTAAAACAGTAATGGCATGTTACACAGATGGTTTCATTTTTTGCCACTATTCTTTAATGAAGACACCAAGAAACATCAAGACTGGTGTCATCTGTTTGTACTATTTACCAGTTTTTGTTCTATTTTTAACTAGTACTTGTGTTTTTCCTTGAGGAAATCCAATTTCAAAGAGCTTTATCTAGTCCCCTTACAATCAAAAGAATGCGTAAAGCCTTTCCATGTCTGAAGGGAGTACGAGAGTTGGCCATCAGAATAAAGAAGAAAAGACTTGTCAAACAGTAATGGCTGTGGAATAGTTAGAAAGAGATGATGCCTTTTTTTTTCTTACTGATGTGTACAAATGAGTACTTGAGAGACTTTTTTTTTCATGATTTAATGTTCATTCAACAGTATTTTTAAATTTTACACAAATCTGCAGTAATGGTGTGGAATTCTGCCTCGGGGTGATTTTTTTTTCCCTCGATCTACAATTTTAAAGAATGTAGAAACCAAGACATTTGTAGTCATTACATTCTGTTTTGATGAAGATGAAAAAGGCTCGTTTTTTTTTCTTGTGAATTGTTTCCTATTGATGTGTTAAGCCTTTTTTGATCTGGTAGCAGCTGATTATTTCAGAATTATCCCCTAGACTACATGAATTCCTAATTTATATCTCACCTTCTTTTTTTTCATGATAGAAGATCATTTGGGAAAAAAGGTTTACTTTGTAGGGTTTCTCCTCCCTTCAATGCTGTGCTCATTCATATTAAATATTCACTTGGGATCCTCTCATATTAAGAGGATGTACTAAATAAAAAAAACTGTTTGTCTTTTATTCCTTTTTTGGGTTGCTGTTTATTCTAAATATTACTATTTTCAACAGCAAATACATATTACCGTCCGCAAATGCATGCATGCTTTTGCGGATGATTGACAAGTGCTATTTTCCCGGGCCAATTTTTGAATTTACACAAGCCACGCCCAATGGGCGTGTCTTATGTAAATTATTTTGCGTATGCAAACGCAAAGCGTGCGCATGTGCTTGCATACGCATGCGTTCCCAAAGACTGTAATGTGTTATTTAGACGCATTCCTTCCGCAAGCGTCCACATGCGTTTGGAGGCGGCAATTTGCCACCTCCAAAATTGCAACATGTTGCGTTAGCCACGCAATGACGCATGCATAAGAAAACGCGGTCGAACGCATACAAGCGCATGTACTTGCGTCCACAACGTTAAAGATAGGAAAACACGACGCATGCGGATGTATGCGTCAGAAACACTGCGGACACAACCGCAAATGTGAACCCAGCCTAACATATATGTACAAATATCAATCAAATTTTACATTCAGATGATGGCCTGAACATTTAGTTTCAGGAGCGTACTGCTTCCCTGTCTTTCCGCTTCCACTTTAACCGGGGGTCTGTGGCGCTGCTGATAAGTTGACCATTCAGACTAGCAGTGTTATTGACCCTCTGGCCTAAATTGTCTATTCTATGATGCTGGAACAATAGGCAGTTTTCTTCTGCAGCAATGGAGGAGTGCAGTGACATGGATACTGTCCAGATCCAGCAATTATGCAGCGCTTTCAAGCTCTATACCATGAAGCTTACACTCACTGCACTCCTTGCCTATGAGACCTGCATAGACTGCGAGGTCGCTGGAGACCTAAACAACAAGCAGTTAAACAAACAATTTTTCAAAGATCAAAGGATTTTTAGTTGCAGTTACAAATAATTTTCAGTTTTACACCGTAAAGAGCTAGAGAATAACTGTTATACAGGGTGATTAACTCGCTAGTTTACCTGGAAATATTGCTGTAATTTCTAAGAGACGGTTGACCGCATTGCAATTTGGACTGTACATACGAAGGGCGATCCAAAAGTAATGATAATCAATAATAAACACAATGAATATAGTCAAAAAGATTTTTTTTTTTTCTACATAGTCTCCTAACAGGTCTATACATTTAGTCCATCTCTTTTCTAAACTTAGAATTCCCTTCGAAAAAAATTCTTGATCTTGACCCTCAAAAAACTCCCCAACAGCGGTTATCACGTCGCTATTGTCGTCAAATTTCTTGCCCCGGAGGTGTTCCTTGAGCCGAGGAAAGAGAAAGAAGTCACTGGGGGCTAGATCTGGCGAATGGGGGGAGTATTCCACCAGTTCAAAGCCCGCTTCTTGAATGGTAGCCATGGCAACTGCAGCTTTGTGAGCCGGTGCGTTATCTTGGTGAAACAGCACTCCAGCCCGCAGTTTGCCGTGCCTTTTCTCCTTGATAGCCTCCCGCAATCTTCTTATTTGTTCTGCGTAGTAGGAGCCCGTAATAGTGGCTCCCTTCTCCAAATAGTCCACCATAATTCCTTCAGCATCCCAAAAAACGGACGCCATAACCTTCCCTGCTGAGCTTGACACTTTGAATTTCTTCGGCGTCGGTTCGTTGGCTCGTTTCCATGTCATCGATTGTTTAGTTTCGGGATCAAAGTGGTGGATCCAGGTCTCATCCATGGTCAAAAAACATGACAAAAAATTCTCCCTGTCTGCTTGGAACTTTTCGAGATTTGCTATTGAAATGTCAACTCGTTTCTTCTTTTTGCGCGTCGGTTAACATTTTTGGCACCCAACGCGCGGAGACCTTTCTCGTATGCAATTCTTTTGCAAGGATTCTTTGAATACTGCCATATGAGATCCCTGTGACCTCAGCTACATGCCTGATAGTCACTCTTCGATCTGCCACCACAACTTCTTCAACTTTTTTCACGTTTTCTTCATTGAGGGACGTGGATGGGCGTCCTTCGCGATGTTCATCTTCCGTCGATGTTCTTCTCAGCTTAAATTCCTTGACCCAGCGTGCAACTTTGGAATATGGAGGAGAAGAGTCCTCTAATGTTTCCACCAAGTCGCTGTGTATGTCTTTGGTAGACATTTTTTTCAAGCAGAGGTATTTGATGACAGCTCTGAGCTCGTTTTTTTCCATTTTGATGTTCACTCCTTGGCAGTTCATATTCAAATGAATGTAGCTCCCGGGAATCATGGCCTATTTAAGTGATTTTTTTTCCCTGGACTAGTGGGTTCCTAAGAGAGAGGAAAACATTTTATTTTAATTTCTGTGTGCAATAGAAATAACCGATTATCATTACTTTTGGATCGCCCCTCGTACTTTGGTTCATGAGAAGTGAGAGAGCAATGAACCTCAGCGACGAAAAACATCCTCGCATCGAGTTTTCTTGCTGACCCCCCAATTGTCTCCAATACAAGATAGACTTGCTGCACGCCTTTCTGCCCACCGGTAGTTTGTGTGGTGCTTGCATTTCAATCATGCTGAATTCCTTCTTAATTTAACTATGTACAGATACGTTTTACATATTGGATGACAGCTTAATCTCCAAGGTACTGTGGCCACCAAGATCCCCTGATTAAACACTGCCTGATTTTTTTTCTTTGGGGCCAATTGAAAGGTCGTGTGTACAGTAACAAGCCACAAACATTACTGGCACCCCGAGACAACATAGCATGAGATATTCAGGCTAAGACCCTAGATGCCCTGCAGAATATGTTCAACGATATGGAACAATGCATGCTGGATGCTTGGATACGAACGGTGGACATTTTCAACCCTTCTCGTGAAGTAAAGTATGTACAATCCACATTTCAGACTGTCTCTTATTGAAGTTACAGCTAGTTTTGAGTAAAGTAGCAAGTGAATCACCGAGTATGTATAAATAATTATTTCATTTGCTTCCAGCAGCTCAATACAGCACAATGTAAGCAGTCTATGTCCATTTCACCAAAAAATGTTTGTATTTTATAGCGTTTTGGTACAAGAAACTATTTTATTTTCATATTCAATAAAACATAGGAAAAATAGAGTAGTCGGAAGAAACAATTCAATAAATTAAACTTGCAAGCCATTTCTTTATAAGTGCTGAAAAATCTGAGTGGCAAACATTTTTATTCTTGGTAGTCATCTATTTATCACACAGCTTTTTCTTGAACAAGTAATCTACCCAATTATACCATAAAGCAAGACAAGGAGCTGTCACTGCAATACCCAATATTGCCATTTCTGTGTGTGGTTCTACCATACCTCCCAAGCAGAATGCACGCTGCTTGGGGTTATATTTGACTCAGATCTTTCCTTCACTCCCTACATTCGATCACTCATTCGTTCATGCCACCTGCACCTCAAAAGCATCTATCAAATTTGACCTTTTGACAATGCAAAAACTTTTACTGTTGCTTTTATTGATTCTCATCTGGACATTTGCAACTCTATTATTTGATCTCACTTTTTCTAAACCCTTCCCTCTCCAGTTGATCTTGAATGCAGCAGCCAGGATTATATTATTGTTCATCCACTACACTAATGCCTCTACCCTGTGCCAGTTATTGCACTAGTTGCCCAATTGCTTTAGAGTACAATTTAACCTTCTCACTTTCACCCACAAAGCTCTACATAGTTCTACACCCCTGCCTCATCTCTGTCACCTTACCACTTCTCTGCATTCCGCTAATGACCTAAGACTAACAACCTCAATAATCCGAACCTCTCACTCCCATCTCCAAGACTGTATTAGGGATGCCCCCTGCAGAGATGTATAAACCAACATCACGAAACAATCACTGACCTCAGGGAGACCAATCAAAGAAAACACTGCGGCAGCCGGCAAAGGCACTCAATCAGTGAAATCCTAGGTGCATTGCTCCCTGGGAAATACGAATATGCAAATAAAGTCCGTGCAGCCTCATTTAAGAGTCTCATACTGGACTAGCCAGATCTTCCTCCAGGGAAGGACCCAGCCAAGGAGTGGCTCCTTAAGTCAATATCCAGCTCTTTACGAGTTTACTGATATGACAAGGGAAATACCAAGGCCAGGTATCCATCCACAGACAGCTGTTTCGGGGTGTTGCCCCTCATCAGTGTGGAGTAGGATTCTGGCTAGGTGGGAGCAATGCCTAGTAGACCAACATCACTAAACAATCACTGACCTCAGGGAGACCAGTCAAAGAAAACACTGCGGCAGCGGGCAAAGGCGCTCAATCAGTGAAATCCTAGGTGCATTGCTCCCTGGGAAATACGAATATGCAAATAAAGTCTGTGGAGCCTCATTTAAGAGTCTCAAAAACGAGACTAGCCAGATCTTCCTCCAGGGAAGGACGCAGCCAAGGAGTGGCTCCTTTCGGAAACCACCATTACCACCATATTAAGTGGCCCTTTAAGTCAATATCCAGCTCTTTACGAGTTTACAGATATGACAAGGGAAATACCAAGGCCAGGTATCCATCCACAGACTGCTGTTTCGGGGTGTTGCCCCTCATCAGTGTGGAGTAGGATTCTGGCTAGGTGGGAGCAATGCCTAGTAGACCAACATCACTAAACTATCACCTACCTCAGGGAGACCAGTCAAAAAACACTGCGGCAGCCGTCAAAGGCACTCAATCAGTGAAATCCTAGGTCCCTTGGTATTTCCCTTGTCATATCTGTAAACTCGTAAAGAGCTGGATATTGACTTAAAGGGCCACTTAATATGGTGGTAATGGTGGTTTCCGAAAGGAGCCACTCCTTGGCTGGGTCCTTCCCTGGAGGAAGACCTGGCTAGTCCCGTGTTTGAGACTCTTAAATGAGGCTCCACGGACTTCATTTGCAGAGATGTATAAAGACACACACATTCCCCCCACCAGGTGCAGGACAGAAATGCTAATGTAGGCCTTATGTATACATGAAATTCAACCAACACGTCTTCCTCTGCTTACTGTCACTGAATAGAAACACTGATTTGTGAGGCTAAACACTTTCCAGGAGAGATTTGTGCACCTTAAACTGACGAGCAAGCAAATCTCTAAAAAACATAACAATAAGATCAACTTATCTGTGCTCCGAGCTGGTAAAAGTCTGTATCTCTTAGAGCCGTGGACTCCGGTCTACGTACATTGGTCCAATAATCTTTTTAGTCCATGGCCAGCTCCTTATGGGGACATTGACTACAGTGGTGCCAACAGTATCAATGTGTGCTTTGCCGTGCATCATTTTCAGGTGTATACGCTTACTGGAAGCACATACTCAGACCTAGTAGACTGCATCTGAGTGTCCGGTTTCAGTAGGTGTATAGGCCCAAAAATGTTGCACAACAGAACACAAGTTGACTCTGTCGGCACCATTATAGTCATTGGACCCATTAGTTCGTATACTCGAATTCCATTTTGCTGGGGTTTCATAAAGAAGCCCGTACTGGACCACTGTACGTGGGTAAGAATGCATTGTGAAAAAACCCTTACTCTGTAATTTCTTTGTCTGTATATGTCCCTTTTGAATTGTAAAGTGCTGCTGAATGTGTTGGCGCTATAGGAATAACTTAGACTAACTTTACGCCAACTCACCGATGTCGATGAGTATGGCTGACAATCTGTATGTGGAGGAACCCAACAGTTGATTGTCATGGGAATCAATGAGCCTTCATGGCCGTTATCGGTTTTAAACTCCTTTTATGTTCTCTATAGGTGTCTTGAAGCTGCACTTTTATAAAGAATACAGGCGCGCTCGGCTGAGCAGTGCAGTGCTTCTGGATAGGGGGCAGTCTGGCGCGATAGCTGCCAACTGAACGATTAGCTGAACCATTGTTCGACCGACAATTAGACCTGCCGAAAGTCTTGGCACCCTTGAAATTGTTCCAGAAAATTAAGTATTTTTCCCCAAAAATGATTGCAATTGTATGTTTTGTTATGCAGATGTTTATTTCCTTTGTGTTTATTGGAGCAAACCAAAAATAGCAGGAAAAAACTCAAATTAGACAAAAATGCGCCAGACAAAATTGTTGGCACCCTCAACTTAACCCCTTAACCCCCAAGGGTGGTTTGCACGTTAATGACCGGGCCAATTTTTACAATTCATACCACTGTCCCTTTATCAGGTAATAACTCTGGAACGCTTCCATGGATCCTGGTGATTCATACATTGTTTTTTGTGACATATTGTACTTCATGTAAGTGGTAAAATTTCTTTGATATGACTTGCGTTTACTTGAGGAAAAAAAAAGAAATTTGTCGAAAATGTTGAAAATTTTCTAATATTCCAACTTTGAATTTTAATGCCTTAAATCACACAGATACTTAATAAGTACTTTATATCAGCACAATTTTGGAACCAATTTTTTTTTATAGGAAGTTATAAGGGTTAAAAGTTGAAAGTTGACCAGCGATTTCTCATTTTTACAACACCATTTTTTTTTTTTAGGGACCACATCACATTTGACGTCACTTTGAGGGGTCTATATGATAGAAAATAATCAAAAGTGACACCATTCTAAAAACTGCACCCCTCAAGGTGCTCAAAACCACATTCAAGTAGTTTATTAACCCTTCAGGTGCTTTACAGGAATTTTTTGAATGTTTAAAAAAATGAACATTTAACTTTTTTTCACAAAAAAATTACTTCAGGTCCAATTTTTTTTCCCCAAGCCTAACAGAAGAAATTGGACCCCAAAAGTTATTGTGCAATTTGTCTTAAGTACGCTGATACCCCATATGTGGGGGTAAACCACTGTTTGGGCAAACGTCGGGGCTCGGAATGGAGGGAGCACTGTTTGACTTTTTGAACACAAAATTGGCTGGAATAAATGCTGGCGCCATGTCGCGTTTGGAGACCCCCTGATGTGCCTAAATAGTAGAAACCCCTCAATTCTAACTCCAACCCTAATCCCAACTCTAACCCTAACCACAAGCCTAACCCTAATCCCAACCACAACCCACCCCTATCCCTAATATTAACCCTAATTCCAACCCTAACTGTTATGAATGAGTCACCGTAGGAGGCAAAAACAGAAATACTAACTAAGTCCAGAAAACCAGAGAAGTTGGCAGCTATCGGATTGCAGACCCCTGAACCTATCAACAACAACTAGCAATAGCCGTGGGGGGTTCCTATGGTGCCCTAGACCCCTCAATCACAGCCGGAGAACTAAATAGCCTAAAGACAGAAAGGGAAATCTAAACTGCCCCAGAGCAGACCCCAAAGCAATAGGCAGCCCCCAACATATAATGACAGTGAAGCAAGATGAAAAAACACTCACACAGATAGAAAGATAGGCAGAGCAAATGATGGGGCCCAAGCTAACTAAATAGGACAGGATAGAAAAACTGCTGTCTGCAATCCGCCAAAACCCTATCAAAACAAGAGCCAACAGACTGATAGGGAAAAAAGCCCTGAAGACGCTAGGCTTCAAAAAGACTATATCAATACTCAGGTATTTTCTGAAGACAGAGCAAAAAGGAATTCAGCTCACCCCAGCCGGGAATGGCAGAAATCCAGAAAAACAAGGCAAAACAAAACCAAAACACAAATGCAAAAAGCAGAGCAGAAAACTTAGCTTTTGAAGAGCAGGAATCAGACTGGTCTCCTAGAATCCCTCAGAGAAATCACCAGCCAGGCAGAAGGGCGTCGGCTGCCTTATATCCAGTCAGCAATTCCAGTCACCCAGTCATCATCATCCTGCTCAGGTGCTTGGTAATCAGCCTCACTACCTTCACCAGAAGAGGGAGTTCATCAGACCTCAATGGTGAAGGGGAAAATGAACTCACAACACCTAACACTAATCCCCACCCTAATTCCAGCCCTAAGTCCGGCCCTAGCCCTAAGTCCGGCCCTAGCCCTAAGTCCGGCCCTAGCCCTAAGTCCGGCCCTAGCCCTAAGTCCGGCCCTAGCCCTAAGTCCGGCCCTAGCCCTAAGTCCGGCCCTAGCCCTAAGTCCGGCCCTAGCCCTAAGTCCGGCCCTAGCCCTAAGTCCGGCCCTAGCCCTAAGTCCGGCCCTAGCCCTAAGTCCGGCCCTAGCCCTAAGTCCGGCCCTAGCCCTAAGTCCGGCCCTAGCCCTAAGTCCGGCCCTAGCCCTAAGTCCGGCCCTAGCCCTAAGTCCGGCCCTAGCCCTAAGTCCGGCCCTAGCCCTAAGTCCGGCCCTAGCCCTAAGTCCGGCCCTAGCCCTAAGTCCGGCCCTAGCCCTAAGTCCGGCCCTAGCCCTAAGTCCGGCCCTAGCCCTAAGTCCGGCCCTAGCCCTAAGTCCGGCCCTAACCCTAAGTCCGGCCCTAGCCCTAAGTCCGGCCCTAGCCCTAAGTCCGGCCCTAGCCCTAAGTCCGGCCCTAGCCCTAAGTCCGGCCCTAGCCCTAAGTCCGGCCCTAGCCCTAAGTCCGGCCCTAGCCCTAAGTCCGGCCCTAGCCCTAAGTCCGGCCCTAGCCCTAAGTCCGGCCCTAGCCCTAAGTCCGGCCCTAACCCTAAGTCCGGCCCTAGCCCTAAGTCCGGCCCTAGCCCTAAGTCCGGCCCTAGCCCTAAGTCCGGCCCTAGCCCTAAGTCCGGCCCTAGCCCTAAGTCCGGCCCTAGCCCTAAGTCCGGCCCTAGCCCTAAGTCCGGCCCTAGCCCTAAGTCCGGCCCTAGCCCTAAGTCCGGCCCTAGCCCTAACGGGAAAATGAAAATATTTTCTTTATTTTATTATTTGTCCCTACCTATCGGGGTGATAAAGGGGGGGTATTTACTTTTTTATATATTTTGATCACTATGATAGTTTATTACAGTGATCAAAATGAATGAATCTGTGGCCGGCAAATTCCGGTGGGCGCACTGCGCACGCGCCCGCCATTTTGCAAGATAGCGGCGCCCATGATGCGGGATGGCCAGAGGGATAGCAGAGCTCGGAAGGGAAGGAGCGCTGTTTGACTTTTTCAACGCAGAATTGGCTGCTTGCTATGTCGCGTTTGGAGAGCCCCTGATGTGCCTAAACAGTGGAAACCCCCAACAAATGACAACACTTTGGAAACTAGACCCCTCAAAGAACTGATCTAGATGTGTGGTGAGCACTTTGAACCCCCAAAGGCTTCACAGAAGTTTATAACGTAGAGCCATGCAATTAAAAAATCATTTTTTCCAAAAAATAATCTTTTCACCCCCAATTTTTATTTTCCCATGGTTAATAAGACCCCAAAAGTTATTGTGCAATTTGTCCTGAGTACGCTGATACCCCATATGTGGGGGTAAACCACTATTTTGGCACATGACAGCGCTCGGTAGGGCAGGAGCACCGTTTGCCTTTTTCAGCGCAGAATTAGCTGGAATTCAGATCAGACGCCATGTCACGTTTGGAAAGCCCCTGATGTGCCTAAACAGTGGAAACCCCCCAATTCTACCTCCAACCCTATCCCCAACACACCACTAACCCTTTTCCCAACCCTAACCATAACCCTAACACACCCTTAACCCAAATCCCAACCCTAATCCCAACTTTAGCCCCAACCCTAACCCTAATGTGAAAATGGAAATACATTTTTTTAAATTATTTTTCCCTAGCTAATGGGGTGATAAAGGGGGGTTTGATTTACCATTTATAGCGAGTTTTTATGTTTGGCAGCTGTCACACACTAATAGACGCTTTTTATTGCAAAATATAGTTTTTGCATCACCACATTTTGAGAGCTGTAATTTTTTCATATTTTGTCCCACAGTCATGTGAGGTCTTATTTTTTGTGGGACGAGTTGACGTTTTTATTGGTACCATTTTTGGGCACATGACATTTTTTGATCGCTTTTTATTACTATTTTTGGGAGGCGGAATGAACAAAAACCAGCAATTCAAGAATTTCTTTTGGGGGGCGTTAATACCATTCCACGTGTGGTAAAATTGATAAAGCAGTTTCATTCTTCGGGTTGGTATGATTACAGCGATACCTCATTTTTTTTCCATTCTACATGACGGCACCACGAGAGAGGGGATCTGCCCAACAAGGACAGGAAACCTTCAAGATAAAAGGGGTAGCTCCTCTCTCCGCATCAGTTGGTTTTCGGTCCTCGAGGGGGAACACTCAAGATGAAAAACTCTTGAAGATTCTGGAAGAAAGAAGAGGATGCCTGGGTCGGGTCATTACTGGTAGGCACTGGTCTGCTACACCCATCACCAGGTACTGGTAGTCGCCTCGGGGGCCATATATTCCTATGCCCCCCCTGAGCGAGTGCATGGCCACAGCCCGTGAGGCAGATGCCTGGGTGAAGTTTGGATCTCGGAGACCATGATACGTGTACCCTCCCTGATGACCGACATGCCACATAGATGTCCACGGAGGCCACTTTGTGCTCCCTCCCTGTTGACAACCAGTGGCCATGCAGCCCGTGAGGCACATCGGTGCCCGCGCAGATGAAAGTCTCCTCGGAGGACCCTTTGGGGATCCCTCTCTGTCGAGCGCGGACCCGACACCAGGGCTGCCAAGAAAAAGAAAAGTACCTGCAAAACAACCAGAACAGCGTTGAGGCTTCCGCGGAAGACCAGGCCCATAGGGGCCGCAGGTGTGAGGGCAACAGCAGCAGACAGCAGCAGGTGTCATGGCGGTTAGTAGCATGGAACGCTGCGGTGACCTGGGCGCGCACCTGAAGGGGAAAAGCCGGGCACGCGCAGCTAATGGTAACCGATTGAGGACTGTTGTCGGGGCTTGGAGCGCGCACCGGAGGGCAGCAGCAGGCAGCACACGCTCCAGAGAGTAGAAGCCGGGCGCACGCAGCGGCGTGTACTCCCGGGGAACCGAAGGCAAGGCCCGGTCATCTGTATGCTGAGAGTGCGCACCGGAAGTAGTTAAGACGCGCCCCGGGAGGTGGCAGCCGGGCAGAGAGCGCGCACAGGAATAAGCGCGGTACAGCCACATGACAGTGGGTGCGCACCGGATACAGTCGGGGTGCGCGCTGACACAATTTTCAAGCTGGCATAAGCAGCACTCACTGAAGGTGCTCCAGAAGCAGAGACGCAGCAGCCTCAGGACAGTATGTCGGCAGCAAGTGCCAGGAACGCGCACACATATCTCCATGCCGGATACACCCGGGTAATATTCTGGGCACTAGATAATACAGCACGCACCGGATGGGATTGCCGGGTGCACGCATAGCCCAGCGGCAGTGCTCATGCATGGGGGTACATCCAGGAAGCGCAACCAGCCAGCAGGTGCAGGATCAACCAGGTGATAAAAAAAAAAAATGGGGTAATGTCAGAAGTGCTGGCAGGGGTCACCAACCTAGGTTGAATGTGACTGTTCTCATCTGAAAGCAGTAGCAGCTAACTTGTTAAGATTGATAGCCTTCTTTGCCAGAGCACTTACAGCCGTGCCAGGAGGTGCGGGAGTGGCGGTCTCGCTCAGATGAAAGAAGCCAGACATGCCATATCTACAGTGGAAGCCGCTCGGACAGCGTACGGGAGGATCATCATGGTGTTAAAAAGTAGGGGTCCACAGTCCCGATGGGAGACATGCATACAGACCAGTCAGCCTCCAGATCCGGTACCCGTCCTGTGAAGCGTCCGATTGGTGAGTGAGCTTCGAGAAAGTCCAGTACGATAATGTCTGTTCTTTTTCTCTCTCTTGTCTCCGCTCTCCCCTCTTTTTACATACATTGGTGGGGTAGAGCGTTGGAGGTCCCTTAGAAAGGGGTATTCCTTATACAAAAGAAAAAAAAAAGTCCCTTAGGAATAAGAGGTGGCATCAGTAGTGGAGGAGACACCCTCTTTGGTGAGAGCCTGAGATCTCTGTTCCAGTCAGAAGTCTGTAAATCAACTCCATAGGGATCAGAGGAGGACTCAGTTAAATCTCATTACTGAGAAAGTAATGTTCCTAGTAGAGGATACAGTACGGACAAGCTTATTAAAGCAGTCTGGCCTACCATGGGGCTGGTAGATACGAAAGCCATAGAACTCATGTTCGACAGCTTGTTATAAGGAAAACGTAGAGCCTTCCCTATTTACTAACAGTGGCAAGGACTCATTAAAAAAAGGAATGGGAAAAACCAGAGCGGAAGTCCCAGATAATCAATTCCCTGAAAAGGAGATACCCTTTTGAGGAAGAGATATCCTCATCCTGGGATGAGACTTAAAAAATTGATACAGCGATCTCAAAGGTCTCCAGAAAGTCCTCCCTGCTCCTTAAGGATTTAGGTTACATGAAAGAACCTCTGACAGAAAGACGGATTATTGTCTTTAAAACAGCCTGGGAGACCTCAGCTGAAACACTTAGACCGGCCATCGTGGCCACTGGTGTGGTTAGATCCCTTAAGATATGGGTTAACAGCCTGGAGGATCAGCTAGAGCAAAGAGCCCTCAGGGAGACTACCCTAGAGGCAATATGAGCCATAAGAGCAGCGGCAGTATTCCTAGCTGAGACTTCAGTAGGATTCAGCAAGGCTATACAGCAAAATTAGCAGCTCTGGCTAATCTAGGACGCCGTGCAGGATGGCTTAAATGCTGGCCGGGGGACACACAGGCAAATATATAACTCTGCTTTTTACCATGTGAGAAAAATTCCCTATTTTGGTCAGACATTGGATGACGTATTTGGAAAAACCGACAACAAAAAAGAAAATTTTCCCAGAAAACAGCCATGTCAGGCTTTTTTCGGCGCTCCTTTTGGAAGAGCCGGAAATCCAGGAGATGGCAATATAAGGATCGAGACAGAAACAACTCTGACTAGCGATACATAGATGGGAGAGGCTTCTACTTTAACAAGCCTTCCAAAAACACTAAAAAAAACTTCAAGTAACATCTCAGGTGCACTTCCTCCCAGCTTAGGAGCGGATCTCATCCAGCACCTAGATCCGGGAAATTGTGGGTCAGGTCTGGTATTAAGGTTCCACCACTGGCCTCCACGAGGATATGCAGTCCTCTTGAGAAAGACTGTCTGGAAGGGGAAGCAATCTCTCTCCTAGACAAACATGTCCTGGAAGAGTTTCCGGTAGTAGAATGGGGTTTTTACTCCCCTCTATTTAAAAAAAAAAAAAAAAAAAACACCCCAAATAATTCCTGGAGGACAATCATAAATCAGAAAAGACCTCAACAGGTATCTGGTAATTCCGTCTTCCAAGGTGGAGACGATAAGGTCAGCAGTGAAACTCTTCCTTCCTCAGGGTTATATGGCAGTCCTGGGCCTCAAGAACGCTTATCACCACATTCTGACCGGCAATAAGGCTGCAAATGTCACAGACTGGCAGTCAAGATGAGGTCTCAGTGGCCTCACTTTCAAAACGGGACTCTTCCCTTTGGAGTAGCAATAGCTCTCGAGTTTTCACAAAGATTAATTGCAGAAGTCACAGCGCACCTCAGAGAAAAGATACTCGGGTGATACCATTTCTGGACAACTTCTTGATAGTGGGAAGAAGTCTCCCTTACTTTCGAGAACAAGTCAGAATAGTGATGGAAACACTACAGACGCTGGGGTGGCAGTTGAACCTCAAAAAACAAAAAATCCCAACTGGAACCGGAAAAAAGAGCCAGAAATGGCTCTGTGAAGGACCAAGAAGGAAAGGATTCTATCCTTGAACGATTAAGAACTTCTAACAAATCAAAAAAAGCTAAAGGAATTGGTACCACACTTAGGACTCTCACATGGTGCCCTCTATCAGACAACCAAACAGTGGTTGCATATGTAAACCACCCGGGAGACACCCGTTCTCAGTCCTTGATGCAGATAGTCAATGGCCCTTTTAGGCTGAAGGTGACTGCTCTTGTCAAACGACCTCCGCTAAACAGCTTGAGGCCAGATCATGACTCTGGCAGAACACCAGTCCCTCTCCTTATCGGCCCTGCATATCCGAGGTATAGACAACCTGAAGGCAGACTGTCTGAGCAGGAACCACTTGAGGCAAGGAGAATAGTACCTAAAAGAATCCATTTTTTAACGGATAGGGCACATGTGGGAAAAACCCAGTATAGATCTCTCTGCCTCAAAAAAGCCAACAGGGAGGTTCAGAAATTCTGCTCCCTAAGTCCAGCACACACACCATTGGCAGTGGACATCAGGTCTCCTGTACACTTTCCCTCCAATATACCTCATACCAGCGATTCTGAGTAAGATCAGGGAGGACAGAGCCAGAGTGGTTATGATGGCTCCCTTTTGGCCGATAAGGCCATGGTTCTATTGACTGAGAGTAATGTCAGTGGCAGAGGTCTAGGGCCTTCTAACACAGAGTTCCTTCAATCACCCTCAGAGATCCAGGCTGCAATTGGCAGCCTAAAATTTAAAAGGTCACTACTAGGGATTCTCAGCAGCGTTAATATCCACCTTACTCAGTAGCAGAAAACCAGTGACTACAGAAAATTTGTAGGAGGATATGTAAAAAATTCTTATCTACCTCAGACCCAATACGGGAAGGGAAAGTCCCGATAGTGGCAATACTGGAGTTTCTGCAGAAAGGTTTAAGATTGGGGTTAGCTGTTAAAGTACACATCTCAGCCCTTGCAGCCTTATTCAACAGCGAACTGGCAAACAATAGGTGGGTGACCAGATTTATCCGGGCCTGTACTAGAGCTGACTCTGTCCCGTCCCCTACTCCTCCTCCTTGGGATCTAAATTTGTTCCTATCATCTCTGACAGAGTCGTTTGAACCACTAAACACAACATCAGATAAAGTGTTAACTTTAAAGACAGCCTTATTAGTGGCACTCACATCGGCCCGTAGGTTGAGGATTTGCTCGCATTTTTCAACAGACCCTCCCTAAACTCAGGATATGGACAATAGAGTTGTGTTAAAATTAGATCCAGCACACCTTCACAAGGTGGTATCAAAATTTCAGAGGGCTCAGGAGATAATCTTGTCATACCTTTGTTGTAACCCAAACTACCAGAAGGAGGAGAGGCATCATTGCCTAGATGTGAGGAGATGTCTGCTGCAGTATTTAGAGATAACGCGACCTTGGAGAAAACAGAGTCTTATCTGTCTCATTCCAAGGGACAAGGAAGGGCCTTAAAAACCTCTAAACAGACTATAGCTAGATGAGTGAAAAAGGCCATTATGCTATCATATAGCAGTGTTGGCAGGGCTGTTTCAGAAGGTATAAAAGCCCACTCCACGAGGGCCATGACGACATCCTGGACGGAGAGAGCAGACACTCCCATTTACCAAATCTGTAAGGCGGCCACTTGGTCCGCTCCGTCTACTTTTGTCAAACATTATAGGTTAGACCTATTTGCTACCTCTGATCTCACATTCGGGAGAAGAGTGTTACAAGCAGTTTTCCCTCCCTAAAGAGAATACAAATCTCTGTAACTCTCTCGTGGTGCCGTCATGTAGAATGGAAAAACACGGGTATTACATACCTGGTAATGTGTTTTTTCATGAGACATGACGGCACCCTTAAATTCCCTCCCTATTGATCACATCATTAGTGGGATGCATTATACACTCCCTTGGGTGTTGGAAATTTAGTAGTGTAAAGGATGTATTATTTATGTGTACACTAACCTGCGGAGTTCCTCTCATGCTCTGTAAAACAACTGATGCAGAGAGAGCCCCTTTTATCTTGAAGGTTTCCTGTCCTTGTTGGGCGGATCCCCTCTCTCGTGGTGCCGTCATGTCGCGTGAAAAAACACATTACCAGGTATGTAATACCCGTGTATATCATTTTTTTTTTATGTTTTGGCGCTTTTATACAATAAAAGCAATTTTATATAAAAAAAATTACTTTTGCATCACTTTATTCTGCAAGCTATAACTTTTTTTAAACTTTTTGCTGATGACGCTGTATGGTGGCTCGTTTTTTGCGGGACAAGATGAAGTTTTCAGCGGTACCATGTTTATTTATATGTCTTTTTGATCGCATGTTATTCCACTTTTTGTTCGGTGGTATGATGATAAAGCATTTTTTTTTTTTTTTTTGAAGGAGTTCATTGAAGGGATTAACTAGTGGGACAGTTTTATAGGGCGGCTCGTTACTGACGCGGCACTGCAAAATGTGTACTTTCATTGTTTTTTTTATTTACATAATTTGTTTATTGGAGAAATATTTTTTAACGTTTTTACATTGTCCCAGGATGGAACATCACTATATAAATTCAGATCGCTGATCTGACACTTTGCAGAGCACTGTGTCAGATCAGCGATCTGACAGGCAGTGCAGGAGGCTTGCTGTTGCCTACTCTCAGCAGTCAGTCACAGTCAGCTGCGGGAGCACACTGACCTCTAACAGCATGATCCCGCAGCGCTGTGACCGGCAGTATCGGCGTTAGCGTTTAGCGTTACCGCACACAGCCACACAAACACGGACGCCCGCACACAGCCCCGGACGCCCGCACACAGCCCCCCACACTCATTCTCCGCCCGCACACAGCCCCCCACACTCATTCTCCGCCCGCACACAGCCCCCCACACACATTCTCCGCCCGCACACAGCCCCCCCACACACATTCTCCGCCCGCACACAGCCCCCCCACACACATTCTCCGCCCGCACACAGCCCCCCCACACACATTCTCCGCCCGCACACAGCCCCCCCACACACATTCTCCGCCCGCACACAGCCCCCCCACACACATTCTCCGCCCGCACACAGCCCCCCCACACACATTCTCCGCCCGCACACAGCCCCCCCACACACATTCTCCGCCCGCACACAGCCCCCCACACACATTCTCCGCCCGCACACAGCCCCCCACACACATTCTCCGCCCGCACACAGCCCCCCCACACACATTCTCCGCCCGCACACAGCCCCCCCACACACATTCTCCGCCCGCACACAGCCCCCCCACACACATTCTCCGCCCGCACACAGCCCCCCCACACTCATTCTCCGCCCGCACACAGCCCCCCCACACACATTCTCCGCCCGCACACAGCCCCCCCACACTCATTCTCCGCCCGCACACAGCCCCCCCACACTCATTCTCCGCCCGCACACAGCCCCCCCACACACATTCTCCGCCCGCACACAGCCCCCCCACACACATTCTCCGCCCGCACACAGCCCCCCACACACATTCTCCGCCCGCACACAGCCCCCCCACACACATTCTCCGCCCGCACACAGCCCCCCCACACACATTCTCCGCCCGCACACAGCCCCCCCACACACATTCTCCGCCCGCACACAGCCCCCCCACACTCATTCTCCGCCCGCACACAGCCCCCCCACACACATTCTCCGCCCGCACACAGCCCCCCCACACACATTCTCCGCCCGCACACAGCCCCCCCACACACATTCTCCGCCCGCACACAGCCCCCCACACACATTCTCCACCCGCACACAGACGCGCACGCGCACACATTCTCCGCCCGCACACAGCCCCCCACACACATTCTCCGCCCGCACACAGCCCCCCCACACACATTCTCCGCCCGCTCACAGCCCCCCACACACATTCTCCACCCGCACACAGACGCGCACACATTCTCCGCTCGCACACAGACGCGCACACACATATTCTCCGCCCGCACACTCTTCCTCCTTCTGACATCATTTCCTTTCTGCAGCGTTTTTGGCACGCAACTCTGCAGCAAATCTGCAAACCTTTTTATACCTGCGGTTTTGCTGCGGATTTGACTGACTCCATGGAAGTCAATGGGTGCAGAAACTCTGCAGATCCATAAAAAGAATTGACATGCTGCGGAAAATATAACACTGCAAATAAGAACGGAATTTTCCACAGTATGTGCACAACAATTCAGGAATGCCATTGATTAACATTGCTTTAATAATCTATTGAAGATTTATAGCAAACGCTGCGGAAACGCAAGAAATCCGCATCGTGTGCACATACCCTTAAACTTTTATTGACCAATGCAGCAAGTGTTTGCAAAAACTCAATATTTACAGTGTTGAACCTTATTTTGAAAAACTTTTGCAATTTGCCCTGACATGCCGGATAGTAGGTTCTTGGCCAATTCCTGACTGATGGCAACCCATTCTTATCTAATCAGTGTTTTACACCACCTGATTTTGAGATCTTAAATTATTATTATTATTTATTTATATAGCGCCATTAATTCCATGGTGCTGTACATGAGAAGGGGGGTTACATACAAAGTTATAGATATCGTTAACAGTAAACAAGTTTCCACAACAAATTTACAATGACAGACTGGTACAGAGGGAGAGGACCCTGTCCTTGCGGACTTACATTCTATGGGATAGCGGGGAAAAGACAAAAGGTCGGGGGTGCAGCAGCTCTGGTGGTGAGGCAGCAGAATGGTTATTGCAGTCTGTAAGCTTTCCTGAAAAGATGGGTTTTCAGGTTCCGTTTGAAGGATCCGAGGGTGGTGGATAATCGGACGTGTTGAGGCATGGCATTCCAGAGGATGGGATATTCGGGAGAAATCTTGGAGGCGGTTGTGTGAGGAACAAATAAATGTGGAGGAGAGTAGGAGGTCTTGGGAGGATCGAAGAGTAAGTGAGGGAAGATATTGGGAGATTAGTTCAGAGATATAGGGAGGGGAAAGGTTGTGGATGGCTTTGTAGGTCAGTGTTAGTAGTTTTAACTGGATTCGTTGGGGAATTGGGAGCCAATGGAGGGATTTGCAGAGGGGAGAGACAGGGGAGTAGCTAGGAGAGAGGTGGATTAATCGGGAAGCAGAATTGAGGACAGACTGGAGTGGTGCAAAAGAGTTAGCAGGGAGGCCACAGAGGAGGGTGTTGCAGTAGTCATGGCGGGACATGATGAGGGCATGTACAAGAGTTTAGTAGATTGAGGACTGAGGAAGGGACGGATTCTGGAAATATTTTTGAGTTGGAGGCGACAGGAGGTGGCAAGAGATTGGACTTGCAGTTTGAAGGACAGGGCAGAGTCGAGAGTTACTCCAAGGCAGCGGATTTCAGGTGCGGGAGAGAGCATGATGCCATTAACCATAATAGATAGATTGGGTAGGGAAGATACATGAGATGGAGGAAAGATAGTGAGTTCAGTTTTGTCTACGTTGAGTTTTAGGATGCGAGAGGTGAAAAAGGAGGCTATGGCTGATAGACTCTCCGGGATTCTGGACAGCAGAGAGGTGACATCTGGGCCAGAGAGGTAGATCTGAGTGTCACCTGCATAGAGTTGGTACTGGAAGCCATGGGACTTTGAGTTGTCCTAGGCCAAGAGTATAGATGGAAAAAAGTAGGGGCCCCAAGACAGAGCCCTGGGGGACTCCAACAGAGAGGGGGCGGGATGAGGAGGTAGTGTGGGAGTGGGAAACGCTGAATGTGCGGTCACAAAGGTATGAAGAAATCCAGCACAGGGCGAGGTCTTTTATGCCAAGTGAAGAAATAATCTGTAGCAGTAGGCAGTGGTCAACTGTGTCGAAGGCAGAGGACAGGTCAAGAAGGAGGAGGATGGAGAACTGTCTGTTAGCTTTGGCTGTGAGTAAGTCATTAGTAATTTTGGTCAGGGTAGTTTCAGTGGAGTGGTGGGGGCGGAAGCCAGATTGCAGGATGTCAAGGAGGGAATTAGATGAGAGATGGGAGGAAAGTTGAGCATGGACATGCTGTTCAAGGAGTTTGGAAGCAAATGGGAGCAGTGATATGGGGCGATAGCTAGGCAGAGCAGTTGGTTCAAGGTTTCATTTTTTTAGGATGGATGTTATGGTGGCAAGTTTGAAGGCAGAGGGGAAGGTACCAGAAGTTAGGGATAGGTTGAAGAGATGGGTTAGGGCTGGAATGATCATATTAGTGAGTTTGGGGAGCAGGTGGGAAGGGATGGGGTCAAGTGCACAGGTGGTGAGGCGTGATTTGGAAAGGAGATGAGTAAGCTCTCCTTCAGTGATGTTGGAGAGGAAGGTTATTAGGGAAGGGCAGAGGTCTGGTATGTGGAGCGGTTGGGGTGGTGGTAGCTACTGATTGGTAAACATTTACCGATTGGCGGTTGATTACTCTGTTTACATAGGCAGACTGCTCTCCAGATGCTCAACGAACGATCTGTAAGGCTATGTGCCCACGTTACATTTTTTTTTTAGCGTTTCCGCCGTGTTTTTGCGGCCGCGGAATTGCTTAAAAAACCGCATCCCCATGCAATCCTATGGGATTCCGCAGTTGCTGTGTCAATGCTGCGGATTTTACCGCTGCAGAATTGCATAGCCGTAAAATCCGCAGCATGTCCAATATTTCTGCGGAATCGCGGCGATTCCTCCGCCATAGGATTGCATTGAAATGCTCACTTTACGCATATGGCTATGCCCACCATGCGCAAAGTGTGCGCTTTATGTGTGGATGGTACCCAGGGTCTGGAGGAGAGTAGACTCTCCTCCAGGCCCTGGGTACCATATCCCTGTAAAAATTAGAATTAAAATAATAAGTAGGGATGTACTTGCCCTTAGTCGGCACCCGGAGCCCTCCCGGTCGTCATTGGCACTGGCGGCAAGTTGCATTCCCAGAGATGCCTTGCGACAATGACCTCTGATGACGTAGCGGTTTCACGAGGGCTCCGAGTGCCGACAGAAGGTGAGTATATCCCTATTTTTTTTTTTTATTATTATTTCTAACCTATCTTTTAACATTCTATCTTTACATTCTATCTTTTACTATTGATGCTGCATAGGCAGCATCAATAGTAAAACGTTGGTCACACTTGTCAAGCACTATGCTTGACAAGTATGGCCAACCTGTCAATCACTTTTCCAAGCGATGCTTCAAATCGCTTGGCAAAGCGCAAGCAATTCTGCAAGCTAAAAACACTTGCAAAATGCTTGTTTTACGGGAAAACGCATGCGTTTTACCCGCGGCAGGGAGTTGCGGAAATACTGCGGACAATGTCTGTATACACTTTTGCATCCCCCCTGCCCAGGAGATGTGGTGTGATCAGAACATGTTCCTGCACTGTCAGACACAGCCATTACACAGTACACACCAGGGACACATTTATAAGATTATCTCAGCACTGGAACATTTTTTTTTATCTTATTCAGTTGTGGAAATATATTTTTATTCGACGACTTATTAATAAAAATTTACTTATTTTGTGGGAAAAAGCCTTTAATTTTTTAAGCTGATCTGTTACAATATACCAGAGGGCAATCTGCATACATCTCATTGTGTACATTACTGACCGTAAGTTTACCTCATTCTCCACTCATCTAGCCTGATAGACAGCTCCTCATTGACCCTCTCTGCTGCTGAGAGCTCACATTGGTAAGTACAAGGTGCAGCAGTCAGGTTGGGTGGGGGAAAGAAGATACACTAGGACTCATGAGCACTCACTCCACAGCTGGACTCATAAAATTCTTATCTTAATACATTCTGCCATGGATTTTCAAAGTAACATAGGTCTGATGGAGCATTTGAGTGCTAACTTTATTTTGGCCCAGTTTTTCCAATCCAAAGATTATTTTAATGTACTCTATATTACAAAGTATCACAGAAGCACAGAGCGTGTTTGCCAGTGTTTGGACTTATATACTGCACATGGTGCACAGGCACACTCTAGTTTGTGTGCAGAAGAATTGACTGGCTTAAAACTATGTAGAGGCAAAAAATATCTGCATTACATGTCCATGATTTGCAAACATCGAACAGGTTGTAGTATATAGCAATAGATGATAAACAATTTTGTACAAGCTCCTATTGTGTACATTTGTCATAATAAATTTAATAAAATTATTGTTGTAAGTTTGAAAATTTTTTTATTAGCACTACCATATAAAAGTAATGTCTGGAATCCGCTTGAGTGTACAGTGGCATGCAGAAGTGTTCACCCCCTTGGATTTTTACCCATTTTGTTACATTACAACCTGTGTTTAAATATTTTTGGGAATCCGATTGGTGTGTGATGCATCAGCACTAAATAGTTTAAATTGGTCAAGTGAGAAAAATATAGGCATAAATTAAATTTATTGCTATGAAGCCCCTAAAAAATTCTGGTGCAATCTAAGTGTTATGTGGTTTGCCAGTGTATATGACACACCTTTTCTTAAAGGCCACAGAGGCTGCAACACCATTAACCCCTTAAACATCAAGCCACTTTGTACGGTAATGACTGAGCCTCATTTTCCAAATCTGACCAGTGGCACTTTATATGGTAATAACTCTGGAATGTTTTAACATAAACTATTGATTCTGAGATTTGTTTTTTTGTGACATGTTGTACTTCACGTTAGTGCTACATTTTGGTCAATATGACTTGTGTTTATCAAAATATCGAAAATTTGATAAATTGAACAAGTCGCAATTTTCATACTTTTAATTATTATGCTCTTAAACCAGAGTTATGGTATACCACTTAAAATAGTTAATAAATAACGTTTCCCATATGTCTACTTTACATATGCATGATTTCTTTTAAACTTTTTTTGTTAGGAAGGTAGAAGGGTTAAAATTTTATCAGCAATTTATATTTTTTCCAACAAATTTTATAAATCCATTTTTTTCCCTTCACCCATGACAGCACACCTGAGTGAGGGATCGGCCCCGCCAGGACAAGAACCTACTGAAATATAAGGGGCGGTACCTCTCCCCCGCTTCAGTTGGGTTCCTGTCCTAGATGGGAATCCTGTACTGAAAGTCGGCAGTGCCTGTCATGGGCATATGAAAAGGTCCCAGGCCCGTCCTGGCGTGGGAAGAGCAGGTCTCGTACCTATAACGCCAGCCTTTGGGTGCTGGAAGTGCTGTCCATGGGTCCCCGGGGGCTTTGTGTACGTGCGGGCGGCATTGTCCGTGGTTATCAGGCTGAATCAACTGTGCCGCCCTCCCCGGGCTGGCTCCGACCTGAATAACACGTGGAGCAGTGGCCGGGGCTTCTTCCAGGTGCTGCTGACGTCACGGGCGCTGCAAGGCATGATGGTGAAGCGCTGGAAACTAGATGGCGCCCTGTGGATTCGACGTGACTGGCCAGCGGTCACAGGGGGAAGGGGCAGTATGGAACCGGAACGAGGCACTGAGCACTGGTGTTATTTAGTGCGGACACAAGAGCAGAAGGCTGCTGAAGAAATGGAGCTAGGTGACTCAGAGCAGCGGCAATCACCGTCGCCACCACCACCTCCAGGGCAACCTATAGCTTATCGACAGCATGGACACAAAGGCGACAGCCATTCAAGTGCCAGAAGCAGCAGCCGTCCCAGCCAGAGGTCCAGGGATTCCTCGGTGCCCAGAGAGCAGGGCCGGACTGGGACTAAAATTCAGCCCTGGCATTTGAAGTTACACAGGCCCACTAGTCACATGGTGACTATATAATATCTTTGTACACTTGTAGTTTACAAGAAGTGAGAGGAGATTAACACAACTATATAACATGTAGTCATAGCTGTGCCCAGTATTTCAGCTCAGTCCTATTTATTGCTTTTAGGTACAGTACTCCTCCCAAATCTCTGTCCCCTTTTGTATGCATGATTACAGAATTCCTGGCAGAACTGCTCTCTATTGGGCAACCAGACCCCCTGGTCATAGCCGCCCCTGTCATACCTCCCAACTTTTGAAGAAGGGAAAGATGGACAAAGACTGCAATTTTGGCCACGCCCAGCCACACCCATTTCACAAATAGTCACACCCATGTCCACACCTAATCGCACCCATTTAGCACTGCTGATCACACTGACTGGTACTGAGGGCACAGTGGCTGGCATTATGGGCACACTGACTGGCACTAAGGAAGAGAGAAAACAGAGAGAGAGAGAAAAAAGAAAACAGAGAGAGCGAGAAAGAAAGAACAGTGAGAGACAAAGAAAGAACAGTGAGAGACAGAGAAAGAACAGAGAGAGAAAGAAAAGTAAAGAAAAAGAAAGAACAGAGAGAAAGAGAGGAAAGAAAAAGAAAGAAAGAGGGGAAGAAAGAACAGAGAGAGAAAGAAAGAACTGAGAGAGAAAGAAAAAGAGAGAAAGAAAGAAAGATTCTACAAAGATACTATAGCAGCCCGGCTCCCATTGTAGTGCCCACCTGAGCCTCCCGGTGCAGGACCTATCATGATCCGCTCACATGGCCGGCATCCCCGATTCCAAGGCGATCCTGCTGTCTGCGCTGTCGGAGGAGGACACGGTGATGGATCTGAAGCATTCCTGGTTCCGTCACAATCTCCTCAAGAAATTATCTCATTTCCGGTCAGCTTCCAGCACATCACTTCAGGTGGAACGTCATGTGTGTGTTTTAAAATGCTCCTCGGGGCTCCGCCGTGTACTCCTGTGTCCGTGGGAAAAGCACGCTTCGTATGCTTTGTACACACTTGGCTCCGCTCCGTACATCCCGTACACATATGGCTCCACTCCATACACACACGGCTCCACTCTGTCCACCTCGTACACACACGGCTCCTCTCCGTACACCTCGTACACACGGCTCCTCTCCGTACACCTCGTACACGCGTGGCTCCTCTCCGTACATCTCATACACACAGGGCTCCGTACACCTCGTACACACGCGGCTCCGCTCCGTACACCTCGCACACACGCGGCTCCGCTCCGTACACCTCGTACACACGCGGCTCCGCTCCGTACACCTCGTACACACGGCTCCGCTCCGTACACCTCGTACACACACGGCTCCGCTCCGTACACCTCGCACACACGCGGCTCCGCTCCGTACACCTCATACACACACAGCTCTGCTCCGTACACCTCGTACACACGCGGCTCCGCTCCGTACACCTCGTACACACGGCTCCGCTCCGTACACCTCGTACACACACGGCTCCGCTCCGTACACCTCGCACACACGCGGCTCCGCTCCGTACACCTCATACACACACAGCTCCGCTCCGTACACCTCGTACACACGCGGCTCCGCTCCGTACACCTCGCACACACGCGGCTCCGCTCCGTACACCTCGCACACACGCGGCTCCGCTCCGTACACCTCGTACACACGGCTCCGCTCCGTACACCTCGTACACACACGGCTCCGCTCCGTACACCTCGCACACACGCGGCTCCGCTCCGTACACCTCATACACACACAGCTCTGCTCCGTACACCTCGTACACATGCGGCTCCGCTCCGTACACCTCGCACACACGCGGCTCCGCTCCGTACACCTCGTACACACACGGCTCCGCTCCGTACACCTCGTACACACACGGCTCTGCTCCGTACACCTCGTACACACACGGCTCCGCTCCATACACCTCGTACACACGGCTCCGCTCTGTCCACCTCGTACACACGGCTCCGCTCTGTCCACCTCGTACACACACTACTCTGCTCCGTACACCTCGCACACACGCGGCTCCGCTCCGTACACCTCGCACACACGCGGCTCCGCTCCGTACACCTCGTACACACGGCTCCGCTCCGTACACCTCGTACACACACGGCTCCGCTCCGTACACCTCGCACACACGCGGCTCCGCTCCGTACACCTCATACACACACAGCTCTGCTCCGTACACCTCGTACACACGCGGCTCCGCTCCGTACACCTCGCACACACGCGGCTCCGCTCCGTACACCTCGCACACACGCGGCTCCGCTCCGTACACCTCGTACACACACGGCTCCGCTCCGTACACCTCGTACACACGGCTCCGCTCCGTACACCTCGTACACACACGGCTCCGCTCCATACACCTCGTACACACGGCTCCGCTCTGTCCACCTCGTACACACGGCTCCGCTCTGTCCACCTCGTACACACACTACTCTGCTCCGTACACCTCATACACACGTGGTTCCGCTCCGTACACCTCATACACACGTGGTTCCGCTCCGTACACCTCATACACGTGGTTCCGCTCCGTACACCTCGTACACACACGGCTCCGCTCCGTACACCTCGTACACGTGGCTCCGCTCCGTACACCTCGTACACACACGGCTCCGCTCCGTACACCTCGTACACACGTGGCTCCGCTCCGTACACCTCGTACACACGTGGCTCCGCTCCGTACACCTCGTACACACGTGGCTCCGCTCCGTACACCTCGTACACACGTGGCTCCGCTCCGTACACCTCGTACACGTGGCTCCGCTCCGTACACCTCGTACACACGTGGCTCCGCTCCGTACACCTCGTACACACACGGCTCCGCTCCGTACACCTCGTACACACTGCTCCGCTCCGTACACCTCGCACACACGCGGCTCCGCTCCGTACACCTCATACACACGCGGCTCCGCTCCGTACACCCACGGCTCCGCTCCGTACACCCACGGCTCCGCTCCGTACACCTCGTACACACGGCTCCGCTCCGTACACCTCGTACACACTGCTCCACTCCGTACACCTCGCACACATGCGGCTCCGCTCCGTACACCTCATACACACGCGGCTCCGCTCCGTACACCCACGGCTCCGCTCCGTACACCTCGTACACACGGCTCCGCTCCGTACACCTCGTACACACGGCTCCGCTCCGTACACCTCGTACACACGGCTCTGCTCCGTACACCTCGTACACACGGCTCCGCTCCGTACACCTCATACACACACGGCTCTGCTACATCCACACTGTAAATCCTGACCCCACACATACTTACCTCAACCAGCACCATGACAACAGCAAAGCAGAGTCTTGCAGACGGTAGAGGCAAGGCTGAGCGCACAGGACCTGTGATGAGGTCACAGGAGGGGCGGAGTCAGGGGGTGACATGATCGGGGGTCTGGACAATGGCTCCTGATCATGTGACCCCCCTGACTCCTCCCCTCCTGTGACCTCATCACAGGTCCTGCGAACAGAGCGAGCAGGCAAGCGAGTGCGACGCTGTGAGTGGCTGCGGGGGGGAGGGGGTCTCATGCTACGGCGAGGATCGGGTGCGGGGGGGGGGAGTGGCGGCTTATCTCCCTGCAGTGCGGGAGGAACTTGGAAACTATCACCGCCGGAGCAACAGTGGCCGCAGCAGCTGGCAAGCGGCCAGATGATGGGGCGCTGCCGCCCACGTGACAGCGGCCCAGCGGGAAAATGCCCGGTTGGTTATATTGCCAATCCGGGCCTGCCAGAGAGGATGCGTTATGTGTCCTACCACAGCCTCCGAGTCTGGTACCCATGGTTATCAACGGGTGGTGAGTGATCTCCGTGAATGTCAACTAGGTTATTAATAGGCCCCTACTGTTTGTTTAAATCTTTAGGAAAGGTCTAGGAAATCTGTGGGAAAGAAGAATAACAGGGTCTGGGCTCTGCGTAAAAATCCCCTAGTGAAGGATTGGCAGAAGGACCTATGTTCTAACTGCATCCAAAAAACCATTGAGGAGGAGACCCCCAATTTTTCAGCTAGCCTTCGATCAGTTAAGTCTGAGGTGGAGGGCTCTCTTAAACTTAAATCACTACTGAAGAGAGGGAAGAAAAAAGATAAGGATCTTTCTTCTAATTCGGACTCCTCTTCACCCATCCTAAATCCCCGTCTTCCTCTTGCTCGGATAGTGATACAGGGAGTAGGCCATGTTTTCCTATAGAAGAAATGGATGGTCTGCTTAAGGCCATTAGAACAACTATGGGCCTGAAAGAGGAGAAAATGACTAAGTCTTTGGAAGATATCAAGTTTGGGGGATTACAGGAAAAGAAAAAAACGAACCTTCCCCTTTAATGCCAAGGTTCAGGCCTTCATTAATAGAGAATAGAGGAGACCGGAGAAGTTAGGAGCCCTACCCTCCTCCTTTAAAAGGAGGTATCCTTTTGAAGAGAAGGACGCAGAACTATGGGACAAGGTTCCAAAAATTGATGCCACAGTATCCAGGTCATCTAAAAGGTCAGTGCTACCCTTAGAGGACTCGGGTACTCAGGGATCCATTTGATAAGAAAGCAGATACTTACTTGAGACACACATGGGAAGCAGCAGGAGGAGGACTAAAACTAGCAATTGCTGGAACTTGTACGGCATATTTTTTAATGATCTGACTCCAGCAGCTTGAGCAGCAACTCGCCTCCAAGGTAGCGAGAGAAAAAATTCTGTTAGACATGTATTTGTTACATCGGGCTGCAGCTTTTTTGGCAGATACATCTGCCGACTCTGAGGCTGGCAGCCAGAGCAGCCGGGTTATCGAATGCAGCAAGGCGTGCTTTTATGGCTCAAAGGCTGTCCAGGAGATTTACAATCTAAAATCACGCTGTGTTCTCTACCGTGTGATGGCCAATTTTTATTCGGAAAAAATCTGGATGATATTCTAGAGAAAGCGAGTGACAGGAAAAAGGGCTTTCCCAGTGTCATGATCCCAGTGCAGGTTTTGACCTGCACGTCAGGGGTTAATGTCTTGGGCTCAGTGCAGGCTTGTCCTGCACGCCGGGGGTTAATTATTGTAGCCTCCCTTTGGCTCAAGGAGGGCTTCTTATAGCCCTGGGAGACTCCAATCCGTCAGTTATACTTTTGCCTTTGGCTGAGTGTGGTGACCCCTGTGTGCCTGTGCCTTCTGATTGTCTTCTAGTTTGCTTATATGGTTCTGACCCGGTTCTGTGCCCTGCTTGTGAAGTTTGTGCCCGTTCCAAAAGCTCGCATAACCGGCCGGCTGGGGAACTCATACCGTTACTGGTTCCTGATAGGCCATGGACTCATCTCTCCATGGACTTTATTAACGGTCTTCCACCATCCAGGGGCAATACCGTGATCTGGGTGGTGGTGGACAGGTTTTCGAAACAAGCCCATTTCATTCTCTTGGCAGCATTACCCTCAGCAGCAACATTGTCAAGGTTGTTTGTGCTGCATGTGGTCCGATTGCATGGGGTACCCCTGAATGTTGTGTCTGCAGAGGTGTGCAGTTTGTGGCCAAATTTTGGAGGGCATTCTGTAAGAAATTGGGCATCTCACTCTCCTTCTCCTCGGCATATCACCCGGAGAATAATGGTCAGACGGAACACACCAATCAATCCCTGGAACAGATTCTCAGGTGTCTGACCTCCACCAGACAGGAGGATTGGTGTGATGCGTTACCGTTGGCGGAGTTTGCTTTTAACAACCGGGTGAATCAATCCGCCAACATGTCCCCATTCCTGGTCAATTATGGGTTTAATCCTCATTTTGGGGAGTTCTCCCTGGTGGATTCCGGTTTTGACCTGCACGTCACGGATTAATGTCTTGGGCTCAGTGCAGGCTTGACCTGCACGCCAGGGGTTAATTATTGTAGCCTCTCTTTGGCTCAAGGAGGGCTTCTTATAGCCCTGGGAGACTCCAATCCCTGTCAGTTATACTTTTGCCTTTGGCCGAGTGTGGTGACCCCTGTGTGCCTGTGCCTTCTGATTGTCTTCTAGTTTGCTTATATGGTTCTGACCCAATTCTGTCCCCTTTTGTGCGTTTGTTTCTTGATTCTGTAGACAAACGCTATCTGCTTCTCTGGTTGCTGACTCATTGTCTATGTCCTGACTAGTCTCTGATTGCCCCTCTTGTATTTTGCTGCTATCTCCGTGTATGACTCATTGCTTACGTTCTGACTACTCTCTGCTTGTCCCTCTGGTACCGCGCTGCCCTCTCTGTGTATGACCCCCGTTTGTCTGATTTGAGGATCCCTGTAGCAGAATCCTGCACTTATCTCCAGCAGCAGGATGCTAAGCCCAGCCCCCTGCAGTCACATGATCATAGGTTCTTCACTGCTTTCTACCTTCAGCGACACAGGTCCTGTGAGCCTGGAGCACGCATCGTCACCACTGCTTCTCCGCTCCACAGGTATCTTTGGGCACAGATTGGTACTCAGGACATGCGCACTGGCTCAGTGAGCAAGTGCAGTGCAGTGTTCCTGACACTCAGGTTCTTAGGGGATCAGAGAAGGCCGTCTTTTCGGAGGAGAAAATTCAGGTGTCGTCCTCCAGGAGATAGGGGAAGAAAGGAGTCCGGATTCATGTTCGGTGGCCCCTCCTCTTTATCCAAGAAGTACTCGCAATGACCTCAGAACTCCGGTGGGGGGAGGCTTTCACTCATTGTTCAGGCCTGGGAAAACATCTCCAACACCTGAGTCCTGAACATGGTGAAGGAAGGCCTAAAAATACAATTTTTTCATCAGCCAAAACAAACATTTGTAATAACCCCCCATCAGGAAAGTGATAGAACAGCTGGCCCTAGAGACAGAGATCATGAGCCTGGTGGACAAATATGTCCTGTCTGAAGTTCCAAGCGAACAGAAGGGGAGGGAGTTTTATTCACCCCTCCTTTTTAATAAAAAAAACTAAATGGCTCATTCAGAACTATTATAAATCTCAAGGGTCTCAATCGCTGGGTGAAGAATCACACCTTCAAGATGGAATCAGTAACTACAGCCATAAAACTTCTCCATCACAATTGTTTTATGGTGGTGGTCGATTTAAAGGATGCCTATTACCACATCCCTATCCATCCAGGTTATTAAAAATACTTGAGGGTGGCCCTATACATCCAGGGCAGACTCAGACATTTTCAGTTCAGAGCTCTTCCCTTTTGGCCTATCAATAGCCCCGAGAGTATTTACCACAGTTGTAGCAGCGATGACAGCCTTCTTCCGAATCCAGAACATGATTAGCGTTCCCTATCTAAACGTCTTTCTGATAGTAGGAACATCGGAGGATCACTGTGCTGCACAGTTAAGACAGGTGTTAGAGATCCAACCCAGTTCTTGTAGGATGGTGAATACCCAAAAATCAAAATTACAACCCCTAAAGGTGCAGGCCTTCTTGGGTTTTATTCTGGACTCCGAACTACAAGCTTTTCTTCTGCCCAAGGACAAAATAGAGAAGGTGGTAAACCTGACCTTGGCAGCCATCGAGCAACCACAAATGACCTTAAGAAATGCAATGTCCCTGCTGGGAACCCTAACGTCCTGTATCCCAGCAGTCAGGTGGGCACAATTCCATACCAGACAAATTCAGTGGGAGATTGTATCAGCACAGAGATTGCTAAGAGGGAGTTTAGAAGAGAAGGTAAATCTTTCCTCGGGGGTCAGGGACTCCCTCAAATGGTGATCAGACAGGAAAAATCTGACATCAGGGGTTCCTTTCGAAACACCAGCAAGCGATGGGATCCTAACAGACACAAGTTCCTCAGGGTGGGGGCACACTTAAGAGGTCAAGCAATTCAGGGGTCTTGGGCTCCTCAGAAGCTGGGGTCATTGTCAAACCTAAAAGAACTATGGGCGGTAAGCAAGTCCCTAGAAAGCTTTGTTCCTCCCCTCCGGGGCCGCGACGTCCGCATTATGTCAGACAACCGGGCCACGGTAGCATACGTCAATTATCAGGGGGGAACAAGGTCATACTCCCTAATGGAAATGACCAACAACATTTTTCAGACAGCGGAACAACATCTCTTACAGCACTACACATAAAGGGGGCAGAGAACATTGAAGCAGACTTCCTAAGCCGCAACAGGCTAAAACAGGGGGAATGGGCCTCAAACCTCAGCGTTTAACAACAAATATTCCACATATGGGGAATGCTGGAAATATATTTGTTTGCCAACAAAAGCAACAGGAAGGTAAAGAGGTTTTGTTTGCTAAACCCAAGGGAAAGGCCGTTCATGGTAGACTCCCTACAAATTCCTTTGAACTTCAAGATAGCTTACGCATTCCCTCCAGTAGCCTTGATTCCAGCAGTAGTGAGGATCTACGGAAGAACGTGGAGTAAATTCCTGGAGTTCTTAGGGAAACCGTTAAGCCAAAAACTTCCGATCGGTCCCATCCTAGAGTTCCTACAGTAGGGTTAGAACTGGGGCTAGCCGTTAATACCCTTAAAGTTAAGGTGTCGGCCTTAAGTGCATTATACAACTGTAAGCTGGCGTCAAATAGATGGGTGGCAAGATTCATAAAGTCTTGCCATAAGTCCAAACCATTCTCAAATCTAAGTTTCCCCATGGGATCTAAACTTAGTATTGGAGGCCCTTACAAAGGAACTATTTAAACCTATACATTAGTTGTCAATAAAATATCTCACCCTGAAAACAATCGTATTAGTGACTCTAACATCAGCCCATAGGGTGAGTGATTTGCGGGCCTCTCTATAAATCCACCATATCTGCCCAAAGTAGTGTCAAAATTTCATTGAAGTCAAGAGATTATTCTTCCTTCCTTCTGTGATAACCCTAAAAATTTTGGGGAAAAGAAATTTCACAATCTAGATATTAGGAGGGTGCTGCTAGAATATATGTCTGTGACTAGCCAGTGGAGGAGGTCCCAGTTCTTATTCATAGCCTTTCATGGTAGCAGGAAGGGTTATGGGGTGTTAAAGGGTACTATTGCCAGATGGATTAGGGAGGCCATTAATGTAGCATACTCAGCTAGTGGTGCTCCGATTCCTGATGGCATCAAGGTTCACACCACCAGGGGCGTGGCAACCTCCTGGGCAGAAAAAGCAGAGGTATCAGTTGACTAAATCTGTAATGCCGCTACCTGGTCCTCACCATCAACCATCTTTAGGCACTATAGGATGAACCTATCCGCCTCTGCTGACTTGACCTTTGGTAGAAGGGTGCTGCAAGTGGTGATCCCTCTCTAAGGTATTTTGAAGTCTCCAAAAATCTCTCAGGTGTACTGTCATGGGTGAAGGGAAAACACCAAGGTTACTTACTGGTTGCCATTTTTCCCGGAGCCCATGACCACACCCGTGTATTCCCTCCCTTTTCCGCATATGGGTGTGCACGATAATTGGGCGTATTTATGATGTGTTGGTTATATGTGTAATTAACCTGGAGGTTCTCTCATGCTCTGTAACCAACTGAAGCGGGGGAGAGGTACCACCCCTTATATTTCAATAATTCAACAATGCGTCCAAAAATTCCTAAATGGCACTTCAATATAAATCATAAACATATAGGGTGGCAACAATTATTGTGTCTACCACAAGGAAGCGAACCAAACTATAAATTTAAAAATATTTTTATTTGAAAAATTAAATGCATATTTAAAAGACCACATATCCATAATTTTATCAGAACATACCCCATAAGGGGGCAGCAGCAGAAAGCTATAAATTCTTTGAGATAGTCATGTGGAGCTATAGATAAATCTCATATCAACAAGACATCCAAAAAACATCCATATATTATGTGCCAATGAAAGCATCATTCATAAAAAATTTTTTGGATCAAAGATAATGCGACCAATAAACCCTCCTAAATAGACATAACTCAATATTTAATATACCTCAGCATATCACAATTATCCATATCTATGCCCCACATAGGAGATAATCCCAAAAATCAATAATATATTGCCCAGTAAAGTGCTCTTGGTGCCGTGTGCTCCCACACAAAAGTGCTAATGGTGCCTGTGTATAAGCCACACAGGGGCTATCCCAAAAGAGCAATTAGTATATTACCTAATGGAGTGCTGATCGTGCATGTTCTGCTGTTGTCCCCTGCGCCCTGACACGCTTTTCGCCCTACTACTACTTCTGTGGGCTGCCCCCTTTTGGGGTATGTTCCGATAAAATTATGGATATGTGGTCTTTTTAATATGCATTTAACCCCTTATATTTCAGTAGAGTCCTGGCAGGGTAGATCCTTCTCTCAGGTGTGCTGTCATAGGCTCCGGAAAAACAGACTACCGGTAAGTAACCTTGGTGTTTTAGGGATCACATCACATTTGAAGTGACTTTGGGAGCCAATATGACAGAAAATACCCAAAAGTGACACAATTCTATAAACTGCACCCCTCATGGTGCTCAAAGCCACATTCAAGAAGTGTATTAACACTTCAGGTTCTTTACAGGAATTAAATCAATGTGGAAGGAAAAAAATAAACAATTTAATTTTTTTTCACAAAAATGTTACTGTAGCACAATTTTTTTATTTTTAAAAGGGTAACAGGAGAAAATGAACCTCAAAATTTGTTCTGCAATTTCTCCCGAGTACGTCAGTACCCCAATATGTGGGGGAACACTACTATTTGCAAGGCACGGAAGGAGCACAGTTTGACTTTGGGAATGCAAAATTGTCAGGAATAGAGAACGGGCGCAATGTCACGTTTGGAGAGCCCCTGATGTGCCTAAACAGTGGAAACCCCCAGCAAGTCACCCTATTTTGGAAAATACATCCCTCAGGGAATTGTCTAAAAGTGTGGTCAGCTGTTGTGAATTCTCCCTCTGGCTTCCCTCTGGTGATTACTGAAGGTAGTGGAGCTGGTCTGATTGACAGAGGGGTTGCGAGTTCTCTTTCTGGGCTCCCTCTGGTGGTTACTGGAGGTAGTGGAGCTGGTCTGATTGACAGAGGCTTGCCACCTGATAATGAGGAAGACGATTGGAGATCTGGGGTTTCTGATTGGGATTTAAGACAGCTGACTCCCTCCATCCCTGCTGGTTATTTTCTTCCTGTGCCTTCTGAGATCTGATGTCTCCTGCTGTGTCCCTGCGTGGTTCAGCTAAGTGATTCATTTGCTATTCTGTTTGCATTTGATCTGGTTTTGTCTATCTCTGCTTTGTGCGGGTCAGCCAGCTCTGGCTGGGGCTGTTCTGAATTACCGCCCGTATGTTACTGCTTGTGCCAGTTTGTTTTGTCCCCTGTTGTATTGGTCTCTTTTTGCTTTGCTTTCAAAATATACCAGAGTGCTGATTTAGTGGGGGCGAAGTCGTGCGACTTCAGTGTTTTTGTGCATCAGATGTGTTGGACTTTTTGCAGGGATTGCAGACTGTCTTTCTTGTCCTGTCTAGTTAGTGTGGGCCCCATCGTTTGCTCAGTCTATTTTCCTGCCTGCGTTTGTGTTTTCATCTTGTCTCACCGACAATATATGTTTGGGGGCTATCTATTCCTTTGGGGTCTGCTCCGGGGCAGTTTAGATTTCCCCTTTTCTTGCTTTAGGCTTAGTTAGCTCTCCGGCTGTGCCGAGGCATCTAGGATCATCGTAGGTAGGCTCCACGGCTACTGCTAGTTGTGTGAACAGGATCAGGGGTCTGCAATCTGTTTAGTTACCAACCTCTCTGGTTTTCTGTGGCTTAGACTGGGCCTGTTATCCTCCTCGGTGACCCATTCATAACAGTCAGCATCTTGAACACACAGGTGCTTAGCGTAATTTTAAAACTGAAATTTAAAATTGTTTTTTTTTCCCCAGTGATTTTGGCCTCAAATTTTTCATTTTCTCAAAGGTAACTGAAGAAAAATGACCCAGAATTTGTTACTCACTTTCTCCTGAGTACTTCCATGCCCCACATGTGGTCAATAACTACCTTTTTAGGCACATTGCAAAGCTCAGAAGGGAAGGAGCGCCATATCAGTGTGCCGATTTTACTGGAATGATTTGCAAGTGCCATGTCACATTGGCATATAGCCTCTGTGGTGTCAGGACAGCAGTACCCCTATAAGTGACCTCATTTTATAAACTTCACCTCTTAATGAAATTATCTAGAGGGGAAGTGATCATATTGACACTTGTGTCAATTTTTTTTTTGCCATTGAGCGGTGAAGAAAAAATATACCACTATAATGTTGTTTTAGCCCCACAGGTTGTACTTTTTTCACCAGGAGAAATGTGTAACAATGACCTCATAATTTGTTACACAATTTCTCATGAACGAGGCAATACCCCATATGCGGCTGTACAGTACTGTTTGGCCACAAGGCGAGACTCTGGAGGGAAGGAGCATTACTTGACTGTGACAATAAATTTTCGTAGAATAGTTTGCAGACTCCATATACAGAGCACCTAAGTGCCAGAAGAGCAGAATCCCCCTCAATTTACCCCAATTTGGAAATTACACCCCTCTGGGGATTTATCTACAGGTGTAGTGTTGATTTTGACTCCAAGGATGTTTTCCAGAAACAAGCCGCAATGGATGTTGTCAAATGAAAATGCAAATATAGTAGTGCTGGTACATTGTGCCCAGCTCATGCTTCTGGAGACACACCCGTAAATTAAGTGGGTTCTCCTTGCTACAATAATGCCAAGGTGTGGACGCCAACTGCAGTTTAGGCAAACTGTGAGGCTCAACAGGAGGGGGCATTTGGATTTGGGAGAGCAGATTTCACTGGATTTCTTTTGTTGGGAGCCACGTCACTTTTCCAGAGACTTTGCGCTACAAGTAATGTGGAAGCCCTCTATATTTCTGTTAAAGGGGTTGTCCGGGCTTTTCACATAATCTCAGTGCATATCTGGGCTGCAGATTGCTGACAATAAGTAATTTACCTTCTGTGGCCAGTTTGCAGCGTTTCCAAGATATCATCTCTTGCTTCTATGAAAAACGTCCAGGGGGGTGTGCTCTGGCATTGAAATGAGAACTGGTCGTTTCCTCCTACTCTACTAAAAACCTGCCCTCTATAGCAACAACCCCACCCTCCATAGCTACAACCCCACCCTCCATAGCTACAGGACCTCCCCATCCACATGAACAAGCCTATCCCTCCTCACACAGTAACAAATCCTCCCCCTCTAGCAGCCTCCGTGCATGGAGCAGGACCACCCAGCTGCTCCTCCCCCAGACACACGCTGAACAGTGATCTATGGAAAGTGAAACTAGTGAGGAGGAAACACTGAGCACTTACATCTGGGTCTCTCTATAAATCTAGAAAATACATCATTCAGATGAAATCCCTGAGGGATCCATTCACTATGAGGCAGCAGAGTTACTCTGAACTCTGACTTATGTTTGGCAGTAACTGGCTTTTCAGGGGTGCATCAAACTTTGTCTGACCAAAAAAAGGAGACAATGAATGGATCATAGGACAGACTGCATCCACAGTACTCCATCTGCTTCACTCTAGGGAATCTTCTGCCAGGAGTTCTATCTGAATCACGTATTTCAGATATTTACATGGAAACCCTGGTGTAAGCGCTCAGCTTGGAGCACAGGATAAATGTGAGTAAGCCTTACTGCAATAAACAAACATATCAACAGCAGGTCAAATTTTTATGTATTTTTTACTCTGTTCATCGTGCAGTATAAGTGATTACATTACTTTATTCTCCGGGTATTTCTGCTGACAGTCCTGTGATGGTTTTTTTTTTGTGGGTCAAGTTGATTGTTTTATTAATACACTTTTCTGGCACATTACATGTTTTGAAAGCTTTCTATTCCAATATTTGAAAGGCAGAATGAACAAAAAACAGAACTTCAGGTTTTTTGTTTTTTTTTATATTTATGCCATTCACCATATGATAGAAGTGATAACACCACTTTATTCTTCGAGTCAGTACAATTACTGCGATTCAACATTCATGTATTTTTTTAATGTTTTGTCGCTTCTACACAATAAAAACAATTTTATGGAAAAATTGCAGCCGTTGGGGCTACAGTGACTCCTTTCTTTGTGTGTTCGTGCTGTGTGGCAGCCATTGTTGCTGTGGTTTTGTGCTGGTGGGGGCGGGCCGTCTGCCCTGCTTGTACATTGCCGTTGTGGCGGTGGTTGGCGCACGGCTCCACTCTGCTAGGGCTGTAGGATCTACTATGAGGTTTAACGTGGTGTGTTGGTGGGCTTAATACAGTCTGATCAGAATGTTAAAACAAAGAACCTCATGTTCAGTTATCTAAATTTTTGCCTAGCGGCATTAGATCAATGTATGATTTTTGTAGGTGTGGTTTATGCTATTTTTTTGTTTTTGTTTGCATAGCATGATTTTTCCCCTTTCTTGGACCAGCACTCCTCCCATTTGGCACAAGTGATTTTAATTAAGCTGGAAACTGCAAAGGAAGGAGTCTAGCCCATTTTTTTCTCTCACAGTGAAGAGCTGGAGGAAGGTGCGTTTCAGTGCTTTTTTTTTTAAGTGACAACGCCGCTTTATTCTTCGAGTCAGTACAATTACTGTGATACAATATTTATGTATTTGTTTAATGTTTTGTCACTTCTGCACAATAAAAACAATTTTATGAAAAAAATACTGGGTTTGCATTTCTTTATTCTAAGAGCTATAATTTTTTTCTTTTTCCACTGATGGAGCTGTATGGCAGCCACTTTTTGGTTTTGTTTTATTCCACTTTTTTCCAGTGGTATGACGAAAAATAAGTTTTTGCCAGGGTTTTTTTTTTATGGTGTTCACTGAAAGGAATAACTAGTGGGACAGTTTTATAGGTCAAGGTGTTCTAGACACAGCGGTACCAAATGTGTGTATTTCAAGTGTTCATATTTGTTTTTGCGTTATGCATTGTAATGCATGAGACTTGTGTGATTACACCTTACATGGCATACCAGAAGGTCCTTGTTTGAGCTGACACCTGCTCATGACATGCTATGTCCATCATTAGTCATAACGGGGTTAAGTGGAAACGTGGAAACGTTTCTGTGACGTAGTCAAAGCACAGGCTTTAATCTAATTGAGAATTTGTGGTCTGACTTGAAGATTGCTGTTCATCAGAGGGAAACAGCTAACTTGAAGGAGCTGGAGCAGTTTTGCCATGAGGAATGGGCAAAAATCCAAATGAAAGATGTGGAAAGCTCATAGAGAGAAACTTATCGAAAGCGATTTGCAGCTTTAATTGCCACAAAAGGAGGCTCTACAAAGTACTGACTTTGGACTGGGGGAGTGAATAATTATGCACACTGAAGTTTTCAGTTATTTTGTCCTATGTGTTGTTTTCTGTACAATAAAAAGAAAACCAAATGTTCACAGTTGAAGGCATGTTCTTTACATGAACTGATGCAAAACCTAAAAAAAACACTGAAATTCCAGTTTGTGAGGTAGCAAAACATAAAGAATGCCAAGGTGGGTGACAACTTTTGCAACCACTCTATCTGTTGACAAAACTGGTCTCACCACATACAAATTCTTAAAGGCCCCGTTACACATAACGATGTCCCAGCGATCCCACCAACGATCCGACATGGATGGGATCACTGGGACATCGTTAGGGTGATCACTGGTGAGCTGTCACATAGACAGCCCCTCCAGCGATCAGGACCAGCGAGCAAGCTGGTTTCCAACGTAAACATCGGGTAACTAAGAGCCGCGCGGCTCTTGGATACCCGCTGTTTAACCTAGATACCAGCGTGTACGCTGGTTTCCAACGTAAACATCGGGTAACTAAGAGCCGCGCGGCTCTTGGATACCCGCTGTTTACGTTGGAAACCAGCGTGCGCTGGTATCTAGGGTAAACAGTGGGTATCCAAGAGCCGCGCGGCTTTTAGTTATCCTATGTTTACATTGGAAACCAGCATCGCTGATCGCTGGTCTCTCGCTGCCACACACAGCGATGCGTGCTGCCCAGCGGGAGACCAACGATCAAAAAATGGCCCTGGACGATCCTGCACGATCAGCGATACCCGGCAGGGGAGCCGGTCGCTGATCCCCATCACACACAGCGATATCATAGAATCGTAGAGTTGGAAGGGACCTCCTGGGCCATCTGGTCCAACCCCCTGCTCAAAGCAGGATTCGCTAAATCATCCCAGACAGATGTCTGTCCAGCCTCTGTTTGAAGACTTCTATTGAAGGAGAACTCACCACTAGAGTTGAGCGACTTTGGTCGGATCGGGTTTCATGAAACAAAATTTGTTTCAGATGAAATTGGTCCGACTAGGGCAAAAAAAAAGTCGGAGTTTCGTCCGAAACGCGACCCCAATGCAAGTCAATGGGAAATAAAAGTCGGTATTGAGCGGATAACATTTATCCACTCAATGCCGACTTTTATTCCCCATTGACTTGCATTGGGGTCGAGCTTCGGACGAAACTCCGACTTTTTTTTTTGCCCTAGTCGGACCAATTTCATCTGAAACAAATTTTGTTTCATGAAACCCGATCCGACCAAAGTCGCTCAACTCTACTCACTACGTCTCGTGGCAGTCTGTTCCACTCATTGATCACTCTATCAAAAAGTTTTTTCTAATATCTAATCTGTCTCCTCCCATTCAGTTTCAGCCCATTGCTGTTAGTCTTTCCTCGTGCAAATGAGAATAAAGATGATCCTTCTACAATGTGACAGCCCTTGAGATATTTGTAGACAGCTATTAAGTCTCCTCTCAGTCTTCTCTTTTGCAAGCTAAACATTCCCAAATCCTGCAACTTTTCCTCATAAGACAGGGTTTGCAGACCGATCACCATTCTGGTCGCTCTTTTCTGAACTTGCTCCAGTTTGTTGATGTCTTTTTTAAAATGTGGCGCACAAAACTGGACACAGTATTCCAGATGAGGTCTGACCAAAGAGGAGTAGAGGGCAATACTGACTTCACGTGATCTAGACTGTGTGCTTCTGTTAATACATCCTAGAATTGCATTTGCCTTTTTTGCTGCTGCATCACACTGTTGACTCATATTCAGTCTGTGATCTATTAGTATACCCAAGTCTTTTTCACATGTGCTGTTGCTTAGCCCTATTCCTCCCATTCTGTATATGCTTTTTTCATTTTTATTGCCCAGATGTAGTATTTTGCATTTTTCCCTGTTAAAAGCCATTCTGTTAGTTGCTGCCCACTGCTCCAGTATATTTATATCTTTTTGAATCCTCTTTCTCTCTTCTCTAGTATTAGCTATCCCTCCTAGCTTTGTGTCATCAGCAAATTTAATCAGTTTACCCTCAATTCCTTCATCTAAAATGTTGATAAAGATGTTGAACACTACAGGGCCCAGGACAGAACCCTGTGGTACCCCACTTGAGACATTCTTCCAACTGGATGTGCAACCATTTACGACCACTCTTTGGGTCTTTTGGGTCTCTCGCTGGAGAGATCGCTGATGCGTCACAAAATCCGCAATCTCGCTAGCGATCTCGCTGTGTGTGACGGGGCCCTAAGAGAAAATATATCTCACCACTTAAGGCCCCGTCACACATAGCGAGATCGCTGCTGAATCACAATTTTTGTGACACAACAGCGATCTCACCAGCGAGATCGCTGTGTGTGACAGCGATCAGCGACCGCCCTCCCCCTGCCGGGATCGCTGCAGGAAAGGCCAGGACTTTTTTTTGGTCGCTTGTCTTCCGCTGGCCAGCATGCATCGCTGCGTGTGACAGGCGGGAGACCAGCGATCTGCTGATAACTAATGTACACATCGGGTATCCAAGGGACGTGCGTCCCTTAGATACCCGATGTGTACGTTAGTTACCAGCGTGCTGATGCAGGGAGCTGGTAACTAACGTACACATCTGGTATCTAGGGACGCGCACCCCTTGGATACCCGATGTGTACGTTAGTTACCAGCTTCTTGCGTCAGCGTGCTGTTTACTAACGTGCATAGTGACGTTGGGGCGCTGGGCGTCGCTGTGCTGATCGCTGGTGAAGCTGTCTGTTTGACAGCTCACCAGGGATCACATAGCGACTCACCAGCGATCCTGACACATTGATATCGTTGTCAGGATCGCTGGTGAGTCGCTATGTGTGACTCCAGACTTAGAGATAAATGAATACAAGCATTGTTTGTTTTCTGCTGTACTGAATTGAAATGGTATCTAGAATAGTGTGTATTGTATTATATATACCTATTTGAAGTCAAATAAATAGTTTAGGTAGAAAAAGCAAGTAAACAGGGTAGAGGGTTGGCATTTAGCAAAATTGAGCTTGGAATATACATAATAGATCTGTGTGACATCTAAGACAACAAAACATTAACATTGTTAATTAGACCAAATGGTGGTGTACAAAAATAAACAAAGCCTAGGGTACAAGACCCCTGCACATGGGGGGGATAGGCATCAGATCAGAGATGGTATGGGTAAACAAATAGGAAGACAGACATATGACAGGGAGGCAAGAATAAAGGAAATCATGAATAGAGGGGTTAAGACGGATACAGTATCTGAAAGCAAAGCTAAGTTTGGGTGGCCAAAAATACAAAGCCACCTAATGTGGCAGGTGAAAATGCAGGAAAGGAGCAAAAAATAAGCTATTAATAAGCTGTGGCAGCATAGTAAACTTGGAGAATCCTCGTGAAGTTAAGGGCCTGTCACACTAAGAGATATCGCTAGCAATATCGCTATAACTAGTGACGTTATAGCGATATTGCTAGCGATATCTCTGTGTCTGATACTTACCAGCGACCGGCTCCCCCGCTGGTTATCGCTGATCGCGCGAGAACGTTCAGGACTGTTTCTCGTCGTCAGCTTCCTGTGGCGCTTCCTGCTGTGAGGACGAGCGACGCGTGGAGCCGGGCGGGAGGACGCAGGATCGCCTGGTGTGACAGGTAAGTAGCGATCCCCGTCCCCAGCGATGTCGCTAGTGAGATCTGCCTATGTGGCAGCTCACTAGCGACCACTTAGCGATGTACCAGCGATCCTGACCGCGTCATATCGCTGGTCGGGATCGCTGGTACATCGCTAAGTGTGACAGTACCTTTAGTCTACTAGGTCGTTAAGAGATGAAGAGATGTATGAACACCTTTAAGTGTAGAATAAGGTTTCTTCAAAGATGGTGGCACAAGGTTTTTCCATGCAAGGCTATCTTGCTCCACTTAATATTTAACCCCTTAATGACAGCCAATACGTCTTTTTACTGACCTGAGATATAAGAGAATATCATCCCCACACGGGTGACAATCCAGCAGCTGTCAGCTGTACACTATAGCTGACAACTTGCTGTATCACAAATGATTAGTGTTTGCACCATCCAGATCTGTTTAACCCCTTAGTTGCTGCTGTCAAAAGTGACTACATCTAATAAATGGTTAATAGATTGTGGGGGCTTCTGCTTTAATCTAATTGACACACCGAGATTATGATTGTGTGGTCCTGATGTTTTCTATAGCAGTTCATGGCCAAATAGCGGCCTTAGAGTCTCCAGGCTCTAGCGGTCAGTTCAGAAGTCAGTGTCATTTAGGAGGTAAACAAACACTTTTTCATTCCTGCTATACCACTTTGCATTAATTCCTGAAAATCACGTGAAGGGTTAATAAACTACCTGACAGAAGTTTTCAATATGTCAGGAGATGCTGTTTTTAAAATGGTATCACATTTGGGGTCTTCCAATATATTGGACCCCCAAAGTCACTTCAAACCTGGATAGATCCCTCAAAAAAAAAAATGTTGTAAATTTCCTTGAAAAAATGAAAAATTGCTGCTACATTATTAAACCTCCTAAAAGGCTAATAAAATAAATTAGCATTTTAAAAATGGTGCTCATGTAAAGTAGACATGTGGGAAATGTTATTTATTAATGTTTTTGTGTGATATGACTATCTGGATTAAAGGGATAATCATTCAACTTTTGAAAATTGCAATTTTTTTTACATTTTTGTCAAATTTCTGAAATTTTTTATAAATAAACACAAAACATATCAACCTAAATTCACCATTATCATAAATTATAATGTGCCACGAAAAAACAATCTCAAAATCACTGGGATTTATTGAAGCGTTCCAGAGTTATCACCGCATAAAATGACATTGGTCAGAATTTAAAAAATTGGCCTCGTCACTAAGGGGTTAAAGAAGCTGCCTGGCAGATCTTTGTGCAGTTGTTGAGAGAGGGTGCATAAGACTATCATAAGGGATGATGCTCCTCAGAGCTCAGGGCATAAGGATCAAACAAATGGGAAGACAGACATATGACAGAGAGGCATCACCTGACCCCCCAACTGCCATGAAGACCCATGGGCCTGCCACCGGGCGGAGAAAATTGTGTGTGCATGTAAGCGCGTGTTAAATGCCACTGTCAATCTCTGACAGCGGCATATAACAGGTTCACAGTCGTGGGCAGAGTAGCTCTCCACACGCGATTGTTAGCAGCAGGTCATGGCTGTAAAAAATATATAAAGTGCTCTCAGTGAGAGAAACAAAATAGGAATCTTGTGGGTATGATACCTTTTAATGGCTAACAAATAATAGTGAATGTTGTTACAAAGCAGGCTTTCGGGACTGCTTATGTCCCTTCATCAGGCTGATATGATAAAATATTTTAAGAAACCTTATTTATATACAGTTTAAAGCGCAACATTTCAATAAACAAACAATGAGCTTGGAGAGAGAATCATTAATTAGGTAAGATTAGATAGGTAGTGTGAAAAGTTCTGTGAGATCAAAGGGCTACTTGGAGGAGATAGCTCAGATATGGTAATGGATCATAAAACCTTCTGACAAATTGAGTCCTGTGTGAATAGAATCAAAGATTGTAATGAATTTGTGCTCCCACACTCTCTGATGTGTCTGTGATTTAAAATTGCCTTTTAAAATGACAACTTTCATATTGCCTATGTTGTGTCCTGGATGACAGAAATGCTTAGCCACAGGTAAATGTTTTTTTTTGTCTGTCGATGAGACCTCATCCTTGCTCTCAGTCTCTGTCCTGTTTCTCCAACATAGAGAACACCCACAGGACATATATTGCATAGAATTAAATACACCACATTGGAAGAGTAACATGTGAATGTCCCTGGGATCTTATAGTCCTGCTGTGTGTTGGGAATTTGGATTTTGTCTTTGGTCTCTATATGAATGCAGGTTTTGCATCTTCTCCCATTGCAAGGATATGTTCATATCAGCATATTGTCATATCAGCCTGATGAAGGGACGTAAGCAGTCCAGAAAGTTTGCTTTGTAACAACATTCACTATAATTTGTTAGCCATTAAAAGGTATCATACCCACAAGATTCCTATTTTGCTTCTCTCACTGAGAGCACTTTATATATTTTTTTCTACTGGCTAACACGGTACCAAACCACTTTTTCATTTTACTACATGGCTGTAAAACACATACACCCGCTTCTAACATGCACCATACATGTACGGTGGATGTAGTGGCAAGGAAGGTTAATGTTAATCTTGGTTTTACTGTTGTCAAGACATTTGACTAATAATGTAACTAAAGGCATTAAGAAGGTAAAAAGTGATTGTAACGGGGTCTTCTGTGCTGTAATACCTCTTACATTACCACCCCGTGTTTCAGGAGGTCCACTCTGCTTTTCCTTACTTCTGGATGAAGGACGCTGGCTCAAAAGGCTTTGTAACATGGGAACATATAAAAGATCACTGCTTCTCCACGTATTTCCAATGTGACAACATTTTACTCACCGGTCTCAGAATATATATACATACAGAGGACAGGACAATCAATATGTGGCGGGCCAGTAGATAACAGGCTCCAATTCAGACTCCAGACGTACATTACAATAGCCGCAGGTGGCCAGCGACCCTCGATCATTTACCGTGGGATTTACAAAGGTGGGGGGAGGTCAGAAGTGAGATATCTCGTTTACCTCTGCCTAGGGGTCGCAGCCGGTCGGTTGCTGTATTAGGGGCATGCATCTCACATTGCACCTATCATACATGCATCTCCTATTCGGGGTGCTGGGGGATTCTGTAACACGGATGCGCTTTCTAAGGCAGCATTTTTAATGCCACTTGCAAATTTCTTTTGACTCGTCCCTCTTTCCCTTTTGAATTGGTTTTATCATATAGTGTAGCTTGTTTTGTATAAAATTGGCTTTGTGACACACAAAAAAGATGATACACTAGTACTTGCCATTTCAAAAGGTACTGAGTTCTCCAAAACTATATTTATGTACACACGTTAGTACAAGCAGTAAATTACAGTAGCTCATTATGTTAGCCAGCATGTATTTTTTCTCATATTGTGGTTTTGTTAAAATCGAGTCATAAAGCTATTTCTTGGACATAATTTGGGCCTTCAGCTGAAAAAAAAAAATAGCCAAAAGCTCTTGATATAAACTTCTCGTTTACTGTTTGCAAAGTGTCCAATCTCCATGAAGAAAGTAATTATTCTGCGGAAACAAGCCAACTGGCAAAGTAAATCGTACTGTATATTATGTACATTTTATGTGAGCTTTAAAAGCGCAGAGTTATGGCTAAATGTAATCTAATGAAACTTGTCATACTGTTGACATGTTTTGTAACTTACTCTAAGGCTAGCAGTAACCATTCCACATGTAATTTTTGCAGCACATTGGCAGTTTGCCCCACAAGTGAGCGATGTAATGTGTTGGTAATAGAAATAGCAAATTAGTATTTAAGCTACTGCACTTAAGTTATTTGGTTTCACATGTGCCTTGAGTTGGCAAGAAAAGAACGGAAATTAAACTCTTCAAAAATCTGAAAGCATGAAAGCGCTTGTTCTTTTGATTGAAACCACATACTTAGCTTTTGATTTTAGCCAGCGCCAGTGGTAGGGAAAATTACAGCTGAGGAAAAAATACATTGCAAGCTGTGAAAATGGCAATTGGCAATGCATGCCTTCTATCCGATTGCAGTATTTCTGCAAATTCATCGGCAAGTATTCTCTAATGTTTTATCTCTCCAGGTATGCAAAATGTTTTACCTTTATTTGAAGTGGAATTATTTCATAGTCCTTTCATGTAAAACAGCATTCTATCCACTAGTTCCGCTCTAAATGTCCTTCTCAGCATATTTCTGCAGGCTGGGCATTTTGTCTTTTTTTCCTCACAATTTATATAGGACATTTTGTATTTTTGATTACATTAATAAGTGACAGAATAATGTTACCAAAAACACTGGGGAAATGGCTTTAACATTTTAATAATTGCTGCAGAGATTACACTGGATGCTTATGTGGTTGCTGTATACTTTCCTAATTGGTCATTTAGAAGGTATGAGTGTAAAGGTACTGTCACACTTAGCGATGTACCAGCGATATGACGCGGTCAGGATCGCTGGTACATCGCTAAGTGGTTGCTAGTGAGCTGCCACACAGGCAGATCTCACCAGCGACATCGCTGGGGACGGGGGGTCGCTACTTACCTGTCACACTAGGCGATCCTGCGTCCTCCCGCCCGCGTCCACGCTCGTTGCTCGTCTCTCCTCAGGGAGCGCCGCAGGAAGCTGACGACGAGAAACAGTCCTGGACGTTCTCGCGTGATCAGCGATAACCAGCGGGGGAGCCGGTCGTAGGTAAGTATCGGACACAGCGATATCGCTAGCAATATCGCTAGCAATATCGCTATAACGTCACAAGTTATAGCGATATTGCTAGCGATATCGCTTAGTGTGACAGTACCTTAAGTGTACTGAAATGTAAATCGGTCTTACCCCATGTTCATGCATTATTTAATAGGGTGACAATACTTTCAGCTTATTTTGCTTCAAAACTTATTTTTTTCTGTCCTGATATACTTTTTACTGACTAAAATATTTTGATTAGTAAATAACCTAATAGAAAGTCGTACATCGTTTAGGGAATTATTTACACCATTTACACCACAGCTGTCCAACAAAATTGGGGCAATTGGTGGGGATAATGTAGCAGTATAAAAAAAAACAACCTAGTTCGAACAAGCTGCACGAGAGTCCCAAAATCACGAGTAACCGCAGGAATGGTGCTGGCATGGGAGGTGAGTTTGGGCTTTTTTATTTTATCGGGTTGTAGAGAATAAGACTGCTAGTCTTATTTTTACTCAACCCCTTCATAAGTGTCAATTCATTAGTGTGTAACAGAGCATCATTTGACTTTTATGAACTGCTACAAAATTGACGCATAGCTGGACTGTATCTTCTAGCAGCATTTTTGTTGAATGTTAGCCCATTCTCAATGGGCAATGGCCACCAGTCCATTAATATTCTTAGGTTTGGATACTGTGACCGCATTCTTCAAATACCATTAAAGATTTTCTATTAGTTCAAATTGGGTGACTATCACAGTCACTCCAGAGTCTCCCAAGCCTAATTCTAAAAAGAATTTTGAAGTATGCTTTGGATTATTGTCCTGTTCAAAGGTCCAATAATGCCCAAACTTCAGCTCAGAAGACATGACGTTTTCTTCTAGTATTTCTTGACACTTGAATAAATCCATTTTGCCCTCCCATGCTCCAGACTTCCAGTGCCAGATGATGCAAAGCAGCCCCAGATCATCTCTGAGCCACAGACGTTCTTCTCCGTATTGACTGTTTTCATTTTAGTGTGGGGTGGAGACCTTTTAGAGTTTTGTATGTGTCATAGTGTCTTTGGCCATCAAATGTTGCAGTCATACAAGGGTTTTTGCTCACCTTACTCCTCAGGAATTTGAAGGCAGTCAGTGGTTGCTATCATTTTTTGTCACGTCCAGATAGCAAGCATAGCCAGTGTTCCAAGACCGGAGTCACACTACAGCGAGATACGGCCGAGTCTCGCAGGTTAAAACCAAGCTCTGGCACCGGCACTCCAGAGCGGAGCGTGCGGCTCCATGTATTGCTGTGCGGCTGCACGCTCCGCTCCAGAGTGCCAGAGCTTGGTTTCAACCTGCGAGACTCGGCCGTATCTCGCTGTAGTGTGATCCCGGCCTAACTTTTTGAATTTTCAAAGTGTACTTCTAAGTTTATCTCAAGGAACATCTGGGCATGGAAGATTCTGGAGTGGTTGTCACCCTTGCCTAACTTGAACCATCTTTGGTAAGAATTGAAGAAGATGATTGCAGCATGCACACGCAAGAATATTTTTAAACTGAAGGAAATTGATCATGATGAATGGGCTAAGATTTCTCAGGCTGCCAGAAGGTGATTTCTGGCTATTTACCATGATTGCAGCTGGGGCATAACAGCCAACTGTTGCTCTAGTATGGACACTAGTTATTCAGGTATTGACTAATTTGAAGACTGCTGTAATCATTAAAAATGTCATTTAATATTGATTTTGGAGAAGCCACTTATTAGTTGTGTTGAGCTTTGTCTATTATTCTTTTGTTTAGTACTTAGTGAAGAAAGTTTGGAAATTTTGTTGATAAAACTAATTTGCAATGTGTTAAATAGTTTTGATTGCAACTGTATAGCTGGGTTGACAAACTGCTCAGCGACAGAGTTCAGAACTTAAAGAATGTGAAAGCTTGTCTGACCAGTTAAACATTTAAAAAATCTCTTTGACTGCTGTGAAGTAATAACAGAAGTACTGTTCAATTTACTAATCAACCGCTGCTTCTGTGCTGATGCATCCCTGGTTCCTTCCTGGTCTATGTATTTTTTGCATGGACTTGTGACATCTGCAGCTAATCGGCCAACCCCAGCAATGACCTCATATGCTGCCCTTGTTCAGATTTGAACTCAGGACCTCAGTGCTGCAAAACAAAATTATCTGAGTCTGTGTGTTGCCCTGTAGATATTATTACAGATAGACTATGGTTTGCTGCCCACAAAATTGTGTTTTGTAAAGTCAGTAATAATTCACTTGTGCACCTCTACGAGTTTTTGAGACAGTATGCTTTACACCAACTGTTTAAGCCAATCCTATTTTATTCACACTATCAGTCCCTTGAACCAACCATTCTAGTCACCTTTGTACAATTGTTTCAAGGCTAGAAAAAGCTGACTATGGGAATCCAACTTCTCCATTGAGCTAATGATAATGAATGCATGCTCATATCTTCTTCAGATGCCTGCACAGTAGCCTGAGAGATTTCCGTCCTTTATCAATCACATATTTTATGACTTCACATGCTTGGTGATAGAACAGTTAGCAATCAGTGTACCTCCAACTGCAGAAATACTTTGTCTGGTTTGGTTTCCCTATAACGTTTTTCCCCTGGCTGAACTGGTCAAATGGAAGCTGGAATAATCTGATTCATAGACATGAAAGAGATGATATTTTCCACTGTCGTAATGAATTATGAAAAATGCGACCTGTAAACTGGTGATCCCGTAATGTATCCTGTGTGAAATCAAAGTTTAGAAGGTCGTAATAATTCCCACTGGTGATATCACTTCTACTTCTGTCACTATTGCACGTGTTAATGGAATATAAAACCGTTTAACAAACGCTAAGAGAGAACTAAATAACAGACAATAGAATTGTTGTATTTATTGCCTAAAGATGCCCTTTGTAAATAAAATAGAAAATGTATATATATTTTTTTATTTGAATGAAAGAACTTGAGTCTTTTGCTAATAGGATTCTAAAAAAGAGCCTTATTATATTTGGTTAATTGCCAAAAGTGTAATGAAATCCCATAAAATGTATGTACACTTGATAGATCCTGACTGCATTTTATTATTCCATTCACATATGTTCGTATTATTTCTTGATATTAGCTTGACTGTTTAGGAATATGAATCATTATGCAGTGCACATGGCAAGATTCCTCTCCGCTTAATATTAAGTACTCCGGATATACCATATATAGCACCTAATGATTGGTTCAAACTGCCTCCTGCTGCTACAGACCTCTTTAGCAGTGTGCCATTCAAAAGACAGTTAATTATTGAATATTATTTTGCACGCTGACAAAGCATGTGCTATGGATTTTTTTCCCCTCGTTTGCCTACGTGTTTTAGCTCAGGTTATAATTTCTAGTAATAATTTATAACTCACAGCGGTTGGTGAAGCGCCTATTAAATTTTTACACTATGATATGAAGAAATTAACCACACAATTTCAAGTGTGGGTTAGTCTGTTCACAGTTAGATATTTTAAAATGGGAAATGCATCATGTTTGTACTTTGTATACAATGTTGGCATATTTGCAGTAAACGTTATCCAAGAAAGAAAACAAATGTTGAGGTTCTCGGCATGGCAGATATCTTATTTATTTATTGCCACTTAACAGTTATTTATAGTATTGTATTTATTTAGATATTTGATTTTTTTTTGTCTGTTCAAAGAGAAATAAAAAAAAAAAAAATTGTCATATTTCTCCTTCCTTTAGCTTCACTCTTGCTGTGGCTTTGAAAGAGAGAAAAAAAGAATTGCACCAAAACTGCAAAGTGGGAATTTTATGTGTAGATTGACCCCCCTACCCTCCACCACCTTCCCGCTTAGGTGACTCATCAGTGCTAATTTAAAGGGGCCTTCTCATTTTAAATATTGATATGATATCTTCAGGATGTGACATGAACATAGAATCATAGAATGTTAATGTTGGAAACGACCTCCAGGGGAAAAAAATGGTTTTAGTTTAGTGGTGATCAGAATGGTGCATCCATCATGTGAACAGGACAGATTGTTATTCATTTAAAATGATTGCAAAACAATTCTTCTGTAAGGTGAGAGTGCCATCTACTAGACTCTATCTTTCCCCCAGTGTTGTTCAACATTTTTTATAAATTATCTAGATAAGGGAACTGAAGGTAATCTAATCAAATTTGTAATAGCAAAAGAACTAGTCCCCTTTATATCGCTCACTGATCCACTGCTGTACTATTCATGACCAGTTTTTGCTTGCTTAACTGCAGCACATGACCGCTGTAGCCAATCTCTGATCTCAGGATATATGACACAGGATCATTGAGGCCGTTGATTGACTAGAGAAGTCATCTGTGTTGATGGCATGCCATGATCATTTAAGGGATTCCTATGTCCTCCTCAGCCTCTTACCACATTTGAAGTAACTATTACGCCTCATTTGTCCTCAACACAATGGGACGTAATACTACATGAATAGATCATAATTAATAGCAAAGCTCTTGATGTAAGGGTCAGATTGCTGTAGGTAGGTCTCTGTCATTTCTACACTTGGTTGCTGTAGTCAGTAGGGTTAAAATGTTTGAATTTGAGAATTTTAAAGTTTACCTGTCATTTCAGAAAACTAGTGTCTGCCCCTAGCGGCTCCCTCCTCGGCCGATCACCATAGAGTTTGAGAATCAAGTGGATTCTCATACCTCAATGAAAATCTGTCGTAACTGAAGATGGATTTTTAACAAGTAACTGTTCAGTCCATTAATATTACATACTAGCTGAAGAGCCCCGGTGCTGCCCGGGCGTAGTAACTAACTGCGGTTAGTTATAACAAATAATAATGATTATATCTATATATATAAAGCTAAGTGTAGAGCCCAGCCCACTCCGCATAGCCACATTCACTATAATATCCCACATCATCCCGTCAGCCAGAGCCACCGGACTACTACCCCTAATATCCCACATCATCCAGTCAGCCAGAGCTACCGGACTACTATCACTAATATCCCACATCATCCTGTCAGCCAGAGCCACCGGACTACTACTACTAATATCCCACATCATGCCGTCAGAGCCACCTGACTACTACCCCTAATATCCCACATCATCCCATCAGCCAGAACCACCGGACTACTACCCCTAATATCCCTCATCATCCCGTCAGAGCCACCTGACTACTACCCCTAATATCCCTCATCATCCCGTCAGAGCCACCTGACTACTACCCCTAATATCCCACGTCATCCCGTCAGAGCCACCGGACTACTACCCCTAATATTCCACATCATCCTGTCAGCCAAAGCCATCGGACTACTACCCCTAATATCCCACATCATCCTGTCAGCCAGAGCCACCGGACTACTACCCCTAATATCCCACATCCTAATTTCCATACCGGGGATCCCTTTAAGAGAGGCCTGGGGTCAAACCAAATCGCTGGATGGATTTGCCTTGACTTCCATAGCAATGATCCCTTTAAGAAGGAAGATGTGCCTATGGGATTGAAGATGTGTGATGGGTATATGGGCAGGGAGGGGGGATTCATTTCTGTCATGTGCTCTCTGCTCCTTTCTGGGGGCAGACTGGATGGGAGCTTATGTTCCCGGGGATATTAGATTTCTCCCACCATGGCAGTGTCTGCTGAGGTGTTGTCCTGGAGTGAGTACACTATTGGTCATAGCAACCAATCACAGGTCAGCTTCTTTACTTAGTGATTGATTGCAAGGAAAACTGTTGCTCATAGCAACCAATCACAGCTCAGCTTCTTTTAAACAGCTCTGGTGAAATGAAGGATGCTTCGTGATTGGTTGGTGATACACACACACACACACACACACACACACACACACACACACACACACACACATACATTCACGTATATATATATATTCTTGTCTTCACTTGTACTATTAATACTATTAATTTAATAGGAAAAAAATGAAACCGTTAAGTTAAATATTGGTAAATTAGGCTTACTGTGTCAGCTCTTTGCATAACAAAAACTCCAGGTCCGACATTGGTGTAAGCCTGTTAGGTGTAGGCAGATTCTTGCTGATTATCTTCCTCATTATACATCAACAAAGCAATAACCACTTCAAGATCCCAAGTGTGAAAGAAAAGTAAAGTTTATTAAAATAAACATTTTAGTATAAAAGGTTTTTTTTTTTTCCATTCCTCATCTTAAGGCCTCATTTAGAAGTCCGTGAATCACGTTAGTAACGGATAGTACACATTAAAGTCTATGTTGGCATTGACCTGTCTGTGGGGGTTTTTTGCAGACCGTGCGGCCACCAAAAAAAATGAAAAAGAATTAAAAAAAAAAATTACTCATATAAAGATATTGTTCTGTAAAAATCTTGGTTAGAACATAGATGCAATCAATGTGCTGGTTAATATTGTAATGTATGAGAAACTATAATTTATTTATTTTGCCGTTCATGAAAATCACTAATGAAACGCTGCTCTAAAACACTGCCGAAACTTGGAATTTTTTTTGTTTTGCTTATAAGAAAAAGAATCTGAATGAGGACTAAAAAAAATGATTATAAAAGTTAATAGAACTGATGCTTAGCGGCGGATGAATTGCTTGCTGTGCAAACGTGGAATCCCCATTTTACTCTACAGTGTGAGTAAGGGCTCATACTTGCGAGAGACTCCTACGATTCTCATGCGAGTGTCTCGCATGTAAACCTGGCTCTGCCGCGGCACTTAGATCAGAGCATGTGACTACATGAATTTCTATGCAGCCGCACGTTCCAGTCCCAGTGCTGGCGGTTGTGCCAGGTTTTCATGCTAGAGACTCGCACAAGAATCGTCTGAGTCTCTCGCAAGTGAGTATGAGCCCTAAAAGTGAGCCTGTGCCTCCATTGCTGCCTATAATTATTTTTCCTAACTGCTTGATTATTTGCTATAAATTTCCACAAGATATTACTTGACTCTTCAGGATTACTGTTCATGCACGGTCAGCAGCCTGCTTTGATATGCTTAATATAAGCTGAGCAGCTTTATTTTTTTATTGATTACATTAATTGATTGCAAAGTTTATTAATTTTGTGCCATCCCCAAATGCATACAGAACGCCTCCTCCCAAATTAATATGCACTTGTCAAATATTTTGCCTGACATGCTGGGTTTAGTAATTGTAATGGAAAAAGATTTGTGAGGGCTCCAATAATGTGATCGGAAAATGTCTTTTTTTTCTCTCTCTGTGGCAAAGGAAGTAGGTAATTTGTTTCCAGTATGAACTATTTCAGGGTGTGCTCTTTGTTCTCTGGAGTTTTTGTTCGGTGGAAAATCCAGTGTTTCAAACAAATCGTAAAGAATTTCCACATCATCTTCCTGTTTACTTATATGCGCACTATTTATTTTATATTAGGCTACGTATATTATTTTATTACTTTAGGTAAAGCTAACCTAATTTTGGATGGTAATTTGACTGATTTGTTTGCTATAATAACTGCAAATATGTTCTACTAAAAAGCTGTGTGTATTATGACGACTGTTCATACCCTTAGGCTTTACTACACTGGTTCCAGTGTACGCCTATTAAGAGCATCTCCCCACGTATATAGACATCAGAGCTTTTAGTCGAATGCTAATGAAAAGTCGTACAAAGCATGCCAAAAGGCTACTCACTGTCAGGTGAATAGGGTTCAGCATACATATAGGTTATATAAAGCTTACTGGGATTACATAACAAAGCAAAATCATTGTATAATAGTTCTGCTCACTATTGCCATCAATAAAGGGAAACCTAATATTGTTCATAGCTGAGTCTTTGCTACATTATGAAAGTCTAAGGCTGTGTTCACACGTAGCGTTTCTTTTGCGGTTTTTTTGCGGATTTGCCAAAAAATCCGCTCAAAAAACACTCAAAATAAGCTTCCCATTCATTTCTATGCATTTTGCACTTTTTGTGCATATTGATGCATTTTTTACCGCGAAAAAAAACGCTTCGTGGTATAAAACGCAGCATGCTCATTAATTTCGTGGAAAATTCTGCGTTTCTATCTATTTTCTATGGGTCTAGAAATGCATAAAAATGCGCGTTTTTTGCGCAAAAATCGCGGCAAAAACATGTGGTTTCTGGGAAGGGAGTCCGGTTTTTATGCTGAAATTTCTGCATACGTGTGCACATAGCCTAAGGCCTCATTCAGACATCAGTTCTTCTCTTATTTTTTTTCACAGATAAAACACTTACACTTTATAGTCTATGGAGCTGTTTACATGTTTGTGTTTTTTTTTGTAATCCGTGAAAAATAAAGGATAGCAACCGGTTTCCATCAATAAATCATTCAAGAGCTATCTGATTTTTGCTGCATAATGTGTAGGAGAAATTTGTTTTGTTTGTTTTTTTTCAGACAAGAGCTGCCACATTCAGGGGAAATATGAACAAAGATTAAAAATTGGACTTGGCACACAAGAACAATGGTCTTTTGTGTGTGCATAAATAAAATTAGACTTATAAATCTTCTACCCCAATAGTTTGCTGCAGTGCATTGTTAATTTTACAGTATCTGCCTGAGCTTTAGCTTTTTAGATCTTGTAGCACTGCGTAGTAAACTTCCATCTGTAAGAAATATTCGGTCTGGGTGTAGGTTTTCAACTTGTGGACATAAATAATGCTTTTTCCATTGAAACAATTATTAACCATTCTTGAAATGTACTCACATTAATTGTTCATAACAATTCATCAGTGTTTTCACCAAAAAACTTGTGTACAACACTTTGAAATTTTGTGGAATGCAGATTTGTGAAATTATTTTGTGACTTTTGGTGTTTTCATATCTGTATGAAGCAGCTCTGTAAAAATGGGAGGAGGTGGGATGTGCATGGCTTTGCCCGCTCATCAAATTCAACAAATGTTACTCTAGTCCCTGACTGGAGTAGTACTTCTGGCGCGGTGTAAAGAGGTGCACGCCACTGACAAGATGCACCAAATTAAGTGATGTGCACATCTTGAAGTGGTTGTCCTATGGACAAAGCACATTTTAATCTGTAGATCTTGGAATAATAATGAGTTCCACAATTGGATGTGTTAAAAAAATGTCCCGGTTCTGAGATAATTGTGTAAATGTGCTCCTGCTATGTACTGTGTAATGGCTGTGTCTGACAGTGCAGGAACATGGTCTGATCATACCACAGCTCTTAGGCAGGGGAGTGGGGAGAAGAGTTTATACTAATGACCTAGTGTCATGATCCCAGTGCACGTTCTGACCTGCACACCTGAGGTTAATTATTGTGGCCTCTCATTGGTTCAGGGAGAGCTTCTTATAGCTCCAATCCCTGTCAGTTATACTTTTGCACTTGGCTGAGTGTCTCAACCCCTGTGTGCCTGTGTTCTAGCTTGCTTGTATGGTTCTGACTCGGTTCTGTCCCCCATTGTGAGTTTGTCTTTTGATTCTGTACTGTGTATCTGCTTCTCTGGTTTTCTGACTCCTCCTGCTAAGTCCTTGACCATTCCTGATTAGCCTGCTACTTGTGTACCGTGTTGCCTCTCTCATTTACTGACCTCGGCTTGTCTTGGATTTCGTCTCCCTCTGGTGCCCCGTCCTTTCCCTGGTGTTCGGTAGCCCCCTTTTCCCCTCTCCTCTGCTTCAGGGTCCCTATAGCATCCTGCACTCATCTCCAGCAGCAGGGCGCTAAGCCCCGCCCCCTGTGGTCACGTGCTGCAGGTCCTGTCAGTACACTCACCACCCGGTGTTTTGCTCACTCCAGCCCTGCTGTATTGCTGTCATCTTGCCCAGCTCCCGGACACTGTGAGTAACGCTGTCACAGGCCGCCAGAGGCTCCTGGCTCTTACTGTCAAAGCTGCTGAAACCGCTGGTAAGTGCCTACCTGGCGGTTTCTCCTGATACCTAGTAGGAGCTTGCAGCTGCTGCTTTCTGTGAGGTAAAACATTACCCTGCATGTTTTATTACAAGAGTAAGTGTTTCTGCTGCAACTTCAGTCCCTTGAGCTTGTCATACATCAAGTTAATCAGGTAGGAGCTCAGCTGCCGCTGAACTCATATGTAACTTGATTTATCATGAGCTCAAATGGCAGGAGAAGAAACACTCGCTCATATGGTAAGACAAGCAGGGTAATGTTTTACCTCACAGGAAGCAGCAGCTTCAAGACCCTGTTTTGTCATTGCTATAATCTCCTCCTCTTCCTTCTATGGCCAAGGCTTATATGTGCCAACCATGTCCCTGTAGGGTCAGACACATCCATTACACAGTATATAGCAGGGGCACATTTATAAGATTATCTCAGAACAAACGTTTAATACATCCAATTGTGGAACTTATTATTCCAAGATCTATTGATTAAAATGTACTTTGTTCGACAGACCAACCCCTTTAACGCCAGACTTAACGGATCAGCCCCTAGATTTTTTTATGATTTTAGCATATATACTAATTCACAATTAAATAAAGAAAAAAAAGTTTTGCTTTTTTTTTCTGGATTTAGGCTAGCTTCACACTAGCGTTTTGGGCCGCAGCGCACGGCCGCCGCTAAGCCCCGACCCTGCCTGCCCCCTCCGGTCATCTCCGCCTAGTATCGCACACGGCTGCATGCGATCTGCACACCCTATCTTTAGCATAGGGTGTGCAGACCTTGCTCTGACCGTGTGCTAGTAGAATTTTGCGTGCGCTGCGCCCTTTTGACGGTGCGCTGGAGTGCGCCGAATGCACCATGTCGCATTTTGGTGCGCTCGGAGCACCGTCAAAAGGGCGCAGCGCACGCAAAATTCTACTAGCGCACGGTCAGCGCATGGTCTGCGCACCCTATGCTAAAGATAGGGTGTGCAGATCGCATGCAGCCGTGTGCGATACTAGGCGGAGATGACCGGAGGGGGCGGGCAGGGGGAGGGGCTTAGCGGCGGTCGTGCACTGCGGCCCAAAACGCTAGTGTGAAACTAGCCTTAGATAGCGCATACGAAGTGAAAATGCTGAATCGATTTTGCATTTGTCTCGAAAAGTTTTCTAATGGGTTGTCTTTTGTGTTAAACAACCTAAGATACCTCAGAGAGCCATATGTAAGCAATTCAGAAAGTGTGACGGTTTTTAACTATCCACACAGAATGAACCATTCAACCTTTGATGTTAGATGAAGCCCTGCTGTCAGATATTAATCTGCAGTATGATGATGATTTTCCAAAAGAATGACTAAACCAGGTGTAGCATAAAATTCCCCTGTTCATTAGCGTTTCTTATTAATTAAAACAGCCATGTACAACTCACTTAAACGCTCCTCAGCTCTGTGCCTCAGAGAGTATATTATATGCAAGGCCTGTTTTATAGCTAGCAAAGTGTCACCTCAACGTATTGAAATTACCTGTCTAATTGTATTAAACGTAGCATGTCTACAGTGTGGTTGGCGGCTTCTTGTTTGCTGAAAATCACTTGATGCGGCATTATCCAGAGGCAGCTGTTCACAGGTCCTTCACCTCTCCCCAGAGATGACTGGATGCTTACATAGTCAGACCCCGTCGTATAGAAGGATTGGTGAACATGACAGGTTGTTTGGAAGCCATCTGTTTAAAATGCCTTCTGCTTTGTGTGCAGTAATGAACTTGCGAGAAGCTGTCTTTTTATTAATAGTTTGTTATGATGTCCAAACAGGTGGAAGTTGATGGAACTAAAGTGAATGTGTCCAGCGAGTGGAATCTCTCTTCACCGTTGATGTCTGTCAGCATAGGCGGCACTCAGAAGACCGTTCAGGTAAGTGCACTTATTCTATTGAGATTAGCCGTACGACTCACTGCTCACCTGAACACTACAGTTAGCTTAGAACCAGGAATATTTCTTAGCTTTTTCAAACTTTTTCAAACTTTCGAAACCGTTGGCTGATGAGTCACATGAGGCTCACAACTCTTTGCCGTGCAGCGTGCCGTTAGAGACAAGATGTCTAAGACATTTATAATATCTTGTATATCTTACACACTTAACAATTCTAGGTTGGGTAGTATAATGCCAGGGTCAAATATTAGTTAGAACATCTTTGTAAATTCAATACCTCTTGCTTTTCCCAACTTAAATCTCTCTCCATTTTTTGAGGGAAAAGTGGCTATTGACCACCACTCAAAGTTGAATGTGACGCCGAACGTAATAGAGGTTGGGGACCTTTAGTATATAGAAATAAATACTTTGTGTTACTAGAGTGTTTCACGTGTGCTCCTGCAGTAAAAATAATGTATTTATTTCTATATTCTCAAATATATGCATGTGCAGAGGCGCCCAAACACAAATGTCCAAAAGTTGGTTATCGAGGCCAGACAGATTGGATTACACAATTGACTCTTCACGATTTCTGTTTTGCTAAGCAATATGTCAAATTATGTTTACAGGGTTATTGAATCTTTACAATTGATTTTCATCAATTGCTCATTATCAGTTGTATGGAAAATGTTTTGTATACCCAGCTGGACAGAAATTCAAATGAAAATTGTTTTTTTGTCGCTTAAGTGCAGTATGTCATGAAAGTATTAAACCTGACTGTTTAAACAGTGTTAACTTGATTCATGACACATACTAATATTTCCACAAGAAAATATGGGATGTAACCCGTAAACAACATATGGCATACAGGTACGTTATATGCCGTCTCCCTGCCTTTGAAGCGGAGCTCCGAACATGGCTGTAAACCTGTAAAATGCCTCAGTCAATCTGTGACAACGCAACAGCATTTACAGTGCAGTGGCAGAGTGGTATGCTGTTTTATGCTCCCATCGACGCACCCGACTTGTTCTCATTGCATCAACTGGTCGCCATGATGGTCAGGGGCCTGCTGTAGACTTTTGTGCTTGTTATTACAGTACTCCTGTGAAAGCCAGCTCGTGGCATTCGTAGACCATGATTTTTTATTTTTGCTATGCACAGCAATATCCCCTAAGGGTACTAACTAAAAATTTTATTTTTTTGTATTTAACAGTATGAAAAAAAATAAAAGCTGAAATCACCCCTCTTATCCCCCATCAACTCCTTCACAACAAGGCAAATTTTAAATTTAGCTTCTTTGTTTGCCATAACATTTTTTATTTTTCTGTCCACATAGACATATGAGGGCTTTCTTTTTGCAGGACGAGTTGTGAATGACACCATTCATTTGACCACATAATGTGCTGGAAAACAAGTGGGGGGAAATTGCGAAATTCTGACATTGTCTTTTGTATTGTCATACATTACAATGTTATGGCATACGTTGTGTGGTAAAAATGACCTAGCAGTATGATTCTCCTCATCAGTACGGTGAGACAATGTTTTTAGTGATACCATTTTAGGATAATATAATTTTGTTAATCACTTGTTACAGAATTTTTGCGGTATTGCAGCAACCAAAAAAAAGTAAGTTTGGCGTTCTTAAGGTTTTTTTTTGTTTGAGTTGTTAATCGGGTTAATTATTTTTATATGTTCATAGATCAGACTTTTCTAAATGCGGCGATACCCCATGCATATTATTTCTTTAATGTATGTAGCAGAAGTAATTGTCTGATCGCTTATGCTATACATACAGCAATACCAAAGTGTTGCTCCATATGGTGAAAATCATGGTCTCCCTTGATGCCCGGTCAGAGGCAGGGTTTAAAAGGGATCTCCGTAATGACAAGCATGGTGATCACTGAGTTCATGAGAGGTCTAGCAAAATATAAAATAAATCAATCCAATCATTAAAAGGCATTGTGATAAATGAAACTCAAAGCACCTGAATTATTGTTATCGGCAGATGCTACAATACAGAAAAATGTAATAAGAGGCAATCAAAACATCAAAAATTGTGATATGTCGAGAATTAAAAATGTTATGGTGCTCGGAAAATAATAACACAAGCAAATTTTTAAAATTTTTTTTTTTACACAATTCTCAATTTTGTTTGACCACTTAAGTAAACAAAAAAAAAACATACATGTTTGGTATGTGCGTAATCGTGCTAACCTGGAGAAATCGTATTGCCAAGTCAGTTTTACCATAAAATAAACTAAAAAAAAAAATTGCAGAATTGCATTATTTTTGCGATTTAGCCACACTTGGAATTTATTTACAGCTTTAGGCTATGTGCACTCGTTGAGTAAATGCATACAGAAATTTCTGCACCATTTCTGCATCTGTTAGCAGGAAAAATGCAGCTGCAAAAGTGTGCTTTTTAGCCTGCGTTTTTGGTACATTTTTTGCCTGCGTTTTTTGACTGATTTAAGTGAGGTCAATGGTGAAAAATGCAGACAAGAATTGATATGCTGCAGGTTATTTTCTGCACCAAATTTGCAAGTTAAAAATCCTCACGTGTGCATGATACTCCAGGTTTCTCATTTACTTGCTTGCATCAGGATTGCTTCAGGTTTTGCTAGCAAAATTGCATAGCAAAACACACCAAATATTCAATGTGAGTGCAAGCCCTCATAGTACATCACATGATAAAATGGATGGTGTCATTCAAAAGTACAACTCATCCAGCAAAGAACAAGCCCTCCCATGGCTGTCAATGGAAAATTCAAAAAGTTATGGCTTTTGGAATAATGGAAGGAAAAAACAAAATCGTAAAAGTGAAAAAAATTGCCCGGACATTAAGGGATTAAAGAAGTCCACCTATGACCTTATATGCTTATAAAGACTGCTTAGGAGGGTTGGTCCTACTGACAGATTCCCTTTAAGAAGCTCCCCCTATGGCCAATTTCATAAGAGGCCAAAAACTATTTTTATGATGTGAGAAGAAACCGAAGTACATGGAGGAAACGCATGCCAGCAAGTGGAAAATGTGCAAACTCCAGGACTACTCGTACAGTGTCCATTGATTCCAGTGCTATAGGATGCAACCACCACAATATAAAGCCTTTTATATACTAAGCATTTTCAAGATTTTTTTAGTCTACATTCACGTTGATACGAGCAATCAGTCTGAAATGAAAATCGTAAGAGAGGTGTTTGCAGCTTTGCCATGGTTAGCTCGCATAATGTTACCTAGAATGATACCATTTTCGGGATGTTTGCAGAAGTGACGAATTACACACTTTACACCAATTGAAGAGGACCTTTCTCCACTTTAGCAAGTTAAACTGACTAGCTCATGATGATGTGCTTAATGAAAAGTAGGTTTCATTTTTGTTGTTTTTCTTCTGTTGCAGAGATATTGCCTTTTAAAGTTTAGAACATCTACTGTGCCAATTTCCCCTACAACCAAGGGGACGTTAACAGAGATTTTTGTCTGGGAAGCATTTACTTGTTCCCCTTTATAACACTGCCCAATCATAAGGTGGAGTCATACAGAAGAAAAAAAAAATGCAAGTGCCCATATGTGTTGGGGGTGCAACATTATAATGCCTATGGGGACCTCAAACGATGATTACCTGAGGAGATGAGGATAAGGCATGTTGGCTAATCCTTTTGTTCTTTACAGATAAGCCACTGCCAGACATAATAGACATAGGCGCGCGATGACTGCCAGGGAAACCATTGTTCGACTGACACCTACCGAATGTGTATACGTATTTGTTTTTCTCGCAAAATCATGACTTTCAGTTTCATGCGTCCTTTATACTTCCATTATATATGAAGGTTGTATTGCCTCTATATTGCGCGCTGTTAAGAATGATGGAAATTAAACACATCACTGTTTATTTTGACCACAAGATTGTCTATGTCTGAAGACATCCCAGGGGTAGCTTGAATGAGTCAGGATCAACAGTTGATACACTGGACTAGACTTGTTTTTATGATGTCACATTTGTGGTCCACCTGGACACAGCTGGTAGCCATCTCAACTAGGCCATTATTAGCAGCCTATAGAAAGTACCGCAAATAATGATGTCCCTTTTTTGTGCTGGCAAATTCATTTATGTTTCCAGTCTGATGAAGGTAGTCACCCATTTCAAGCCCCCTCTGCTAAGATCGTACTATGCACTAGCGCACAGTGAATAAGTCATTGATACCCAACTAGGTGGAACTAATTTTCTGTGGCAAGGGAGCGGAGTTAGGATGAGATGCACTCAAACCTCTGCTTATTAACAAGAAATTACAAATTATATTAATTAGCTGTGAACTGGTGAGAGGTTACACTGATATAGGTGGAATGAGTAATTACTATTAGTCTGAATATATATTTCTGTATCATAATCCCTATTATTTGAATAAGTTTAATCTGTTATTTGACATTTGTGGTGAGTCAAGCAGAAATAAACCAAACGGTATATGTTTATGCAGCCTCATTCATCACTCCTTTTAATATATATGTGTGTGTGTATATATATATGTGTGTGTGTGTGTGTGTGTGTATGTATGTGTATATATATATATATATATATATATATATATAATTTATTTATTTTTTTAATACAGAATGTACTTGCACAGAAGTTTTAACTGAACTTTTCAATTTCTTTGGTTAAGAAAAACATTTATACAAATGGACAAAGGCTTCTTCCTTCTGTATTGATTTGAAGGGCATTTTTTTTTTTTTTAGTTCTCCGCTATTTAGCCCTTTTGTGTGGGTTCTGTGCACATCGCTCTTCTTGAGCATCCATCGTTAGTATATTATTCCCTGATGTTTACCCTGTCAGAAGACCCCAATGTATGCCATTGTATAGCAATGCAGTAGCATATATTGCCTATAAGCCATGTTATTTAAAAATGGTATACAAAGCAGTATACTTTATTTTTGGTTACCCACTGTATAGAAAAACACAGTTTACTGTCCTAAATAATTTACAAGGAAAAAGTTATTTCTTTCCGGATCCACAAGAACACTCTCTTAAGCTTGTTTTAGGATTTTATGGATAAAGCAAAAGTCCTGTTGGAAACTAGACAAAATGTCATGGAAAAATATTTGAAGTTGGTGTTATAGATCTAAGACAATATGAATGTACCTCATTTTTAGTGTACTGCTGCCCATGCAGTCCTATAAAAAATTAGTTAAAAATGTAGGCGTTAAACAATTTTTCTGTTGTCAGAAGATCCTATAAAATGAACATGTTTAATTTTTTTTATTAGGGTATGTGCACACGTTGCAGATTTGCCTGCAGAATTATCTGCACAGAATCTGCACCTCTTGGCAGAAAACGCAGGTAAAAATCTACGCGTTTTTCATGCGTTTTTTTTTATGCGGATTGTATGCGTTGTTGTAAGCTAAATAAAGATGTTATTTAACAAAAAAAAGTGATGTCATGTTTGGTCCAATTTCCTCTTTTACATTTATCCAACCCACACTTCATTACACACAGACAGACAGATAGATATGGGATAGATAGATAGATAGATAGATCTATCTATAGATATATCCATATCTATCTATAGATACACTACCAGTCAAAGGTTTGTGGTCATCCAGACAATTTTGTGTTTTCCATGAAAACTCATACTTTTATTAATCAAATGAGTTGCCAAATGAATTTAAAATCTAGTCCAGACATTGACAAGGTTCAAAAAAAGATTTTTATTTGAAATAATAATTTTCTCCTTCGAACTTTGCTTTCGTCAAAGGATGCTCCCTTTGCAGCAATTACAGCATTGCAGACCTTTGGCATTCTATCAGCTAATTTGCTGAGGTAATCTGGAGAAATTTCACCCCAGGCTTCCAGAAGCCCCTCCCACAAGTTGGTTTGACTTGATGGGCACATTTTGAGTACCATACGGTCAAGCTGCTCCCACAACAGCTCAATGGGGTTGAGATCTGGTGACTGCGCTGGCCACTCCATTACAGATAGAATACCAGCTGCCTGCTTCTTCCCTAAATAGTTCTTGCATAATTTTGAGATGTGTTTTGGGTCATTGTCCTGTTGTAGGATGAAATTGGCTCCAGTCAAGCACTATCCACATGGTATGACATGGCATTGCAAAATGGAGTGATAGCCTTCCTTATTCAAAATCCCTTTTACCTTGCACAAGTCTCCCACTTTACTAGCACCAAAGCAACCCCAGACCATCACATTACCTTCGCCATGCTTGACAGAAGGCGTCAGGCACTCTTCCAGCATCTTTTCAGTTGTTCTGCGTCTCACAAATGTTCTTCTATGTGAACCAAACACCGCAAACTTGGATTCGTCTGTCCATAACACTTTTTACCAATCTTCCTCTGTACAATATCTGTGTTCTTTTGGCCATGTTAATCTTCTCCTTTTATTAGCCAGTCTCAGATATGGCTTTTTCTTTGCCACTCTGCCCTGAAGGCCAGCATCCCGGAGTCGCCTCTTCACTGTAGACATTCACACTGGCGTTTTGCGTGTACTATTTAATTAAGCTGCCAGTTGAGGACCTGTGAGGCGTCGATTTCTCAAACTACAGACTCTAATGTACTTGTCTTGATGCTTAGTTGTGCAGCGGGGCCTCCCACTTCTCTTTTCTACTCTGGTTAGAGCCTGTTCGTGCTCTCCTCTGAAGGGAGTAGTACACACCGTTGTAGGAAATCTTCAGTTTCTTGACAATTTCTCTCATGGAATAGCCTTCATTTCTAAGAACAAAAATAGACTGTCGAGTTTCACATGAAAGTTCTTTTTTTCTGGCCATTTTGAGAGTTTAATGGAACCAACAAATGTAATGCTCCAGATTCTCAACTAGCTCAAAGGAAGGTCAGGTTTATAGCTTCTCTAATCAGCCAAACTGTTTTCAGCTTTGCTAACATACATGCACAAGGGTATTCTAACCATCCATTAGCCTTCTTACACAGTTAACAAACACAAAGTACCATAAGAACACTGGAGTGATGGTTGTTGGAAATGGGCCTCTATACACCTATGAAGACATTGCATTACAAACCAGATCTTTTCAGCTAGAATAGTCATTTACCACATTAACAATGTGTAGAGTGTATTTCTGAATCATTTAATGTTAGCTTCACTGGAAAAAACTGTGCTTTTCTTTCAAAAATAAGGAAATTTCTAAGTGACCCTAAACTTTTGAACAGTAGTGTGTATGTGTATATAATACAGTTGCAGCCAGAAGTTTACATACACTATATAAAAAGTCACATGCATGTTTTTCTCAATGTCTGACATGAAATCAGAATGAACTTTCCTATTTTAGGTCAATTAAGATTGCCATAATTATTCATATTTGCCAAATGCCAGAATCATGAGAGAGAGAAATGTTTTAAGTAATAAAAATGCCTTACTGCAAAGTCAAAAGTTAACATACACTAAGATTACTATGCCTTTAAATAATTCTGAAATAGCAAAAAACTGACTGGCACATCTAAGCTAGTGTGAATAGGTGCTAACTAAAGGTACTGTCACACTAAGCGATATCGCTAGCAATATCGCTATAACTTGTGACGTTATAGCGATATTGCTAGCGATATCGCTGTGTCTGATACTTACCTCCGACCGGCTCCCCCGCTGGTTATCGCTGATCGCGCGAGAACGTCCTGGACTGTTTCTCGTCGTCAGCTTCCTGCTGTGACGACGAGCGAGGAGCCAGGCGGGAGGACCCAGGATCGCCTGGTGTGACAGGTAAGTAGCGACCCCCGTCCCCAGCGATGTCGCTGGTGAGATCTGCCTGTGTTGCAGCTCACTAGCGACCACTTAGCGATGTACCAGCGATCCTGACCGCGTCATATCGCTGGTCGGGATCGCTGGTACATCGCTAAGTGTGACAGTACCTTTAGAAGCAGCTACCTCAATGTATAATATACAAAAAAGTTGCACTCTATCGTGCTAAAGCATGTCAGTGTGAAATATATGAAATATGAATAGCTATACGGCTTCTGAATACTAGAAAAAATTAGACGCTTTGCACATAATTTGGCCAAGTTATGTCTGCCCATAAACCAATGTCAAGGTGGTCTCAGAAAAAACTGATGGGTCCCTATCCAATGTGAATACTTCTCTAAGGCCGGGATCACACATGTGAGAAACTCTGCTGAGTCTCCCATTTTAATACCCAGCACTGCTGCCGGCTATCGGGAGCAGAGCGTGTGACTGCATAGCAATACATGTAGCCACACTCTCCGCTCCCGAGTGCCGGCGGCAGTGCCGGGTATTAACATGCGAGACTCGGCCAAGTTTCACACGTGTGATCCCGGCCTAAGGCTAATGTCTGAATTCCTGGGTGAATGTGGACACCTCTCTTAGCAATGCCTGCATTTATAGGTAGGTAGGAACCTACTGTAATTAAAATCACCACATGTTGAAGGGCGGAGTGCTTGGTCAGAGAGCTAACACAGAAATAACAAAAACTGACTTGTGATTTTAATTTAATTTTTTCTAGTATTCAGAAGCAGTGTAGCTATTCATATTTCATATAGTTCAGATTGACATGCTTTAGCATTATAGAGTGCAACTTTTTTGTATATTTTAAACAATTCTGGACTACCCATATGATATGTGTTTGGAAGCTTCTGGGTTTTTTTGCAACGTCTGAGTTAGAGACACACCTGTGAATGTATTTTAATGCACACCTGAAACACGGCTTCTTTGTGTAGCATCATGGGAAACTCTCAAGAAATCA